>NC_022020.1:33462304-33526445 GCF_000317375.1 Microtus ochrogaster | reverse complement strand
AAAAAAAAGCTTATTATTTGTATTGGAATGATCAAATTAGAAACACCAACCACATGCTCAAGGACATGGAGCAGCAGGGGCTCTCATTGACGACTGTTAGAGGTAAAGTGGTGCAGAGGAACATATTTTAACAGGTTCTTGAAAAAGTAAGTTATCATTGAATCTAGCAAGAACTGTTCTTCATATTTACCAGAGTTAAAAGCTTGTGTCCTAACAAACACCTGCAGATACCTGTACACAGATGCTGGCTGTACACAGATGATGCTGGCTGCACACAGATGATGGTGGCTGCACACAGATGCTGGCTGCACACAGATGCTGGCTGTACACAGATGCTGGCTGCACACAGATGCTGGCTGTACACAGATGCTGGCTGCACACAGATGCTGGCTGCACACAGATGCTGGCTGCGCACAGATGCTGGCTGCACACAGGTGCTGGCTGCACACAGGTGCTGGCTGCACACAGATGATGCTGGCTGCACACAGATGGTGCTGGCTGCACACAGATGGTGCTGGCTGCACACAGATGATGCTGGCTACACACAGATGCTGGCTGCACACAGATGCTGGCTGCACACAGATGCTGGCTGCGCACAGATGCTGGCTGCACACAGGTGCTGGCTGCACACAGATGATGTTGGCTGCACACAGATGATGTTGGCTGCACACAGATGATGCTGGCTACACACAGATGCTGGCTGTACACAGATGCTGGCTGCATAGATGCAGGTAGAAACTCTATTCATAATCGATCAACTTTGGATGCACGTGAGATGCCTGTTAGTCAGCAAATAGGTAAACTGTGGTTTATCTAGGTGATGTCCTGCTTTTCAGCACCAAGAAGGAAAGCACTATTAAGCTATGACAAGAGTGATTAATAAAGTAAAGAAATCAACCAGAGAAGATAAATATTGTATTGTTTCACACACACACACACACACACACACACACACACACACACACACTGCCTTGTAGAAAAGGTAAAACTGTGAAAGAAGTGAAAAGATTATCTACTGACAGGGAAGCATCAGGGCGGAAGGAAGAGATTGATTGAACACTAAGGATTTTTAGGGCAGTTAATGTTAGAGATAGATGGTGTCACAACATTCTCTAGACCCACAAAATGTGTAACACCAGGAATTCATACATAAATTACAAAATTATATGATAAGTCTGTGTCCATTGTAGTTTCATTGGCTAGACCAAAGGCACTCATGTGGTGACAGAGAAAAGCAGGAAGGCCATGGGAACTGTATGTAGTTTTAGCTCAATTTTGTTGTGACCCTAAAGCAGATCTAAACAAAATCTATTTTATAGAAGATCCTAATATGTAGGACTTAGTCATATTGGTTTATTAGTTTTAATTTTTAATGAAGGAAAGCAATGATTAAGATTGTGGTGATCATTAGAAACTTGGTTTGTGTCTTTGTCTCAAATTGGTTTCATTGTAAGGCTCTGTGCAAACTAAAACGTAAGTGCAGCTCAGTAAGTGGGCAAGAGCTGCGATGAGCACTCTCCGCATGGCAAAGAGGAAAAGCTCTTCTCCCTTGCGGCATTTGAAGAGATTCTTCTCCACTCCCTTCCATCTTTAAATGTGACTGCATTTGTTATTCTCCTTCATTTCTTCACATTTCCACCATGTATTTTTTATGAAGACAGTAGTGCCAAGAGCAGAAACATTAATCTATTGGTAGTCAGACCAGGGACAATTAATTAAAGCTTTTAAGTTAGGATCAGTTTCTCAAAACCTCTACACTCGATGATGGGCTCTTTATTTCACTGAGGTGCCCAAGGTCTAGATCTGCCTATTTAAAAAGACAGAAGAAAAGTACAGGGCTGGGAGATGGCTCAGGAGTTAATAGCACTTGCTGTCCTTGCAGATGACCTCGGTTCTATTCCCAGCACTCTCTTGTTAAGATGGCTAACAACTGCCTATAACCTATAACTCCAGTCCTGGGGGATCTAATACCCTATTTTGACCTCTCAGGGTACCAGGCATTCATGTCAACATACACCAGACACTTAACACACACACACACACACACACACACACACACACACACACACACACACACCTAGCTTCATAATTTATCATCACTGTATGGGGGATAATTCCACATGAAGACCCACACGTATCTTCTTGAGAGTTCTTTCTGCCAATCAAATGCCTGCTAGTAAATATTTTTAATACCTTGGAGGAAGCGGCATCCTCTTATTGAGTTTGCTAACCCTCTTCCCAGATAGTGGTCAAGTTAGCAACCTAATATTTTCTATTCTGCCCCCAAGATGAGCTGTATTTGCTGTCCTGTCATGCTTGTCCTACTTGAGGCTGGGGTCTTAGAGGTTCATCCCACATGCATTCAGAGTTATTCTGGTTGGAAAACAGAGAGAGGGCATACCCTGCGAGGAGGTACTCAGGTGGGATTTAGATCCTGTGATACATTTTTTAACTCCAGCACAACAGGACTAAAAGAGGTTTAGAGAAATTCTAGTCGCTAGGGGTGTATAGGCTTTAACCAGATTCTGAAGGAGGTATTCTTTCCGTGAGAAATCCTGACTTTTGAGTGATTCTAGAGAAGATGCTTCACAGACAACTTTCTAAAATTTAACCTCTTAGGTTTTGTTTATCACAGCTGAGTCCTCTGTTAGTCTTTCCCACTAAGTGTCTAGAGGTTTTGGAGCCCACTTCCTCTTGGTCCACATTCATATGGTGCCACTTTTATTACACTAACCATCATGTATTCCCTCGAATGGCACAAGACACTACATGAGTAAAAATGACCAAATCTGTGTATTAAAGTAAATCTTCAGAAAATCTTGGGCCAATATCTTTCTTAATTTGTTGTCTTTGCTCATCTGTACCAAAATATATTGCAGTTGGTTACAGGATAAAAGAAAAGTTGAAAAATGGATGGAACTGCTAACCTAGCTAGCTACCCAAAGGGGAAAATGCCCAAAAATGTCTGCCTGTATAGCACAATAGATATGTTCATATTTTTATTATTTGACTCTCGACAAGTAAATAAATGGGGTTTGTTTAGGTTTATGATTCTTTGCTCATGGTTCTGCCCTTAGGATGCAGTCACCTCTGATGGCTCTTCTTCTGGCAGAGTCGAAAGGTAATACAGGACCTCACAGAGCAGATGTAGGAAGTGTGTGTGTGTGTGTGTGTGTGTGTGTGTGTGTGTGTGTGCATTTGCATGCACATATGTGTATGTGTGTGTGTTCTGTCCTTGTCATCCCCTATACTAAATAATGGGGATTCAATCCTGATGGACCTTTCCTATCCCTAATCATTTTCCAAAGTTTTACCTACAAATACTGTAATTGGATTAAGTTCCAACTTATTTAGCACCTACAATGGGGATTAGACTCACATTTACCCAGCAGTCCAGTTCTACATCACTGATTAAAAGAATTGCCTCAGTGTGCAAAAACAACATTACAGGTATTTTAAAAGCAGGTGTTTTAGTTTGCAAAAGAAGCCATCACTTAAATCTTGCTGAGGCCTTATCTCCTATGTGAATTGATTCCTAGTGGAATTGGATAGTTTGAAGGGAAATTTAAAAAAAATTAAAACAATTATAATTTGTATGACTTAAAAATATTAAAAGAGTGTTATTATGAATCCCGAGGGAAGGGATGTGACATTTTAAGGCAAAAAAGACATGGTTTTGCTAATACTGAGTCTAAATGACCTACATTATTTTTTTCACTTTTAGTACCAGGAATTCTCAATCTTTTATATATTTAACTAAGTCTCTTGAATTTTGAATCTAACATTTTGAGACCTTGGAAAGAATAAATATGACAATAAATCACCCTATTTTGTTGTTGTTTTGTTTTTATTGATTCCTGGCAGTATTCTCGTACAGGGTAACTGGAAGACAGGGAAATACCCACACTTTTACTGTTCAAGAGTACTTGCTCTTAGTCACCCAGGGAAATCTTTCTCTTTCCTTCTTCTTGATATGCGTGCTTCTGATGGAAAGAAATAAATGAATTATGTATTAGGATTGGGGCCCTATTGGAAAAAAATGCTTCTATGTGGAACAGTATGAGGAAAACTACTTTTCATTTCTAAGGTCTAGAGTATTGATGCTTTCAAAATGCCTGACTTAGATAGTGCTCTGGAAAAGCTTCTTGAACCCCTTTTAAGGAATGTTCATATCCTCTCTCTCCTCGCTCCCACAGGCTACTTTACTGAACACTTTAGTGTCCATATTCTATAAGAGTGGAAAACATTTGCCCTCCACTGAAGTTTGGTTGCATTTATTTTCTCTTTAGAAACACACAGCATTTCATTCTGTGGCCCTGGCTTTTCCCCATTTCTTCTGCCTTTCACTGAAAGGGTAATTTTAACATGGAACTGTGAAGCATCTCCACACGGCAACCCACAGAGCTGAGACTTGCTATAGAAGGAAGGCACAACGGGGCTTTTCTTCATGCCAGAGGCATTAGCTTTGTGGTGGTGGAATGGAACATTTTCGTCAAATTTGATCATCTTTTATCCAGTGGTTCACTTCAGGGGTCCTTTACCTATCCTTGGCTGGGTCTATTAGTGTTTTGCTTCTTCTCTTCATCCAAATGGAAGAACGTTCCATCTGAAGACGAGGCCCCCAGCAGCTCAGTTGTCAGCTCTTCAAGAATACATTCTGCAGACCTTAATACTCAGCTTCGGCAGCCCGTGGGTTCCCACTGCAGTGAGATGGTTCCTCTGTTGTCATTATTATCACAGTGCTTCTGGTCCCTCGGATTTTGTTTGCTTTGGTGTCACCCAGATCCAGGGAAATCATCACATTAGCAACCTTCATGGAGATGAGCATTACTTGCATTTTTGGTAGACTAGCAAAGAAGCATTTGAGGAAGAAGTAATGCTATCTAATTCCTAAAGACTGGTATGAGAGCTGATGAAAGGCTAGTCTTTTTCTTAGCTTATCCTCAGAGGCAGTACAGAGATTGACAAGAAGGTATAAAGTTTAAGCAAAATGTTCAAAGGATAAATAAAGAACATGTTGTGCTTTTAAGTACATTGCAAAAGAAATTTACATGTATACATTTTCTTGACATCAAAATCTGTATTCTTTCCCGCTCCCCCAGCATTTCTCCTTCTAAGTATTTGTATATGTGTTTGTGCTTTTCTGCACTTCTGAATGTGGTTGCAAAGAATTTTTTTGTTTTAAGTTTTGGCTCGTGTCTTCCCTGCTCCCCACCACACTTAATTCACTTTATTTTTATTCTAGAAAAACCCATGTGTGTAGCCACAGCTCATCTGAAAGGAGACTCTGGTGTGGATTTTTGTAAGATGATGAGTGGGTTTCTGATAGGGAGACCTGGTGAATAGTTCCAGAGCTTGGGGGTCAAGCAGCTGTAGGTCCTAGAGATGGCATCAAAGGTGGTCTTGGCTTAAATCTGGTCTGCTTGCCAGCAAAGTCTGGTTCTGCACTAGCATGGTGTTTAGAACCTCACCATTTAGAAGTGCTCCAAGGGAAAAAAGCCAATAATCTTGGATTCCTTAATGGGTAGGGAGAATAGGCCTGTCTTCAGGGACTTGATCTTGTCCTTGAGCAGACAGCACAGTCTAAGGATGAGTATCCAGTCCTTGTCTTTGGTTTTCCTTCCATGGGGCCCCCACCACAGCCACTACTTGAAGACCTCTGTGGCATCCTACCTGGGGCCCCATAGCCCATCTTGGGCACTCATCCATCGTTTGGTATTTCACAGAACAAGCTTGGGCTCTTTTCATCCCTTTCATCCCTCACCTTCCAGAGATCTCTCGATCTGTATCGAAAAGCTGTAAATGGAGCTGACTTTTGGCACTGTTAAAAACAGATCCACTCTAGCCTGCAGTTTTGCTTTCAAAATATTGGTTCATTAGGACCTTGATGAAAGCCCCCTTGGACACATTATATGTAGCGCTGTTTTAATTAACTTCAGTCATCAGGATTGATGGCAAGTCAACATGTGAAGCTTTAGTGCAGTGAATTCATGGGCAGCACATTTGGCGGTCTTCCCAAACTCTGCTATAGATTTAAGTGCAACATTCATTCCTTGGGATGTTTTGTCACCTTTCATTGTAGGATTGAGAACTGTAGCATTTAATGCAAATAATATGTGCTTTTAAAGTAAATATTAAGTAAGTGTGTAATTATCATAAAATAACAAACTAAAAGATAATGTGCCATACTTTAATATGTACATTGTTTCCATTGGGAATAAAACAATTTCCACATTAGATATTTTTAATTACAAGATAAATGCATAATTATCATGACAAGTAAAATGGTGTAAGTTGAATAAAAAAAATTAAGCTCTCTGCCTTGACATTCCTGATATAATCAAGGGTGTATCTTATGCCATTTTCCTTTTTCATTGTCTTAAACCAAGACAAAGAATTGTTTGTAAAAATGAGTTGTTACTATATACAATATTTGACTTGTATTTTTTCATTTATCTATACAGAATAGTTCTCCTGAGAATGGTCTGGATATATATTGTTTAATTTTTTTGTTCCTCTTTTAAAATTTATTTTCTTTGTCTAAAACTTTTGACTTAAAAATAAATAAAACTTCTGACTTATAATATTAATAACTTATATCAATAAATATAAATAAGGCTCCACATATTTGTGGGTATTATAAGTTATGTTAGTACATGTATTCCCTCAATGATGAATAAATAAGGCTAAACCTATTCATTTACATAAGCGCTTGTCATTTCTTTACAATGGAAACATTGCTTTCTTCTGGCTTCACCAAAGGTAGTTTACATTTTTTTATCTATGCTGAGAGTTATTCATTTTAGTGTTAACTAGAAGAAAAAACTGACTGGAATAGGAAAGTCATGATTTCCCATGGCACATAACAATGCTTCAGTCAACAACAGACAGCATATATTGACATAGTATCCTAAGTGGTATAATCTAATGACATGGTGGCTATCTTGGTTTGTGCATGCATACTGTGTGATGTTTGCATGCAATGGAAATCACCTAAAGATGTGTTTTCCAATGTATACCCCTGTAACTAATGAATATGACGAATATGTGAGTACTGTTTTACAGATGAGCACATATGTACAAGCATATGCACAAGCTCTCTCTGTCTGTCTGTCTGTCTCTCTATCATCTATCATATCTATCTATTGTCTATCTATCCATCTATATATCTATCCATCTATCCATCATCTATCTATATCTATCTATCTATCTATCTATCTATCTATCTATCTATCTATATCTATCTATCTATCTATCTATCTATCTATCTATCTATCTATCTATCTATCATCTACCGTATCTATCTATTATCTATGATCTATATTTGCCTATCAATCTATCATCTATTAATTTACCTATTGATCTGTCAATTGATCTGTCAGTCTATCATATCTATCAATCATCTATCTACCTATTTATCTACCTATTATCTATCTAACTATAATAAACTTTACTTATATCAGCACCTTTTCTTGTGACTCTGATCAGATATCTGACAAGAAGCAACTTAGAGGGGGAGGGTTTATTTTGGATCAAGGTACAGTCAGTCATGACAGGGTGACACGGTGGTGGGAGTCCCTTGTCTTTGTGGTGGGAGACACTTGTCTTTGTGGTGGGAGACACTTGTCTTTGTGGTGGCAGGTGTTTTGTGAGGCTTCCTTCATCTACAGACTAGGAAGCAGTGAGTAGAGAGTCAATAGGGTGTGGCTACAAGCCACAAGGCCTTCTCACACTTCTATAGAAGCCCACCTTCTAAGAGTTCCATAACTCCCAACATAAGTCTACCTACCACTGGGCAGCAGCTGTTCAAGTGTGAGCTTGTGAGGGACATTTTAAATCCACATTTTATTTTGCCTCTGGCCTACATATTTTGTTCATAGCCATCCACCTCTGTTGCCCACAAAAAAATGTGGCCTCATTTTTCCCCCTGGGGCCTCCACACAGTGCCCACATCTTTCCTCAGCAGTTACCACACATTTCTGCCATCTTCAATACCTTGTAGCCTCCATTGTATTGGCTTCATAGTCATAGCTTCTTTAACAGCCCACTGGGGAGCTCTCCATAGGAAATCCAGCCCTATTAGAGGTTCAGGATCCTCAGCACCTGTCTGGAACCCTGCTGTGAGTTTCTCTTATGCCTGTATCTCACAGTTGTACAAAACCAGACCTACACAGGCACTGCCAAATTGTGCTGCCACCATGGTTGTTAGCACAGCAACAGAAATGTGACTTAAACAGTATCTGACACAGGGGTCGCTCCTGAGGAACTTTTAGACGTTCTTAGGCTATAGCCCGTCTGTTCAGGAGATGTCATTCAATTTCACAAAAGCTTGGAACACTAGCTATCAGCCTAGGAAGAGGCAGCTGAGCCATTAGTCTCTTATACTTGGGGGTTTGAATTTTAAGAATGCCATTAAAGTCAGTCTGCCTCTCCCCGGTGCTGAAAGAATTTTAAAGGTGCCCCTTTAGCTTACACTTCCAATAAAATAAAATAATAAAATAAAATACTGCATGTATAGCGTGGCTCAGAACTGAGGAAGTACTGCTATTATAGTTTTAAAATATACACTCCCAGCTTTTTTACACGTATTATTTCTTCATTCCACAGCTAGTAATTTCAGGTAATAAGCTCAATGGCTACCTTCGTGTATTCAGCTCCTATACCTTCCTTTCGGTTGTGTGAATTATTTTATGCCACAGTTATAACTCAGTTCTGAAAGTTCACGAGATCCTTCTCACAAGTCACAAATGTTCTGTTCATTTTCCCTGCACTTATTCTTTCCTCCTTTTATATTATTGCCTAGTCTTCTTTTTGGTTCGTAGTTTTTAATTGATGCTTCACAATGCCTGGTTTGTCAAGAACAATAAACCACTTCCCACCTGCTCAGAATTCTCCCATAGAATACAAACAGCAATATTCTTAACTTTCACAACAACCTTATGGAATACAATTTAAGTCTTAATAAACTAACAGAATTTTTTGTATTTACTTTTTGCCAATAACATTACATTAAAATTTAAAATAAAGCTAATTTTAATTTGAAAAGAATTTGTAAGTTAATATACCAAGTAACAGATTTTATTTTACTATTTTCATGCAGAAATGTCATTATATGTTGTCCTAATTTGCTTCCCTTCCCTTGTACACCTCAGACCACTGATCCCTAAGCTATTAAAGACCCCCCCTTTGTGTTCCATGTCCCATATACCCATTTCCCACAGAGATGGTTAATCTTGATTGTCAGGTAAACGGAGTGTAGACTCCAACCCCTGGGATTCTCTGTGAATGAGTTTCTACAGAATTCTCATTGAGATGGAAATGCCTGTGTTAGCATTCATCTCTCTCTGCTTCCTGAGTCCATGTACAATGTGACAAGATTCCTCACTCCTGCTGCTGGGGCCAGATTCGCTTCTAAGGCCACACCATCCCCCTGTGTGACAGATTGTACCCTCCTCTGTGAAACCTTTCCTTCTTTAAGCTGTTTTATTGCCAGGTATATTTTGTTATAAGAACAACAAAAGTGATTAATACATAGTGACTGATAAGTAATCTCTCAGCCACCTTCATTTAGGATTTCTTCCTCCTGTCCCAATCCCATCTCTAGTTTCATAACCTACACACGCATAACAAAGTTGCACACACAGATATGCACACACACACACACACACACACACACAATTTTAATCAAGGCTCCACTTTGAGAGGAAATATATGGGGTGTAACTTTCTGAAGCTGGCTTATTCTGCTTAACATAATGGTTTGCATTTGTGTCATGGCTTCATTTTCCTTTATGGCCAGATAAAATTCCACTATATATACATTCCAGTTTCTTTATTCATCTCTTGATAGACTTTTAGGCTAATTCCATTTCCTGGCTCTTGAGATTTGTGCAGCAAAAGATTTGGATGTGGTCCCTGAAGTGTAGATTTAGAGACGTTTGGCCATACACCCAAGAGTGCTGTTGCTGAGTCATAAGGTGGCTATTTTTAGTTTTTCTGAGAAGCTTCCGTACTGATTTCCTAGTGTCTTCATATGTTTACATTCTTTACCTGCAGTGTCAGCTTCATCTTCTCACGCATCTTCTCTAGGATTTATTCCCACTTGTTTTCTTGATAATAGCCATTCTCACTGCAAAGAGAGAATCTCAAAGCAATTTGCATTTGCATCTCCCCAATGACTAGCAGTGTTGAACACTTCCTTGAGGATTTCCAGTAGTTTATATTTCTTCCTTTTGAGGACTATCTATTCAGTTCATTAGCTAATTTATTGTTTGCGGAAATTTTTGGTGCCAAACTTTCCAATCTTTATGCATCTTAGATATTAATAACCTCTTGATGTGTAACTGACAAATAAGTCCTCCCCCTGTTCTACAGGTTGTTTCTACACACTGGTTGTGCAGAAGCCTTTAATTTCATGTAATACTGTTCATTAGTTCATGAAATTACTTCCTGTGTTATTGGATCTTAGGTTAGTTTGACAAAAGGCTCATTAGTCTCACTTAGGTTTTCAAAGAACCAACTTTGATTCTATATGATTTTCTGTTCATTTTATAAATTTCTACCTTAGCACTTATTTCTTTCATATGTGTTGTAATTTGGATTGTTCTTGTTTTTTAAGGTCTGGAGATGCATCATTCATTTCTAATGTGAGTATCCATCTGTCTAGAACTGCTTGGGATTCATTCCCAAGCTTTGTATAAATTGTTTTTTCAGCCTCATTAAAGTGTAGGAATTAAAAAAAAAAATATCCCCAATTTATTTTTTGAAAGAACCATCATTTAAAAGTGTGGTCTTCACTCTTTGTGTGTTTGTGTCATTTCTGAAGTTTTTTTTTGCTACTTATAGTTTTATTCTCCTCTGACCTGAACATTATTTTGATTATTTTCCATTTGCTTTTATTTAATTTGTGGCTTAGAATGTGGTCTATGTTAAAGTTCTGTGGTCTTCTGAGAACAATTTGTATTCTGTGTGTGTCTGTGCATATCACATTACTGAATTTGCTTGTTATTTCTAGTTTTCTGGTAAATTTTTTGGGATCTCTAATGCATAGTACCATGTTATCTGCAAATGGAGACAGTTTGACCTTGTCTTTTCATATTTGTTTCCCTTTAATTTTCTTCTCTTCCCTTATTGCTTATTCTAGTATCTCAAGCACAGTATTGAAAATGAGTAGAAAAACTAGACATCTCTATTTCATGCCCGACATTAGTGGGATTGATTCTAGCTTCTCTCCATTTTGGATGATGGTGGTTGTGGGGCTTCATACATAGCTTTTATTATATTGAGAATAGAATTTTATTGTATTCCCTCTAGGTCTACATTCCCTAGGATCATTATTATACAGCTATGTTATATTTTGCCAATGACTTTTTCTGCATTTATTGAGATGATCATGTAATTTTTGTCTTCAAATCCATTTATGTGGTTTATTACATTTATTGACTTTGATATATTGAGCCACCCCTGGCTTTCAGAGTTAAAGCCAACTTATTTGGTCATGATAAATAATTTATTTAAGTGTGAATGTATTCTTTTCTACAGGTATTTTATTGAGCATTTTTGAGTATATGTTCCTCAGTGATATTGGATTGTGGTTTTCATTTCTTGCTGTCTCATTACCTGACTAGGATATTAGAGTGATACTGGGTTCATCGGAGTTTTAGAGTGTTCTTTGTAATTATAATTTTTTTTTGTGGGGGAGTTTAAAGAGTTAGCTATAGACCGTCTTAGCTGGAAAGCTTTCTATTATTATTTCAATATCCTCATTTGTTATGGCTGTGTTTAGGCTGTTGATGTCTTTTTTAACTTTGCTGGGTTAGCTGCATCTAGAAATTCATCAATTTCTTTTAGACTTCAAGTTCAATAGATCGCAGTTTTTAAAATATTCCCTTATAATAGTCTAAATTTCTTTGGTGCCTCTTATGTTTGCATTTTTTCTAATTTTGTTAATTTCTATCCTCTCATTCTTTCTCTTGGTTAGTTGCATCAAAAACAAGTTCTTTGATTCATTGATTTTTTGTAAGATTTTCTTTATTTATATTTCATTGATTGGTGCTCTGATTTTTTTATTATTTCTTGCCATCAAATGGGTTCAGGTTTGATTTGTTCTCATTTTTCCAAATATTTTACTTGCATCATTAAGTTATTTATTTGTGATCCTTCTGATATTTTAATGTAGACACTTAGATCTATAAACTTCTCTTGCAGGACTTCTTTCAATGTGCAGTTGTACCCCTGTGATATCATTGTATTTCCATTTTCATATAGTTTCATGAAAAATTTTATTTCTTGATTTCTTCTTTCAACCATTCATCATTCAGTAACAAGTTGCTCAATCTCCTTGAGTTTATGTATTTAGAAATTTGTTTGTTGTCAACTTAGATTTTATTGCATTGTGGTCATATATCATATTAGAAAGGATTATTTCAATATTTTCCTTTTGTAGAGATTTGTATTTTTGTCCCAGGATATAGTCTATTATTAGAAAGGGTTCTGTGTGCTTCTGAGTAGACTCCTTTGGTATTTAAGTATTATATTCTACAGATAAACTGTTTAATCCATTTGGTCAATTATGCCCATTAATTCTGATGTTTCTCTGTTTATTTTTTGTTCTGATATCTTATATGTTGGAGAAGTCAAAGAATTGAAGTCATCTACTGTTCATGGATTAATATTAATGTGCATTGTTAGATCCAATACTACATTTTTATGAACTTAGCTGTACAGATTTTTGGTGCATCTCTATAGTAATATAGAGTAGTAATGACTTCTTAGTTATTAGCACAGATTAGTTTTAGTTTGCAGTCTATTCTGTCAGATATTAGGATAGCAATACTGCTTGCTATAGATTTGAGTACTTTTTCCCATCCTTTTACTTGAAGGGCAGGTATATCTTTTTAAAATTAAAATGAGTTTCGTGTAGACAGCATATAGAGAGCTTGTGTTTCTTAATTTATTCAGTCCGTTTATGTCTTCTGATTGTGTAATTGAGGGCATTAATAGCTAAAGTTATTATTGAAATGTATGTATGTTAACTGTGGTCATTGTGTTGTTGATTTTTGGTGGTTGTGTTTGTGTTCTCAGTGGTATTTTGTATTTTAATAATTATGGCTTTGTATTTCATTTCACAGCCTTTTAGCTTTGCTCATTCCTCTCTTTAGCCAGAAACAATTTATTTAGATTTGATTTGTTGTAGATATATAAAAATTTAGGCTATTCATATTATGGAAAGTTTAATGCACTTTCTTTGTTTTGTTTACTTAGTATTTTTAGATAACATGTCATAAGGATTTTCTTTTCTAGTCTTGTCTATCTGGTGTTCTGCATACTTCTTATATCTGTACTTGCATGTCTCGGTTTGGGGAAGTTTTCTTCTATGATGATCTGGTCTATGTTATTGCCTTGAGAGTCTTCTCCTTTATCTATGCCTATAATTCAATAATTTTTTATGATGTCCTATCTTTTTTGTATGTTCCTTCCCCATGGGCTTTTTAAAAATTTTCATATTCTTTTCTTATTTGGTCTAGATCCTCCATTCTATCTTCAAGTTCTGATAGTCTGTCTTCTGCTTGATTCATTCTACCATGAGCTTGTCAGTTGAATTATTGGGTTTTTCAAATCCATGTTCACTGAGGTTGAGTCCTCTTCAATGTTTTTATCTCTTTATTAAATCCTGTTCTCAAGTCCTAGATTTTTTTTATTGATTTTTATTGAGCTCTACATTTTCTCTGCTCCTCTCCCTGTCTCTCCCCTTCTTCCCCTTTGAGACCTCCCCCAAGGTCCCCATGCTTCTAATTTACTCAGGAGCTCTTGAATTTTTTTTACTTCCCATGTAGATTAGATCTATGTCTCTCTCTTAGTATTCTTATTGTTGTCTAAGTTCTCTGAGATTGTGGTTTGTAGGCTGATTTTCTTTGCTTTATGTTTAAAAACCACCTATGAGTGAGTACATGTGATAATTGTCATTCTATGTCTGGGTTACCTCACTCAAAATAATGTATTCTAGCTCCATCCATTTTCCTGCAAAATTCTAGATGTTGTTATTTTTTCTTCAGTTCTCCATTGTGTAAATGTACCACATTTTCCTTATGATGACAACTTATACTGGAGAGGTTGTGAGGAAAAGGGAACACTTCTGCATTGCTTGTGGAAATGCAAGCTGGTACAACCCCTTTTTATGTCAGTGTGGAGATTTCTCAGAAAATTAGGAAATAACCTTCCTCAAGACCCAATAATACCCCTTTGGGTATATACCAAAGGATGCTCAGTTGTGCTACAAGGACATGTGCTCAACTGTGTTCATAGCAGCTTTGTTTGTCATAGCCAGAACCTGGAAACAAGCTAAATGCCCCTTGACTGAAGAATGGATAAGAAAAATGCGGTGCATTTACACAGTGGAGTACTACACAGCAGAAAAAAATAATGACATCTTGGATTTTCTTCATCATTTCTATTAGTATTTTGTTTGTGTCTCCTTAGTTATCACTCAGGTGTCTAGTTTCTTTAATTTTCTTTCTCAGTAGTTTCATTGATTTGCTTCTTTCAAGTGTTCTTTTAAATTCTTTGATGATGTTTGTGATTATTCTTTTAAATTATGTGTCCTGGAGTTCATCTAGGTTATTCTAATTGGCAGGAATTTCTATGGGAGTGGTAGGCCTTGGAAAGAGGACACTGACTTGCTTTTTCTTGTTGCTTGCAGTTTTGTGATTGGTGCTGGGCATATGCAATTTTTGTTAGTTCTAAGACTGTTATAGACAGAGCAGGCTAGGACAAAAGAGAGGGTGGATAGATGTCTAGATATTGGAAATGGTTTGGGTGGGATGAAGTCAAGTAGACAGGGGAGCCCAGACTAGGCCAGGACACTGAAGAAGGAACAGGGATAGATCTGGAGACAGGAAAGGTGCATGAATCTGGAGGAGGGTCAGGGAGAATTGCTTTCTGAGTAGAGATGTTGGTTGAGGTGCAGAAGCTACCTGTGGGTGGTTGCAGGCATCAGGGGGCATTGGGTAGGGTACAAGAAGGGAGTGGACAGAATATACTGGGGCACTAGATGTGGAATCCTTACTGGTTGGGTAGAAGACCTGATGGGGAGGGTTAGGGATATTCACTGAGCTCAAACCTAGGGAAGGATGTGAGAGAACTCTTTGGGTGGAGAGGTTGGACTCTGCCCAGAAGGGAGCCATGGCTAGTAGTAGGTAGGTCTAGAAGGTTTGTTGTGGCGAAGTTGTGGCTGAGATGAGGCTGGGACACTACATGTGGGTCATTGGCTAGACCTGGCAGCTTAAGGGGAAGGTCTGGGTGGTGAAGAGCAGGGAGGCTTGCAGGGCTATACCCTGGAGAGCACTGCAGAAATCTGACTGGGTGGAGAGGTTGAACAGAGCACAGAAGAGATCTGAAAGTCTTCTCTCCTTTACCCTTTTTCTCCTCTTGTACTCCGCACCTTGGTTTGTGTCTCTGCCAACTTCTACTACTCTTGGCTACATTTCTTCCTCTGTTCGCCTCCCATTTTCAGTTCCCCATAATCATTTTTTTCCTCCTGCTTCATGGGATCTTTTGTTCTCCCTGTTGCAGTTTAAATTTCATCTTTGTGAGATCTAAAATTTGAATCTCTATTCCTGATCTGTCTCCTACTCTCCAGTTTCAGTATCTAGTTATATACTGACAACTTCACCTGCATGCTATGATTCATCTTGAATCCACTTAAATATCTCAAACCCAGCTGATCATCTCATCCCAAACCTGACAAGTTCAGGTTTGTTCTTGCCCACTGGAACAAATCCAGAAGTTAAAATTCACTTGACATTTGTTGAATTGGTGAGTGAACATTATTTTAAATAAATCCCTCATGGTTTCTATCATTCTGCTGCAATAATGGCATCCCAATTATTACCCTGCAATTATTTTTAGCCACTTATTTTTTCCTCACTATTCAAAGTTATTATCATGGGAGAAGACAGTAAGAGATTTGCTATTATTTTGCTTTTGTCTGATTGACTTCCTAGGTTTGACTATCTCTCTCATATTTGATTTCTCATGCACCTTATTTATTGAATGAGTTTTAGTTCACTTCAGGGTTTTCCAATATTTTGACACTGCAAATTGTGGTCTAAAAATATTTAGCTATATAGCTTCTATGTAGACCCCCGTGAAGCACAAAGAAGAGCTTCATCTCTAGCTATCCTGGGATATATATGTGCACGGATGTGTGTAGAATTTATATGAGTCCGTTTGGCATGGACTTCCATGATTAATAGAGCTGCGAAGTACCAAGGTCTATATTTAGAAAGTGAAAGTCCAAGGAGAACCTATGGTATGAAGTCCAAGTATAGAAGCTTGAGACCCAGATGAGCTAACTGTGAGTTCTAGTAGCGACCTAAAGACAAGAGAACAACGATGCCTTGCCTTGTAGGCAGGGAGACAGAAGGAGTAGAGCGTGGAGAGAGTGGGAGGAAAGAAGAAGGGAGAGGGGAAGAGAGAGAATCAAAATGAATCTCCCTTATTCCTCTTTTGCTTCCATGTAGTCCTTCAGCTGTTTGGATGGAGTGCGCTCACACACGGCACACCATCTGCTTTACTCAAGCTACTGATTTAAATGTTTCTCTCCTCCTCAGAACTCACACATGGCCAGAATCGTGTTTATAAAAATATGTGGACCTCATGGCCCCCATGTAGTTGGCAGAATTAACTCTCCTAGTAAACAATGTTAGGGCATAGTAGGAAATAACCCCAAATGCTATTCATTTATTTTATTTTATTTTATTTATTTTTATTTGGATTATTTTTTGAGACAGGGTTTCTCCGTACCTTTTTGGTTCCTGTCCTGGAACTAGCTCTTGTAGACCAGGCTGGCCTCGAACTCACAGAGATCCACCTGCCTCTGCCTCCCGAGTGCTGGGATTAAAGGCGTGCGCCACCACTGCCTGGCTCATTTATTTTATTAGAGTAGTCTCATTGTACCATACTCAATTCCTTCCTTCCTTTGTTGATGGATAGCCACTTGATTCCATTTCTAAAACTATAATTATACAGTCTACCTTGCTAAGCCTCTTCTCTCATTGTGAACACTTACATTCTTTGTGTTGAAGCTTACTCTTGGGTCATAGCTGCATATGTAGTTCTCTGTCATACAAGTGGCATGGCTATTGTATGACCTGCATCCCATGAAGATGAACTCTGACTTCAAGATGGCAGACGAGATACTACATCTGGGAGACCAAGAGATTGGATGAAAGGAAGTTAGGATAACCAAACATCAATAGAGAAATACTACTTGGTCAAATTTTCTCTTCACAGAAGGCAGCTTTCCACCCCACCCCAACTGCAACCAGCAACCCAGGAAGTGCTAGGTCCCCTTAGCACTTGGAAGTGTGGGACACAGAAAGCTGTGTGCACAGCAAGAGAAGAGGACTGTGAGAGCTGAAGTTGAGAGATTTGAAATACCCTTTTCTCCCTTTCCTTGCCATGGCCCAGAGAAGCAAAGAGAAAGGGGGGTCACAAAAAGTTCAAGGTAGATCATAGATCATGGTGTGTAATATCCTGACAACAAGAGACCTCAGTCAGCACAGAGAATAGATATAGCATCAAAGTATATATAGTAAGGGAATCTGAAAATGAGAGATTTTTGATATCCACCCAGCCTCCTATAGCCAGGGCAAGCTGTGGGAGAACAAGATTGCAAGAAGTTTGTGGTGAAGCTTGCTATAGTTTCCCGATGGACTGATGCCAGAGGAACACAGTTGTGCTGACCAACTATCCAACTACACTCCCTGAGAGCCTGTGTCCAGACTGTCCTCTGCACCAGTCCCACGCAAGCACAAGGGTGTGGAGTTTTAATTTGCAACCTTATGGGGAAGAGGCAGGAAAAGTCTGTCAAACATTGCTTTTTAACCATAGACATCCTCTGTGGAAAAAAGCGCTGATTTAACTTGCTTGAATGACTGAAACTGATTCAAACTGAGACTAAGGAAACTTCACCGCCCTGGGAAGATGAATGGAAAAAAGAAGAAAAACCAAAGAGTGGGAGAAGGCATATCTGACTATCCAGGTAGGAACACTGGCCCACGATAGAATACATTCTGCTTCTTTGTATTGCTCATTCCAATCACTGTAAATGTAATTTAACGTTTTGGGCTTTGCAGTGTTTGCACGTTTGTACTTAAACCATTCTGTTGTTCATCTTCATTAACATCTCTGGGGAAATGGCTCAGTGTGTAAAGTCCTTGCCATGAAAAGCAGAAGAACCTGAACTTTGGTCCTCCTGACTCACATTAGGAAGGCTGGATGTGGTAGCACACATCGGAGATTCCAGCATTCTTAGCGGTGAGCTAGGAGGCAGAGACGAGAGGATCCCTAGAAGCTTGGGGGCCATAGCAGAGGCAATGAACAACAGTAGATAAAGCAGAAGGCACGTGCCAATACCTAATACCCGGGATTGTTCTCTGACCTCCACACGTATGCCCTCACACACACACTGAACATACACTCACAGACACACGTACAGCACACACCTGCACAAAGATTTAAACCAAAGCTTGTATCTCACTGGGAATGGTCTTTATTTCATTCCATTCTCTAAACCAAATATATAATATTTCCTCTACTTTTCATACCTCTTTTTCCCATTTCCTCTTTCCCATTACTTTCTCACTTCCCTATTTAAATATGGATAAGCCTAGTCCTAGAATTAGAATAAACTTCATTCTCCTTAGCCAGCACCATAATGCTGCTTGCTGTCTGTGAACCACACAGAGAAGCGCCCTTGTCTTTTCCCGCAGTTAACACTGGCATGCTGTCAATCACTGTAGTTGTTACTATTGTCAGCTTTTTCCCTGAACATAAGAAACCCATGGAAGAACAGATCATAGGGAGAAGCCACGTTAATGAGAAAGTCAATGCCCAATGGTAAGAAACCCACCTGCCTACTTATAAAGGAATCCCTGAAGGACTCCAGAGGTCCTGACAATTGGTATATATTTAAGCTAAATATCCAATTCTCAGACTCCTGAATATATTTGGGAAAATTTACTTAAGTCATGTTTTTCAAAAAATTCATTAAATTTGCTACTCAGTGCCTCCCCCTCAAGCCAGATTGGGGAAAGAAAATCACTATTTACATTGGATACATTCCCGATTTCATCTGGGAACCTCCAGTGCTTTGGAGCTGAGAATTTCAGAGCCATAAGGAGCTTCAGAAATCATTTTAATTCAAACTTCTTATTTTACTGTCCTCCCAAAGCCCGGGCTACACAGGGGACTTCTCCACAGTCACACAGCTGTCTGATGGCAGGGCTGGCAACATCATCGATGGAATTTGGCTGCTGTTCTTTAGAGATATTTTTTATTACAAAAGAAATTTTAGCAGACTTAGGCTAAATGAAGCTCTGAATATATAATTAGAATAGCAGTTATTGGGTTACTTTTTTAGTGACAGGAATGTATTTGCTAAATTTTAAAATAATAGATAAAATCCCCAGTATTTAGATCAGAGATGGGCTTCAGGGTGGTCTCTTGGAATGTAATAGTGTGTTGTACTTATTCCTCTTTGATAAGGATACAGTTTTCATCCGTTTCTCAAGTCTATGGGTTGGAAAAGACTGAGAACCAAAACTTGCAGCTTTCTTATGATTGGCTGGAAGTAAAATCCAGTATCCACAGACTTAATGACGTCAGCTGATAGGTGCCTACTCACTCGGTGGAACTTTGTCAGAGGCTGTGGGTGCTGAGAGAATGATGCAGCATCCTTGGAGAAGGGCTCTTCCGTGTTCTGTGTGGGAAGGCTGGTTATACCATTTAGCCGGTAATTGATAAAGCCGTAGGTTACATTATCTGATTTCACTTCAGTCTTTTGCCGGCCAAAAATCACTGTGTCCGACTGAGACAGAGACTGGAACCACTGTAGAAGAAACCTCATCCTAGTCTTTGTAGAGATTTGTACCTGGAAGCAATGAGAAACATCCCGTCTCAATTCTGCAAAACTCAGCCGTGACTCCAACATAAGGGGCCATGTCTTATACAGTTCTGCAGGTAACAATGTAATATCTAACAGAATATCAGTGTTTATGTCTGAATCATTGTTCTGTGGATTCTTCCCCCCCCCCCCCAATAACAAAATTTGATCTGCCAGATATTGAAGTTGAATCTGTGGAGCCTGTCCTGTCTGGGTGATGCACAGTAACCAGAGGTTTCCTGATGTGATCAATAGGTATGGTTATAACAGGGTGTAAAATGCTCACTGTCCCTGAGCAGGTTTATGGGAAAGGAGTAAAGCGGGTCAGAGAGGAGATGACTCTATCGGACAGAACTGGCCAGGCACAAACCTTGGACCCTTAGGGACTCAGGCTTCTTGATAGCCCAGAAGAGTGATCACCCAGTCAGTTCCCACAATAGCCGCCAGCTGGCGCTGCTCCCACCCTGCCCCCACCCCTAACATGTGATCTACTGGGCAACTGAAATCTCGCTTGCTCCACTTCCAAGGCACCCACCTCAACCAGCATTCCAAATTCTTAAAACAGAAAAGACATTCAAATGGTTGTGTACAGAATGCTGCCCTGCATCTTTCTGTCTCAAAGAGAGCAGATTTCTCCACAGGACTGTCCCCACTCCATGCTCTTGAACAATTTCTGTGCCAACATGAAGAGGAGGGGTCCCAGACCCATAAGGGCTCTTGGCTATGAGGGATTGCTGCAGCGGTGTCAGGGCGCTGGGTAGGCGAGACACTGCAGACTCCAGGCTGCATGGCCCAGATCCTAGCATCTCCTCCCACAGGCCAGCTTACTTCGTCAGGGAAAACAACAGCATTTTTACTCCTGACCAAGTTGCGTCATCACTTGCTTTCCTCTTCTTTCTTGCTGCCTCCTCCATCATGATTACCAGTCGATCAAGGTCAGCCTTGGCCTGCTCTGTCTTCCCAGTCGAATGCATCTTCATGTAGCATTCTTCTGCTTTCTGCTTCTCAATTTTTTTTCTCCTCTCCTTGAAATATCCTTTGGCCCATCCAGGCCCAGTTACATAACCTTCTTGGTAGTCAGAGCCTTTCCCCATTTTTTTTTTTTTGCCTTTGCTGGTACTCATCATTCTCATCTTCACGTTTGGGGGGTCACCTAAAGCTCCATCTCCACCTACTTATTGTCCACCTTCTTTGTTGGCCTTCTATTTTTTAAACCTGCAGCTGGTTATCAATCTCCTCAGGGCTTATATACTGACTCACCTGGTCTTTATGGTCTTCCTTTCCACCTTTAGATGCCTCCTTTAGGCATCTCAGCTCCAGCATCCACAGTGCCTTGAACTCAAGGATTCTATCTTAATGTCTCCCATAAAAATCTGTTGACTTCCCCTTACAGATAATTGACTTCTTTCTGGATAGACTACAGCAGATAATGACTTGAATGTTTCACCAGAAGGGCTATTCAGTGAGCAAAAGAAAACTGCGCATTTCATTTGTAACTATACCGAGAATAACATTTTAAAAATCAAATCTACAGTGCCAGTAGCTGTCAGCTTGTTTGGGTGGCAAAGTATTCAAAATTGCTACTTTTAAGAAAGTAACAAAAATAACATCAAAACCTAAATACTTACAAAGCTCTTTACTGTTGCTAAGAAAGAAAATAAACTACAATGAAGGAATAGAAGGAGAGCAAATACAGGTTTCATAACCAGAGTTCATGAAATTGTAAAGAATTTTCTCAGAGTGAAAGTAACATTTTTCTTTGTCATTAAGGATAGAAAGTATGTAGTATAGAAAGTCAAATCTCTTCCTAGCTTTTAGTGAAAGTACCTTTTTCAGGTAACCATTAGACTTATAATGATGGTATAGTTAATTTTGAATAGACACATCTTATCTGGAGATGCAGTGGGAAAGATTTAAAGGAAAATATCCTTGGATCGCCTAACTCCATAGCACCTTAGGGAAATCTCCTAGGCTGGCCATTCTTGTGGCTTGGAAGTTTTGTACATGGGTAGGACTATTGATTGATTTTTCTCCCTGGGCAACTTGAATAACACTTTCATATTCGAAGAGACAAAGCTGCTCAGTCCCTCCTAGTCTTGTGAAATGGGTGGTGTCTTCAGCAATAGGGTCTTAAGTTCAAGTTCTGAAGGTAGCCAAGAGAAACAGCAATGGGCGTCTCTTCAACTCCCGGCAAGAGACTAGAAGTGAGCTTTCTCCTGCTTGAAATTGGGGATTTTGTTAGATGGTATTTTGGGAAATTATCACTCCAGGTGGGTTTACTTAAAAAGCATCATATGTATGTGTGTGTGATATACATATATCATATATATGGAATTCCTTAAGTAAACATGAAAATGTTTTTTTTTCAAGCATCCTCGGTGTTATTTATCTCTCCTCTTTCCCTCTTTATTATTTAACCTCTGCCTTCCCAGCTAATGGCCCACCTCCATTTTCCCCGTTTTCCACCTTCATAGCATCTGTGTCCTCCTGTCTCCCTCTGTGGAGTTCCTGTCCCTTGGTCCCTTTTACTTTCCTTGTATCTGTGGTTACTCCAGACTATATACTTATATTAAAGATTCAGAGCTTGGATCGACAAATGAGAGAGAACATGTGGTATTTGTCTAAGTCTGGGTTAGCCAGACGCAATATAATATTTTCTGTTCCCATTTGCCGCACACCGTGGCCCCCGTCTGCGCTCTAAGTGCTAGAACTCAGTTTGCGAGCTTCGGGCAAGGGGCTGGAGGTTGAGGAAACACACGCAGAGACAGACTGACACACAGACCTTCCAACACTGGTACCAAAAGCCCCTCTTTATTAGCACCATGTAGGCTTAAATACACTGCAGTCAATGGCCAACAGGTGAAAATCCCATCCGCTGATCCTCTAAGCTAGGCACAGCTTCTAGGAACTTTAATTAGAAGGTTCTAGGAGGTAAGAGCAGCTGAAGGCCAGGACTCATTATTCCCAACACCCATTAATTTACTTTCAAGTTTTAAGATATTCATTTTTCCTTAAAGCTAAATAGAATTCCATGTGTGTATGCATACCACAGTCTTAGCATCATTTATCAGTTGAAGGACATCTAGGTTGTTCCCATTTCCAAGGTGTTATGGATAGAGCAGCAATGAACAAGTATCAGTGGAATGGGCCTTAAGTTCTCTGGGCATACACCAAGGTCTGATATAGTGGAGCATATACTTTCTGCTTTTGGGGATTTCTCCATACTGGTGTCTAGAGTGTTATACCCATTTGCCTTCATATCAATGGTGAAGGAGGCCCCCCTTTTCATGCCCTCTCTCTCCAGCATTGTTCTTTTTTAATTTGTTTATTGATTTTATTGAGCTCTACATTTTTCTCTGCTACCCTCCCTGACTCTCACCTCCCCTTCAATCCTCTCCCATGGTCCCTGTGCTCCCAATTTACTCAGGAGATTTTGTCCTTTTCTACTTCCCATGTAGATTAGATCCATGTATGTCTGTCTTAGGGTCCTCATTGTTGTCCAGGTTCTCTGGGATTGTGATTTGTAGGCTGTTGGTTTTTTTTTTTTTTGCTTTATGTCTAAAAGCCACTTATGAGTGAGTACATATGATATTTATCTTTCTGGGTCACCTCACTCTAAATGATGTTTTCTAGATCCATCCATTTGCCTGCAAATTTCAAAATGTCATTATTTTTTCTGCAGTGTAGTACTCCATTGTGTAAATGTACCACATTTTTCTTACCCATTCTTGGTTGAGGGACATTTAAGTTGTTTCCAGGTTCTGGCTCTGACAAACAATGCTGCTATAATCAGAGTTGAGCACATGTTCTTATGGTATGATTGAGCATCCTTTGAGTATATACTCACAAGTTGTATTCCTGATTGTAGCTGTTCTGACTGGAGCAAGGCGAAGTCACAAAGAAGCTTTAATTTGCTTTTCCTCAATTGCTGAGGATGTTGAACACTGTAGCTTTTCTTTCCTCTTTCCTCCTTCTACCTTTTGACTTCATCATTCTTCAATGTTTGCTTCTCTAAGTACCTCCAATATTTTTTCTAAGAACCATCAGCCCCCTTTTAGGGTTGCTTCTTGTTTCTCTCCTTACTTTTGGACACACAGCAGACCATTCTCGCCATTCTCAGGTTTATGTTAGGAAGATGAAGCAGGAGATTTTGGTATTGTCTTGCTATCTTCTTTACCTCAAGCATTACATGGGGCACATTGACTTTTGACAAAAACAAATGCGTGATGACCCTTTGTACGGCCTGATGTAGTTCCTGAGGTTCTGATAGTGCAGACACCTGTGAAAAGCCTGGTCTTACGAGTCACCTTAAGCCACTGTCACTTACCATGGGTGTCCCTTGCAAAATTGCCCATCATTTATCCAGTACATCTTCATTTTCTCAGCACCCTGGCTCCATGTGCTCACAGAAATTTTTAAGAGTAACTTCTGGGAGAGCTATCAACATGGCTGAGTAGAAGGACATGTTATAAATATAATGGCTTTGTCAACACTGTTGTAAAGGGAAGAACAGAGCATGGGGAGACCAGTAAACAGAGTAATGCACCCTTTCAGGGTGGGCTGTGTTGTACTTGGAATTGTTGGTGATATTTTTTTCCTAAATCATGAAAAGTGCAGATGTAATTACTAGGAAGGAAAGGCAGCTCCTGTTCAAGAGGCATAAATTCATATGCCTTCAGGGGCAGACAAGTCATCTAAATATGCAAAATGGAGGGTGTAGGTGGAATATTAAAAGGGCCTGTGGCAAACTGGAGAGAATGTGCCCGTTTAAAGCCACTCAAGTTCAAAATAATTTCCCAAAAGCTCTTCTGTCCAAATAAACAAAATTCTGCATATAGAATATGGTTTTAATTTCAACCTATGGTAGTGGGGACCCTAAACTGTGTATCTGAGGATAAGAAGAAGCCATAGATGGGATATTGGGACAAAGGTGAGAGGCAGCTGTTCCCAGCAGTGGAAACCCCTGTAGAAAGGATTTTTATAATTACACGCTGAAGAACCTTCTGTGTCAGTAGAAGCAAATTGAAGTTTATCTTGGGTGGAGTAACACAATCAAGTTCTTGTTGTTGTTATTGTTGGGTAATTTATCCCAATTGGAAAATCAGGGTAAGTTTGATGCCAAGAGTTGGAGACACATAATGTACAAGTCCAGGTGAGTTCAATGAAGTCTAAAGAAAGGTATCTCTAAGAAAGGAGCATGGCAACAGCAAAAGCCTTCTGATGTGAAATAAAACCATGTCAGTGGAATGGCTTCAAAGGATGATGAAAGAAATGTTTAATACCTAGTGCTAAATGGGCAAATACCTGACATGTTGACCATGACAGGGACTGGTGGTGGAGACCCCTGGTCCCTCCCCTTTTCCATTATCACCGCCTCAGGGTCAGAAGTCTGGATGAGCAAGCATGTGACTGAATTCTTCCTAGGCTGATTTCTCTTCTGCAGAAGACAGGCTCTAATTCAGAGAGAACTCTGCCATTTCCTCTTGACTTTTTCATCCACATGGACCATATATGCTGTAAGCATTTGCTTTTATTCAAAGAGAAAAGAAAAACTAAAAAGAAAGATACTTATGAAGGTATAAATATTACTCAGTATTAAAATCAAAACAAAACCCAAACCCACCAATACGTCTTACAGTTAGCCAGAATCTGTTACATTGCTACCATAGCAACCCTCAAAGGACACGTTGACAACCCCCCTACCCATTCCCTCCCAAACCCATATACCTGACAGTCATCCTCTTAGTGAGGCTGTCTCTCTTACACTACACCCACTAAGTGAAGATCCAAAGCAAAGAGGCAGAAAATAACATCTTCTACCAATCTGCTTGTCATTTAGAAAAAGCTCACTGTATAAATGTCATGGAAACAAGCTGTTCTTGCAGAAAGAAGAGAGGAAAGCCCTTCCCTCACTTGATTCCCTTTCAATTTTAATCTTCCCAACCAAAGGGTAACACAAAGCAAATGTTAAGTGTTTGAAAGCAAATATCTGTGAAGATTGGCCATGATGTGGTTCAGCTACATTCAACCTGCTAGTAGATTCCAAGTAGCAGGATCAAGCTCTTTAGTGAAGGCAGCGACCTGTCCAAAACGATGCCCAGAGAACAAAAGCCCAGAATGCTAAGGCAGTGAGTATTTTTCTTCTAATCAGGACTTTGAATCCTTAATAAATTACCATCTCAAAGGCTAACACATTTCTGTTTAACACACATTCAAAGGCATGTAATGTATATAGTTCAATGTGATGCTATCGATGAAATTTAGCAATACCCAGATGAAGCCCTGCTCTCCGTTACAAATCAGAGGTTCTTAGCTGAAGAATGTAGGATGGTGTCAGAGAATTCTATGGAGGCAATCTGAAAGCCTACGTACAAGTGAAGGCTGTAGAGAAAGTGGCTTTTGAACTGAGCCTCAGAGAAGAAGTAATATTCTCACAACAGAATGAGAGGGGGAGGGGAAGCGCATTCTAGAGAATGAACTAAATTATCATGGAAGTGATGGTCAGCCACTTACACTGTAGCAGAGTCAGAGATCAGTGTACTGAGGTAGAGTGGAGGAGAAGGGCAGGCAGTGAATGAATCCAATGTTTAGCCACAATAGGAAGACTTGCCATCAAGTATGCTGCGAGAGGGCAGGCCAGCTCCTTCTGGGAGAAATACCTTTAAGATTGTATGTGAGGTTTCTGGCAGACAATTTGCAGCATGCACGGGAGGACATCCAGAACGATGGCTGTGCCGGTGAACCTGATGTACCATGCAGGTAATTTCTAGCTAGTGCAGTCTCTGCCATGCAAGTTAGACCATCCAAATAAGAGTTCTGCAGTGGCCAGTTCAGTCTTCTGGCTCTTAGACACTACAGTCCTGTGGTATCAGATTTCAATTGTTCCAAGGCTACAAGAATTCCCCAATGGGAACCAACTCCGTTTTCTGGTCTCTTTTTATGGCTTCCCTTTATCATAAATGAAAGCAAGAGTATTATGATACCCATGAACTGCAAATATTTGGCTCAAATTCATGGAAATATTTAACACCAGCACAGTCCCTTTTGGTCTGTCATAGACACATATATGCCAGTGGTATATCTCACTAGCCATTTTCTGTACATCATTGTCTGCTGGCTCACTGGAGGATGTGAGGCAACAGGGAAAGAAACTGATGTGACATGTATGTTTGGGTTGACCTAGACAAACATGCCTATCACAAAGGTTAGATGGGTCATGGAGAAAGTACAGAGTAACAACAGAGCCTTTGGAAGAAAAACTTCCCCGAAAGTAAGAAGCTGTGCAAGATTAGTTCAGCATAGCTTGTCTTAGGTCAGAGAAGCATGAAAGATCAGAGACCACAGGGCTCGATCTGTAGAATGGAGGCAATTGCCAAAACTTATGGCTTCCTAAGTGACTCCAGAGAGTCAGAGAGCAGATAGGTTCCCACTTCATTTGTTTTTTTTTTTTTTCCTGCAAAAGAGCTAGCCCCTGTGATGAGGAGAGCTTTTATAAACTAGCCAGAATTCTGTTTATCTAGCCCGAAGCCAGGAAGAGAGAGACTGGTGCATGAATGTGGAAGTCCTCCAAGGCCAAAGAGAGATCCCTGAAGGGACATAGTGTAGGGCCAGAAGCTGCCCAGTGGAAGGGATGTAAAGCTAGAGAATACGTATCTACTACTTGGATGTGCAAAACTGACAAGGTACATTTTCAGCCATGTAGAGAATTTAAGACAGATCTACACATGATTGTCAGATATGTTCTGTCACACAGTTGTTCTGATGAGGCTGGGACCTGGGCAGAATAGCTTGGGATACAAAGACACTGAGCTGCACAGAACAGAAAGACAATTTTGCAGCAGCCTAAGGAAAGCATAAAGGTCTGAGCTGGGCAAATCGGAGGCTGTTGGAAAGGAGACAGTAGGAGTAAGGGCAAGGCCTAGAGCTGGTTTGGTAGGTCATTGTACATGAGGAAGAGAAAGGTAAAACTGACTACATTTTCAATTATGAAAGTTTAATATATAAGAAACCACAGTCAGACTTTAGAATCAGTTGGATTTGATCCTATGTGAACCCCAACTAGATACATGATTCAGGGAAATAAACTCACACTATATCATGCTCTGCCAATGAAAACAAGTTAAATACTGTGTGTTTTCTGTTTTCCTTGTTCCTGTAACAAGATACCCGATGAAACAGCTTCAAGGAGAGGAAGTTTATTCTTGCTTAGAGTTCCTGGGATCTCAGTTTGCCACAGTAGGGGACACAATGCTGAACAGTTTTTTTCTGTGGTGGAAGGAAAGTGAAACAGTGGCTTATTTACTCGGTGGCAGTCAGTATACAGAGAGACGGGAACAAGCAGAACTGTGACCTCCAAAGACTCATTAGCCAGACCCCACTGCTCCTCAGCGCTCCACAGCTTTCAAAATGATGCCCCAAGCTGGGATCTGAGCCTTTGAAGCATGAGTCTCAGAGAGACAATTATATTCCAATCCCACACGCCTTCAAAGTCCATAGTCTTCCCAGAATGCAAAGTGTACTTAGTCCATCTTAGAGAGGTCCCATAGTCTTTTGCATATTGACTTTTGCTTATTCACGAGAATTTCATAGATAAATCTAATGAAGCATGGTCATAAACATTACCCCATTTCCTTCCACGAATTCTTCCGAGGCT
This sequence comes from Microtus ochrogaster, assembly GCF_000317375.1. Classification (NCBI taxonomy): domain Eukaryota; kingdom Metazoa; phylum Chordata; class Mammalia; order Rodentia; family Cricetidae; genus Microtus; species Microtus ochrogaster. The sequence goes on along the minus strand of NC_022020.1, from coordinate 33,497,848 downwards.
TAACAGTTCTAATGTTCAAAATCCAAACTGTCTTTCGAGACTCAAGGCAACTTCTTCTCTGTGAACCTCTATCAAATGAAAAAGAAAGCTATGTGTTTCTGTATGCTATAGAACAGAATAAAGAAATCCCTTCCATTCCAAAGGGAATAACACGAGGGTAATGAGGAAAACATGGACCAAAGTGATACTGAAACTAGCTAAGACAAATGTTAAATTCTGTATCATTGTATCAGAAACATTGTGATAAAGTCTGTACTCTAGAGGACTTTGTCCTCCCTGCCTCTGAATGAAAAAATAAGTAAAAATGGACCTTGAGAGCTTGTTTAAAAGTTGTAGCAGGGAACACAGTTACTCATATACCCTTGGCTGAAGACCGGTCCTCCCCTATTCCTGGAAGGTCACTTTCTTCGATTGAGTGAACTGCTTTGGGAGGGGACACACATGGAGCAGTGAGGGAGGAAGGGGACACCAGCCTAACCAACCAGATCAGCCATCTGGAGATCAATGGGTTACAGATGTCTCAGCCAACTATGTTCATAGCAGCATTAATTCATAATAGCCAGAACCTGGAAACAACCTAGATGCCCCTCATCTGAAGAATTGATAAGGAAATGTGATACATTTACACAATGGAGTACTACTCAGCAGTAAAAACAATGACATCTTGAAATTTGCAGGCAGATGGATGGAATTAGAAAAGACCATCCCGAATGAGATAGTGCAGACCCAAAAAGACAAACACAGTATGTATTCACTCATAAGTGGATATTAGACATAAAGAAAGGATAACCAGGCTACACTCCCCAAACCCTGAGAAGTTTGGTAACAAAGGCACTGAGAGAAACACACAAGGATGCCCCTAGAAAGAGGAAACAGATAAGATCTCCTGAATAAATTGGGGTGCAGGGGTAGGGTAGAAGGGAGGGGGTAGGGAACATGATAGAACAAGATGGTTGAGTTGGGGGAGGGACAGAGAGGAAGATCAAGGAAAGAGTTATCTGAATAGAAGGAAAGATTATAGAGTTAGAGAGAATCTGGTGCTAGGGAAAGTCCCGGGAATCCACAAGGATGACCTCAGCTATGATTCCTAGCAATAGTGGAGAGGGTGTCTGAACTGGCCTTCCCTGTAATCAGATTGATGAGTACCTTAATTGTCATCGTAGAACCTTCATCCAGTAACTGATGGAAGCAGATGTAGTGACCCACAACTAAGCACTAGGGTAAGTCCAGTCAAAGAGAGGTAGGGGGATTATATGAGCAAAGATCATTATGGGAAGACCAACAGAGACAGCTGATCTGAGCTAGCAGGAGCTCACTGAATCTCAATTGAGAGCTGGGGAACCTGAATAGGACTGAACTAGGCCCTCTGAATGTGAATGACAGTTGTGTGGCTTGGGCACTCTGTGGGGCCACTGGTAGTGGGACCAGGATTTATGCCTAGTGCATGAACTGGCTTTTTGGAGCCCTTTCCATATGGAGAGATACCTTTCTCAGCCTTGTTACAGGGGAGGGGCTTGGTCCTGCCTCAACTTGATATGCTAGACTTTGTAGACTTCCCATGGGAGGCCCTACCCTTTCTGAGAAATGGATGGGGGGGTTGGGTTGGGGGAATGTGCGAGGGGGAACTGTAGTTGGTATGTAAAATGAGCAAAAACCTTTTCAATAAAAAATTAAAAAAAAAAGAAATAAAAACGCAAAGGAACATGGCTGCTCCTAGTTACGGTGGAGGAGAAAGTTTATTATAATTAAAAGGAGAGTGTAGCCAGAGACAAGGACATCTGTGAGAGTCTGGAGTGGACATGACCAGGCTAGCTGGGCCATGTGGGTAGAGGGGAAGGGAAAAGGAGAGGGGAGAGAGGAGAGCCATGTACAACAGCAAGGAGGCCCAAAGGAGAGTGGATGAAAGAACCACAGAAACAAAAATGGTTGGATTGTACAGGAAGAGCTTCTGGGGAAAGAACTGGGTATATGTGCCCTGTAACACATAGGGACTGAGGGATGCTTGGAGAACCTGGTGGCCACTTCTGCTTTGGTATGTTAAGTAGGCACCTCAGGTTTTTCATCGCAGGGTTCAAGACTCATCACCTCTGTGGTGTTGTCTCTGTAGTAGAGCTAGTCTCTCTTGTGTGGTCTCCTTTGAGTATCTGTGGCTTTCCTCAGAATTTAGCCATGCTCCCGGCATTTCAAGGACCCCAATGTAGCTTGAGTCTCATCCGCCCAGCATCCTGTGTCATTCTGTTTGGGGTTTTTGTGTGGAATCCAACCATCTCTACACTGGCATCACAGGTTCCATGACTCTGTCACTCTTGCATTCTGCATGGCTATGAAACAATGCTTCGCATTCCTCTCCCCATTTACCACATGGATGATACCAAGTTCTGCTGCCAGTGTGAGATAGAACCAGGACAATTGGACCATGTCCACAGAAGACCAGGCACCTGGGCAGCTAAGCTTAGAAAAGCACTTCATTGTGAGGTCCTTTTCCAACAGACTTTCTGGGACACTTTCCTTGTTTAGGTATCCTGCCTCCCTACCCCTGGCCCTCAGTCTCCTACCAAATGAAAATCTTTCAAAGGACTTTGCATTTTCATATGCTGGGGTTCTTACAGCGAGGGGTCTCACTAGCAGGAAGCTTTCCTGTTATTCCAATGAAAATTCTGGTTTCTCTTTATTGGCATGAATCTCTTTAACGCTTTTGCCTTGTTATCATCACTATACCCATGATCCAAGGAAGCAAGATTTACCTCTGCACACCGTTTCAGGGAGGTTTCAATTCACAAAGCAGAGTGTCTCCATCCACGGAGTAGGAACATAAGGCAGTGACTTACTATTGTGGTAGCAGAGAGTAACAGAGAACAAGACCTTCAAAGACCCGCCCCCCAGGGACCCACTTCTACAAGCCAGCATCCACTTTCTAACAGCTTCATAGCCTTTAAAATAGCTCTCCCACCTGGGGGCCAAGCATTGAAAACATGAGGCTATGGAATATATTTTAGACTAAAACTATAATAAACTACTTTCAACATACTAAAACATCATGAATAGTTACAAAACTACTTTGTTCATTGAAGAGAAGGTTAAAATTGCAGTGACATTTAAATTGGTCTTCATATTCCACCCAATCATGAGAAAGGATAAGATTTCTAATTGGTAGTTTACTATAATTACCAATCAAATAATACATAGGAACAATAAAATTTGAAAAAATTCTGCATTCATCGTAAGCAAATCATTTATAGCTGATTTAAAAAATGCTATTGTGCTTGTGCTGTGGTTGGTCAAATGAAGGCTAAATTCCACTTCCCTGTTCTAACTACTGCAAACCTTCTTTTATATAGCTGCTAAGATGTTTGGACTTTTTGACAAGCACATAATTGCAAACTTAAATGCAAATGTGGTCCCTGAAATCATTTCACAGTTCTCATTTTAGGATTATTCTCCAGAAAATCTTATGTGATGAGCAGAAATTTCAGTCTACACAACTATAATTTTGGTTAATTTGAGGTTCCACAATGTCGTAGTTTACTTTCTGTTGCTATAACATAACACGTAAAACTGGCAAAATTATAAAGAAAAGAGGTTTCTGCCGGCTGACAGTTCTTGAGGCAGTCAGAGATTGGGCAGCCACACTGGAGGAGGACCTTATACTATGTCCCTATGGCAGAAAACTAGAAGAAAGCGTGGAACTCACGCAGAGATGGCAAACCATGAGGATCCGCCTTGCTTTATGGTGGTCTGTTCTCACAAGAAAGTCATTGGCCCATCCTCATAACCATCCTAACTCCTGATGTCTCCATTGCCTCCCAACACTGATCCACTGGGAATAAAATAAATTTCGAATGGGCAAACCATATTCAAATGCTAGCACTGTGGATTTAACTGGAGACCTGTTTTAGCTCCGAGACCTTGTGTACGTCTCAGAGACTGTCTCTTAAGGTCCTCATCCAGGCTGTACCCTGCTGATGAGATGCCTCATTTTTAACTGTTGCTTTTCCGGGGATCTCTGCATCCTGAGCTACAGCCTCAAGACCCCCAGGCTTCCAAGCTTCTGGTACTCAGTCAAGTTCTCTGTCACTCAGGAGATGTTGAGCTGCCTCTACGTTAATCTGGCTTCAGAAGCTTTGCTTGGGTCTGGTGCATGGATCACTGTGCTCCTCCACTGCCAAAGCCTGGTGTGAAGAACACTGAGAGTGTGTCAGGCTATCTGCTCAGGCATCACATGCAAACATTTTGTCTGTTCCTAAAGCATGACAGATGTGACAAATCCTTACAACTTGCCACTCCTCTGAAATCTTTGCAGGGATTGGGGAGACAAATCCTCTTCTTCCTTTTCCATATGTCTCATGGGTGCCATTTTTCCCTGAGGCTTGCCACAAGAAGCACTAGATTGTAAGTCTCATTCTTAAGGGAATACAATTAGCTAATGTTTTTTTTTTTAATTTCCACCTGATTTCCCCTCCCCCCATAGATCTTGTAAGGGGCTTTAAGTTTTTTAAATAGTTAAAGTAAATTGGGATATAGGAGGTTATGAATATATTCTCATGTTTTGCGTTTTTCTTTTTGCATTAGTCAAGTAGTGACTATATTTTTTTGTTTCAGATCCAAAAATCTGAGTGGCAAGAGTAGAATAACCTCTTAGGAGATATTGACCAGCGACATTCCCAGAGACCCCCTAAACAATTCTTGTCATTTTTCTTGATTACCCACCAAGAAAAAAATAAGAGCCAATTGCTGAAGACACAATATACAGAGAAACCAAATTGAAACTGATCTAGAAGCCTTTCCCCTGCTATTCAATTTTCATAGTGCCAGAAAATATACTAGACATTTCCAGGAGAGACAGGTATCAGTGGTATTACCCAGTTGTAAGCTATATGAACCTTACAATACCAACCTGCCAGGAAAGACTCCTCACTGCAAATAGTGGCATGATTGTTATGGGGGACAAACATGAACTTTCTGATTGGGTTTGAGCCCATAATTAACAAGGGTGAGTTCATGCCTGAAAATATAAATTCAAGTAAAAAACCAGGAAGGAGGAGAACATAGGCTCCAGAGGGGAATTTACTACTGTTGTTTAGTGATATTGTTTTGTACCAAGTTGCCTTCTAAACACTTAAGCCTCTAATCACAGACAAATGCTACTCTCAGTCATAATCACAGAAAACTCTCTTCACAATGAGCACACAGATTAATGACTGTTCAAAGTACTGAGAATAAGTGATGGCTGAGTGTTCAGTCTTAAACAAATAGTTTCATTGGAATAGCTTTTAAGTAATAAAATTAAGTAACAAGGAATAATTAGGTTGTAGAGACTGTGATAATTGATACCTATAATCCTGTGATGAGACATGAGGACCATGAGTTTAAGTCTAGCCTGAGTTAAAAGTAAGATCCTGTCACAAGAGGATATTCCCCACTTTCTATTCTGTTAGGTTATATTGAGGTCTTTGATCCACTTGGACTTGAGTTTTGTGCAGGGTGATAGATATGGATCTATTTGCAATCTTCTACATGCTGACATCCAGTCAGCCAGCATCATTTGTTGAAGCTGCTTTCTTTCCTCCATTGTACAATTTTGGCTTCTTAGTCAAAGATCAAGTGACCATATAGGTGTGTTGTTTTATGTCTAGGTCTTCAACTTGATTTTACTGATCAATATGTCTGATTTTATGCCAACCCCATGCTGTTTTTATTATATAGTTCTGTAGTAGATATTAAGATCAGAAATGGTGATACCTGCAAAAGTTCTTTTACTGTGTAGGATTGTTTTAGCTATCCTTTTTTGTTTGTTTATTTTTCCATATGATATTAAGCATTGCTCTTTCAAGGTCTGTAAAGAATTATGGTAGAATTTTGAATGCATTGGTACAGGAGACAACTTCTTGAATAGAACACTGGTAGCATAGATACTAAGATTAACAATAAATGGGACCACATGAAACTGAAAATCTTCTGTAAGGAAAAGGACATTGTCAATAGGACAAAACGGCAGCCTACAGAATGGGAAAAGATCTTCAGCAACCCCACATCCAATAGAGGGTTGATCGCTAAAATATGTAAAGAACTCAAGAAACTAGATATCAATAAAACCAAATAATCCAATTAAAAATTGGAGTACTGACCTAAATAGAGAATTCTTAACTCAAGAATCTCAAATGGCAGAAAAACACTTAAAGAGATGCTTACCATCCTTATCCCGCAGGGATATGCAAATCAAAACGACTCTGAGATTCTGTCTTACACCAGTCAGAATGGTTAAGAACAAAAACACAAATGACAACTTATGCTGGAAAGAATGTAGAGCAAGAGAAACACTCCTCCATTGCTGGTGGGAGTGCAAGCTTGAACAGCCACTTTGGAAATCAGTGTGGTAGTTTCTCAGAAAACTGAGAACCAATCTACCATAAGACCCAGCTATACTACTCTTGGGCGTATACCCAAAGAATGTTCAATCATATCACAAGGACACTTGCTCAAATATGTTCATAGCAGCTTTATTTGTAACAGTCAGAGCCTGGAAACAACCTAGATATTTTTCAACCAAGAAAATGGACAAAGAAAATGTGGTCCATTTCTATAACAGAGTATTACTCAGCTTTTAAAGGCAATGACATTTGAAGCAAATGGATGGAACTAGAAAAGATCATCTTGAATGATGTAACCCAGACTGAGAAAGACAAACATGGTATGCACTCACTCATAAGTGGATATTAACTATAAAGGATAACTATGCTATAATCCATAGGCCCAAAGAGGCTAGGTAACAAGGAGAACCCAAGGTGGATGCTTGGATATCCTCGGGAAGGGGAAGTAGAAAAACGTTCCTGGTTGGTCTGGGGGTCGGTGGGCATGGGAACTTGGGGGATCACTTTTCTGGAATGGGGGAGAGTGCTGAGAGAGATGACTGAAAAGGGGCCTCAATGGAGTCAGGTAGAAGCCTAATACAAGGGAAACTTCCAAGAGTCTATAAGGATGGTCCTAGCTAAGGCTCCCGGCAGCAGTGGATGTGCAGCCTGAATATGCCATCCCCTGGCGTCACTAGAGAGCCTTCATTCAGTGACTGAAAGAGGCCAATTCAGAGACACATGGCCAAACAATTGGCTGAGCTCAGAGAATCCTGCTGAGGAGAGGGAGGAGACATTGTAGGAGCCAGGGGGTCAGGGACATTGCAGGAAAACCCCACAGAAATTGCTAGCCTGGCTCATGGAACTCACAGAATCCGAATCAACAGTCAGGGAGCCTGCATGGGACCTAACTAGGCTCTCTGTATACATATGACAGTTGTGCAGCTTGGTCTATTTGTGGCACTCCTGGCAATGGGAGCAGGCGCTGTGCCTGGAACTTTGGCTGGCTCTTGAGAACCCATTTCTCATGCTGAATTGCCTTGCCCAGCCTGAATACAGACAAAGTGCTTGGTCTTAAAACAGCATGATATACCATGCTTTGTTGATGCCCTCGGGAGGCCTATCCCTTCCTGAGAAAATAAAGAGAAAGGGTGGAATGAGGGAGGGGGTACAGGGGAAGTGGTGAGGGAGTGTGAGGAGAGGAGGAAGGGGAAGGGAGGGAAGGCTGCAGCCAGGATGTTAAGAAAAAAAGAAACTAAGAGGAAAGTATTAAATAATCTTATCTTGTTCATAGGCTTATATTTTAGGGCAGGCAGAGTGGGAGTTCCCAGGAAACTGAATGCATTTATGGGAAAGGAAGTTATTGCCTATATTAAATATACTTTAGAAATAGACATTCGAAGTGTCTTCATCTGTACAATAGGAATATACTTATATACTTATGCTACCGAAAGGATTAGATCAAACTTGTCTTTGTCAAATTTAAAAGGAGCTGGGTCATGGAGAAAGACTCAACGGCTTTCCTAGGCTTGTGACGTGCTGCTGGGGTCCGGTGAGCATCAGTAGAAAAGTCCCTCTGTCTGTCTTTCTGACTGGTTGCAACTTGTCACCTCTGCCCCTTTTGTGTTCAGGTTTTAGCTGACCCCACATGTAAGCAGGCTTCTCATACATCAGTCCTTCTGACGGCCTGGGTCATATCTTTGCTACACATACTGCTAGCTGGGGAGCACACACTTTGGGGCAGAAGAAAGTACGGTTGGAAAAGGGCATTTCATGGGGAGGGGAGTACAAGCGTTTTTTAAAAGGCAGCGGGGAAACGTGTGAAACTGCAGTGTGAACTCAGTATTTCTGGGTGCGTTTGCTTGATACATCTACTAGCAGCACTAGAAGGCATCCATCACAAGGATACACATTTTTTTCCTCCCTAGCCTAACAATCCGATAAAGACCATGACAGTGGTGACAGTGGGGGTGTAGAGACGTCTGTTGTAGTCCTTGTGCCTGGATACTCCACTCAATCCCCTTCCCTCAGGATTTTGTCAGAGAACAAGATGACTTTTTTTTTCTTCAGTGGAATGACATGACAATTCAGATGGGACAGAGGCATGACAACAGTGTGTTATTATATACTGAGAGGAGTTGGGGCCCAGGACCCATAACTGCCGCACACCGCAGCCCCCGTCTGGGCTCTAAGCGCTAGAACTCAGTTCGCAAGCTTTGGGCAAGGGGCTGGAGGTTGAGAATACACACGCAGAGACAGACCGACACATGGATTTTCAAACACTAGTACAAAGCCCTCTTTAATAGCACTGTGGAGGCTTAAATACACTGTAGTCAATGGCCAACAGGTGAAAATCCCATCCTCTGAGCCTCTAAGCTTGGCACAGCTTCTAGTAACTTCAATTAGAAGGCTCTAGACAGGGAAGAGCAGCTGAAGGCCAGGATTCATTAGTTCCAACACACAAGGATGGATTTGGAAGAGGAATTGAGCCTTATGGTCCTTCCTTCTCTTAGATTACTTCTCCTTCACTGCCCTACATTTCAGGATCAATCTTATGAACAGAATGGAGTCACAGAATTTGACACACAAAGCATCCTAGTGAGAGTCTGGTTCACATTAACAACAGTGCAGAGGATGAGCAAATGGATGCACGAATCCAGAGTCTAGAAATTTGTGGCAAAAATGAACTAGACAGGTAATCAGAGGGGATGGGATTTGTAATTTGTACTCCAAAGAGTTAGGAGATACAAGAAGAAAGGTAGATAATGAGGATATTTAATGCTTGTGGCCATATCCCAAACACAGTAATAAAAATATTTCTCACAATTGAGAGATCAATACCAGGCTCTGTAGAGCTCCACAGATATGTGTCTCTGCTGTCCATTCTATAGATGGGTAGGGGTTTAGAACTAAAGGATGAGCATCATTCAAGTTGCACTAGGAGGAAGCAGAGATAAATCCTGAATTCCAGTTACATTCTATTTTACCGTGTCTTTTCTCAAGACTGGACAAAGTTTAAATATAACAAAATAAAGAAAAGAAGGTGCCTATGAGCTCTTACCAACAGCTCATTTTTCAGTGCCCACGTACTGTGTACAAACATAATGGCTTGATTATTACAGGCACTTTGCTGAAGAGCCTCTTGGGAAACAGCCATAAAAAGAGGAGAAGATAGAGGAAAGGCACCTAAGGTTTCCAAGTTGAACATCACTTATGCATCTGGCCCATCTTCACTTCCTTTTCTCTAATGACTAGCACAGACATATTGTATGTCTAAGGAAATGGGAGAACTCATTGAGGACATTGGGGCCTGCAATTTACAAATATATACACTAGTTATAGAGAAAAAAGGCATAGTGCGGTCAGCTGAAAGACCAACCGAACTCAAGTGTTACTGAGCATTCTGAAGGGCACAGACATAAGGGTTCTACCAATGCTCAAAGCCATTTGAAGGGAGAGTTGATAATGCCACATAATGGGAAATTAACAAAACACGATGATGAAAGGCTTGCCTTTGGAGTGGATGGGTCTCTCCCCTTTTAAGTTGTGATTATTTTGCAGTAAAAGAGAGGAAAGATATGCCTGCCAGACTTTATATAGTCTGTACAAATGAAAAGCCAAGGTAAGATTGAGTTACAGCACAAAAAAATACCCTATCGAGAGGAATTATGGCAAAGAGGAAGAAAATTAACATAATGCAACCTAAATTTATTCTCGTTTTCTCTTCTCTCTTCCTCAACAAGAGGAGCAATATATTACTTTCTCCTACTCTCTTAGGTTGCCAACTGATCAGTAAAGTGCTAATTAAACTTAATTATGTCGACTCTGATTTTAGTCACAGCAGAGGTAGAAAACACAAGAGTTAACTACATCAATTACAAGAATATCGTCTTTTCAAAAATGTCCTCCTTGTTTTTCACTGTTTGTACCAAATATTTGCTATATTCTTGTATGTGATCCAAAATATATAAAAAAAGACAGTTTAATTGCATCTACAACTGAGAAATCTTGATGTGGTAGGATGTTGCCATTTGCTTAACTGGGCAGCATGCGTCCATAAGCAGTGTTCTCATCTGCCCTTCGATATTAAAAGCCTTTGCAGGCACTGGCATCGTCCAGCATGCACAGAAACATATAGATGAGGCTTGGTTTCAGCTACTCTGGAGAGTTGGAAGATTAGTAGGGCTCCTGCAATCTCAAACACCTGTACTTGGTTTTAGGAGATGGTTTATTTATTTATTTAGAAGTTATAGAGGTTAGATGTGAAAGTTTTTTTCTATTGAACTATGGAACGAAGATCATATATATCACTGCAGCTTTTGCCAGAGAGGAAAAGCAATAATGCTCGCAACTGGCAACACTGAAAGTCTGACAGCGGAGGGTGGGGTGCAATTAGGAGGAGAGTGTGCGCTCTCAAATGGACTTTGCTGAACTAAAAACTGTTGAGGATCAGGCCAATGGAAGCGGGTTGTCTTTGGAGTGTCTAACAGAGGCTGTAACTTGTCAAAGCGCATTGGCCCTTTCACTTCGTCTCCTCTTTTTTTCTGTAGAGTTTGGCGAACAACTCGGTGTGGCACTTTCTATGTGGTCACCTTAACCTGCTCTTTCCAAACCTACTTTCTTCTTATGGTGACTTTTTTATTTCTTTTTTGGTTTTTTGAATCAGGGTTTCTCTGTAGCTTTGGAGCCTGTCCTGGAACTAGCTCTTGCAACCCAGGCTGATCTCCAACTCACAGAGATCGGCCTGCCTCTGCCTCCCAAATGCTGGGATTAAAGGCGTGTGCCACCACTGCCTGGCTTTATGGTGACGTTTTGTAGCCTTAACTACCCAGTTCCCTTTCGTGCACACTGCCTACAGCCGTTCTTGAAACAAGCATGGAAAATCTGTGAAATTTACTGCATGTTATTTACTGTTAGTAGAGTCTAAGGAAGGACCATATGTTAGGTAAGAGGTTGGCTTTGTTCATATATATTTATGATTCTGATGGCAGTCTATATATTGATAGTTTCGTGGCTAGACATGTATATGGCAAATACCTAAGAGTGTGGCCTGGGGCTTCCATGGTAAGTCACTAGTTTAGAGCTGAAATTCTGCAGCATTAGATTGCAGACAGTGATGTTTCTTGATACTTTGCTCATGGATATTTGCTTATAAAATAGGAATAAAATAATTATTGAGAGCTCCTCTTCCCCCTGTTTGCATAAGTTCTGATCAAACTTCCCAACTTTCCATATCATTTTGAAGCCAAGCACACTAAAATATGCTGTGAGCTGAGAACAGGGTAGGGCCGAATAGTTTTGGTATTAATATTTCAGGAAGGAAAATCTTCGCAAAGCAGGCAGAGAACAATGTAGTCTTTTCGTTTCAGGACACGTTTTGGAAATCGAAATTATCAACGTGGATCAGAAAACCATTTCCCCCTGAAGACAGCATAAAAGGAGAAGTTATAGAGATGAGAAGAAGACCAAACAGGCATGTGCAGAAATTAACTTTTTTATTATATATCATATACTGTGGTAGTAAAGTTTGTTTGAAGTGCATGAATAAAAAGTTAGTGAAATTACAGGAGGAACAATCTATATAGCAATAATTGGTGCATTCCCTGTGCATCTGAAAGAAAAAAAAAAGAGTTTTCACTCATTATTTTGGCCTAAAACTTAGTGTTCAGGTTCCCAAGATTCTGACATCAGAACCCGGATAACGCTGATTAGAACCATAGGGGCTTTACAATAAAAGCTAAAATATTGACCATATGATGGCAAAAAGTCTTATTTTTGTGGTTAACTTATTCTCTTCTAGCTACTCTCTGATGATGTTGGTGGCGCTGTGGAGGAGGACCGCCTCCTCCTGGACGAGGACCGGGAGCGCTCAGCATTGTAGGCGACGTGCTTGTCATAGTTCTCCATCTGAGCCTCAATGAAATCCTTCTGTTGCTGTCTGATGGTCTGGCTGATGAGCCCAGGGAGGGCGTGAATGCTGCCAATCAAAGTCTCTAATTTGGTTTCCAGGGTGACGATCCTTTTCTCAAAGTCTTCACTCCTTTCATTTAAGTCGGAAATCATGTCATACATGATATTCTGGGTCTGGAAAACAAGATTGAGAAGACAGGAAACAGAGAAGTAAGAGGTTTAATTACTCTTGCCTCAGAAGCAAACTATCAGCTCTTCAAACTTTAACACTGGCCTCTTGCTGGTGACAGGTGTGCCAGCTAACCAAATAGTTTAGGTCACAAAGTAAATTCCATGTATTCTTAATGCTAAGATTTAAATGAACGATGACAGGCATTAGCTGAGTATGATTTAGAAAGTAAGGTGTAGTTATGGCTTGTGAGATTTCCAATGATTTTATGTGGCATAAAGTCACTTTTCATAAAGTCAGATGAAAATGTTTTAATTTATTGTTTATGTGATGATGATTTCTATGCAAGTTAGCATTTCAAATTCATTTTCAACAGGTGACACGACAACCTGGCCAATTTTTATAATAACAGTATGATGTAAAGAACAAACAAATTAACGGCCAGATGATTGCGAAATGTAAAAAGATGATAGAAGAACAGAAATAAAGTTTAGAATCAATTGATCTGAGCACATAGTAATTTAGAACAGCCAATACTCACATATCTTTTGTTGTCTTGTGTTCCAAATCTCAGACCTCTTTTCATTGAATCCAAGAAAAAATTTCACAGATAAAATGTAAAATAACATAAATCCTCAATAAGATTAATAGTTGTGGAGGATGCTAAGTTACTAGCCCAGGGCTGGGGGGAAAGCTGAGTGGTTGAGCACGTGCCTAACAGGCACAAGCCTCTGGGCGTGTGCTCCATACACCACACAAGTGAAAATTTATAGGTCGCCTTATTGGAATGTCTGTTCAGAGCTACATGGTCTGGAGTAGGAATATGAAATGCTTTCTTGTACAGAAAACTGAAACTGTCTTGATCAGAGAGACTCATGAGTCTGAGACAACGTTTTAGTTCCTGGAGGAGTTAAGAAACTTGCAGAGCTGCAGGGCTGAGATGGGAGATGTGGGGGAGCTAAGAGCAGGAGTTAGAGATGCCACACTGAGTCTAGTACCAACGCTCCCAAACCCAAGACTCTTTGTATCGCATCCTCCTCCTCCTTCAGTTCTTCCTGTATCTTTTCCAGCTTCACAGCTACTTAAAGATGATAACAAAATGACTGAGGGAGTTATTCAGAACAAAGGCATCTTGTTCTGGTTGAGTCATGGACACAGAGAGCACTAACTTTACTTTTACTACATTCTTGGGGTAATTGGGCAACATCCGTCATTAAAAGAGTTCATACTGAATTCTTACGGCATGTATCATCCTGTGGTCAGAGTACGTATGGCATTACAGAAATAACAACTATATTCATGTTTGACTTTGTATATACCTTTTGTGTATATGAGCGGTGCTGGAGATCAAGCGCATGATCTCATGTGTGCTGGGGGGGCAGATTTCAGTTTCCTACTATATTCTTAAAGTACATTCCTCACCTTCATACAAACCTAAAGGCGTCTGTTTTATTTTTTAATGTCCAATATTTTTAAGCATGTAATCTCGGACTGATGCAACACATAAGTATTATTTCCCTACCCCAAGTGAAGGCCACATGAATGGGGGATGTCTGTGTCCTGCATGTGTGTACACTGCCCGGCTTACATGAGTGATGCATGATCCCTGAGGTGCATCATTCAACACTTACCTTGAATATGTTTACCTAGTATGTGTTACTGATAATGCATAAAGTGAATATATTTTGTAAGTGTTATTTAATAAGACTAAGCCAAATGTCTAATTTTCATAGATTATACTTAAAGATTTGGCAAAAACATAATATGACTTATCAAATATAAAACGGGATGTATGTGCTGCCTCCGCCAAAGCGATTGCGCTACAAGGCAGAACACATCCATCCTTCTATTCTAGAGTCTCCTTTGGAACTAGCTCAACAGGATGTAACATTTGCACAGTTGATAAATATTCATATTTTCCAATTGCCTTTTACTTATGGAGGAACAATAAAAGAGCAGATAGATCTTTTAGATGTGACAAAGAACTAGAAAACTATTAATGTACTTGGTACAAAAGAATGTGATTGTTAAAGTAATAAAAAGGAGAAAACCATAAAAAGTGAGTTATTGCTTCTGAAACACAAATTTTATTTTAGAAAATAAGTTCCAGGATTTAAAAATATCAATTTCTCTAGTTTTTGGTTTGCTTAAAAATATAAAAAAATATTAAGAATGATGAGCTCTATTTATCTCCCAACCTCATAGTGACATTCAATATGTAGTTCTGTCCTTCCACAGATGAGATATCATTTCATATTCCACTAAGAAGTCTTATGGTATTTCTAGTGCACCCCCCCCCAAGGAAGCTTTTAGCACCGAGGTTGGATATATGGGGAATGAACATATGAACTCAGTATGAGTTTTAGAAAAAAAAAATGCTTCTAAGTTGGATCATCATTTTGGAGTGGTTTGGTAGCCTTATTTATTAAATTTGTACTGCTCATTGTTGTACAGTAGTTAATTTCCATGGTTGCAGCCATGAGGGCTGAGCCCCTTGGAATTGATTACCTTTGCCAGATCCACTAGGGTATTTGCTTGGTCATTCAGTTTCCTCTGTTCCATCTTCACACTTCTCAATCTACAAGACAGACGCTGAAGTCAGAAAGGTCCTCTTGTTTCACGGGCTAGGTTACTGCTTTCAAAGGGGCATGCACAAAGTCCACAAGAGCAAAGAACTGCATGGATAATGCCTGGTATTGGGGGGTAAAGTCCACACTGGTTATGTATCTGGTACAATGAGAAGCATGCTTCCCCAACACCGCAAAAAGAAAGGAGAGCAAGAGATGAGATGTCCTCAGGACAGCTAGGTACCAGGTAAGTGGAATTCAGGAAGACTCATCGGGATTGAACCACATGAGAAAAAGCCAAAACATTCCTTAAAGCCCCAGTATCGTGACAAATAGACATAGGAAGAAAGATGCAAAGCAACTGGAATTTCATCGTGTTGGAGCAATGAACACCTTCCTATGCCTACATGACTAGATACAGGAATTAACCCTGTTTAGTCGGAAATGAATTGGGTTAGGTATTTGAACCTGATGAAACCACAGTGATAAGTGAGATTCTTGTTAACAAAAACCACTTTTATTCAACCAGCAGCAAGATAACTCCAAACATATTATTTTCTTACTCTGTTTTGCTTGACTTTACCTTAAACTGACAGCGAATTTGAACAGAGGACAGACCGTTTCTTTGGGAGAGTCCCTTTTAGCTTTCATTGTAGTTTTTAAGAAATGACAGAATATATCTAGTGGGTAGACCATCTATTTTTAAGGTTTATTCTTGTTACTTTAAAATGTCCTTGCATGTTGATTGACAGTCACAAGGCCACTCTTAAAAACTCATTTTTCTAAATGAAGCTCTTATTTTTTAAATTTATTTATTGTAGTACCCCAATAAATATGTATTTCATGGTTCTTAGGTTCAAGAAAGTAAGACTTTAAAAGAGAAAGGTGGGTTATTGTTCTGTAAACCAGCTGGCTATTCAAAGCCAGACTCAAAAGAAAAGAAAAGAACTCAGTTTCTCTGAGCTGTTTTGTGACAAACAAAGAAAAGAAATCCATGTTTATTTCACTTGTGCTTGATAATGAATCATTTACTAAGTATGGCTTCAGTGAATGAAGAGAGTATTTTACACTTTTTAATTTAAATAGTATATAACTACATGAGGGAAATAAAAGATTCACAGGGCAAGATTTTACTGCCAGGGAGACTTTCCTAATTTGTTTACAGCACTTAGTGACTTCGTCTTGCACCTAGGACAGCCAGCATGTAGCTGAGTCTGCTCCCCAGTGAAGGTACAGCTCCTGCCAGCTGGAGTCTAAATGGTGTCCATCTATAACACAGTCTTGAGTACTCTAAAATAGTTCCCATTTATCGATTGTTTGCTGTGTGTTCATTAGAAACTCAGAACCAAGTTAACTGGCTCCTTTTGATGTTACTGTAGAGATTAGAGTAAGGTCTAACCTGAACGAAATCTATAAACACATATTTAAATTCAATATATTGTTGACAGAGTTTTCTCTAAGCACCAAGAAAGGTTATAACTCTTTACTTATACCTTTTAAAACCCAGCAAAAGTCAAGCAAAAAGCATCTTGACCAGCTGTGGATCAGTGAAGACAAGAACAGTAAGGAAAAGCTGCAATGTTAGCTGGGGACGCCACTCACCCCAATTTGACTTTGTTTCCTCAAGTATAGAATGAAGTGCTGGATACTGTGAGTGCTGGAGGTATCATAAACGGACTTTAAGTGATACCCAAATAAGACCTTAATACTAAAACATATGGAAAGACAGCTTTTCCCTTTAACCACCATGAATGTCTGGATTATTAAAAGAAATAAGTGTCAGGCAGGTCCTATCTTATCTCAACCTCCTGATTTTTTTTTTCCACAGGGGAGCGGTAAGATCACGGCTCAGAGCTTTCTAGCCTATGGCTATAATTCAATGCCAGAATTAAAGTTGTCAGTTGATGGCAACTTGACTGACTATCTTTATGATGGGCTTACATCAAGTTTTCTTGTAAAGTTTACTAATGCCTAGAG
Organism: Microtus ochrogaster; assembly: GCF_000317375.1. Taxonomy (NCBI): domain Eukaryota; kingdom Metazoa; phylum Chordata; class Mammalia; order Rodentia; family Cricetidae; genus Microtus; species Microtus ochrogaster. Next base: position 33,480,878 of record NC_022020.1, on the reverse strand, counting down.
TTTAGAGCACTGGACCAGATACCTCCAGAAATCTGTGGGTAAAGAGAGAGTCCTGAATCTTGCTGAACAGGAGGAGGGGGAGAACGCTGGTTTTGGATAAAGTAGGAACTTTTTCTAAAGCACTTTAGTCCAGCATCCATCAGCTGGATTCAGCTACGACTGACAGTAGAATTTTGCCCGTGGTGTTTATTACTAACCTACAAAGCTATGTCAGATGATGTAGCTTTCTAGATTAGAAACGAATCTGATTGATTTATTTGTGATCCGACCCTGACTGGAACTCCATTAGCTCTTGGACTTAAATGATCTCGTCTTGCCCTCTGATCTGCCTGTGGCAGGGGACTGCCTTCTGAGACTGCCCATGAGGCTAGGTGAGCAGATAGAAACCTTGCTCGAGCTGCAGCTGCCAGAATAAAAGGAAACATGCACATGGATAGTACACTTTTTTCCCCCCGCAAAAAGATTAAGAAACAGATGTTGCTTTCTTCCTTGTGAACTTCACTTATCACAGGAAAATATCATGATTTTGGATCACATTTCCATAGCAGCAATCAGACTACCAAAATTCACAAATAAAGGATCTGCTGGGTGCATGCAGCCAGTAGAAAACTCTGCAAATGTTGAAAGGAACAGCTCACACAACTTACTTCCGAGCTCTATTTTCATTTTGTTGAAATAAAAAGACAAAACAAAAGAAAAGAAACTGTAAAGTATTCTGGAGCAAAACAACACAATGTGGTGTTCAGTTGTGCACAGGGGGCTCGATTCGTCAGCTGGAAGACCCTGCAGGATCTTGACATTGATTGACACTATTCAATTCATCACCATCCTTTGTTGCCACTATGCTCTGCCTACCTGAAAGCACTTGGCTTCCTCTTAAACCAGAATTCAGAATGAAGAACGTGCGTAAAAGTCATGTTGGCCTCTTCATACTCGGTGTTCAAGGGGATAATAGGAAACACTTTGGCTTAGAATGATGGATATAATGATTCTTTTGAAGGGGGAGCATATCTTTTCCAGATCGGGGCTATTCGGAATCCCCTCTAATATAAATTTTGCGCATTAGCTTTCTTGGCTCTAGACAAATTCGAGTTGATTGATGGATCCATGGTTGAGACAGAAGAATGAAAAAGTTAAAGCTGCTATCAGAAAAAGGGTTGAAAGTTAGAGAGAGAACACTTCATGGCATCGAGTGACAATTCAAAAAGACAAACACATTACTGAAAAGAGGGCACTGGTCTAGAGAGTGTAGCATCATCAGAGGCTAGAGAGGTCACATGTTGGGAAAGAGGCCATAAAGTATGGAAAAAGAGAAAGAGCTGAGCTAGAGGGGTCTGGCAGAAGAGGAGAGAGCTGCTAAAATTGCTCTCAGGGAGAATCAGAGAGTAGCAAAAGCCAGACGAGCTCCAGAAAATGACTTGTGAGTTTATGTCCAGCCAGGTCTACTATACGCAGTGCTGACAGATGATGCTGAGTGCCCTTGAGTCTGAGCAGTGGGCAGTGAAGGCCTGGCCCTGAGGAATCGAGCCCTGTGTACTGTTTTTCACGACGTCACTCTACAACTTCCAATATGAAGTTAACATGACAAGCGATTATGCACCAGTAGAATGATCTAGCCAAACCCAGCCCTTGTAACCAAACTTATTCTGCTGTAATTGTTCATAAACTTTAAGTATTCCCCACAGCAAAGGAAACCCAGCAAACCCCCAATGACTTACACAACAATTCTGAACAGTAGAATTTCATTAAACTCATCTGCTTTAGATGTACACATTGCATTAAAAAAAGGCAAGAAAAGGATGATAGTGGAAACGTCTGATGGAAGCAGAGGAATAATTAGGGGTGGCTTCTGTCCCACTACCCGGAGCAGCCAGCTGAAGAACTTGATATAAGCTCCTCCCACGAGCCCTTGCAATCAGGCTGACATGCCCCGCAGGACAAATATGCCACTTCCTTTTGGACAGTTCATAAAATCAGCTTCCTTGTACAGAGATAATTTTTATAAATAATATTTTGTTAGAAAGAAACTTAAAGCAAAGTTAAATAATAAAATAATCAATAAATTTTTGCAGTGAATAAATAACAGAATATTCTTCCACATTAGCATGAATATGCTTAGAACTTCAAAGCATATGGCAAAAGACACTAAAGAGCCACCATATCCATAGTTACAGGACTGCATTACAGAATCTACTGGTGCATGCTTTGGTTTTTTTTTATTAAAAAATTTATCAAAGATGCAAATCCAATATGACTGTAGTTTAGGTAGTTTCACCGACAGGCACACAATACGAAGCATGGTCATAGCACGTGTACTTACTTACTCCTGCTTCATCTCACCGTCTTTACCTTTGGGTGTACCCTCTCACACCCAGAAAGGGAAGTTTTCTATCATGCTCGGACAAAATTGACTACCAAGAAACACTGAAAGTACAAAAATGTTCTCTCCGTGGCTTGCTGTAGTGGCTTCTGTCAATGTTGGGGTTCCTGTGTCAAATGGCTTTAGAGCACACGCTCTTCCTAAAGATCCCTTTCTAGGGGAGCCCTCCGAGGAAGTGGGTGTCTAGATGAGGAACCCAGGAAGAATCCGAGTACATCTTGGGGTCTCACTCTCTACTAAAGAGAAGGGAAGGAATGCACCATCTGGGCTGCGGCTCCTGGATTGGCCCTGGGTCAGAAAGGGAACTGAACTCCAAGGAGCAAGCTCCTGCTTTGTGAGCCAACTCTAACATGATTCTACTTCTTGTTTCCCCCTGACTTTTAACAGAATCATTTTAAAATTCTAGCTCTGTCATTTCCTTACAGGGTTTGGAGGAGTGGTGCGGCTATATGCCTAGGCGAGTCCCAGAGTTAGAGAAATCCCATCCCCTTCTAAGGAAAGTGCGTTGGTGGCAATACGGAGCATGAGTGAGTGGCTGCGAGCAATAATGATAAACTATTCTACCATATGTGCAAAGCGTTCTCTATTTTAATCCCAGAGTTACTTGGGTTTTTTTTTTCCTTTTTGACTAGTGGAGGTTTCAATTCCACAGAAGCATGCACGTGGGCATCATTATAGGCACATTATAGACTCATCCGGACCTTAATAAGCTAACTAAGCAGGGCAGGGAAGAATTAGAAGACGAAAGTCTATGGATTCCTCACAGGAGGTTAGTGGTACCATGTTGCCTATGAATTAACTAAATGCATAAAATAAAAATCTCAGATTCACAGCTTTCCTGCCTGGTGTACTGGCTGGATCTGAGAAGGCCAGTGGTATTATGGCACATAATGGCTCCCCACATTTCCACGGCTACCCTGCTGTGTCTCACAAGGAAAGCCACTTTCGTGAGCCACAGATGTGACCATGAATAAAGGGCACGAAGAGCAAGTCTGCTGTCACAGTGGATACCCACAGGGGCAACACTTACAGTTAAGACAATGCCATCCTGGAAAGGTCTGTTTCTCAGTCATCATTGAATCTTATGAGGTACAGACAGTTATCTTAAAAGACTCTAGTAATTGTATAACAAAGACAGGCATGAAGGCCTTACGTCAGGTAAATAATAGTAAACTAATAACCAATGCTAAACTCCATAGTGAACAAACAGCATATAGATAATCCCCAGATATTTGATTAAGAAGTCATTGAATATTGTAAAATTAAGACAATTAAATATACTATGTTATATAAAAAGTAAAAATCCAGATGGATCATATAATGTCCCCTCCCTCCAAGATTCTACAGTGGATACAAGCTGAACATTTCAGGTCAAACTATATAAATAAATACTTTAATTAAATATAATTCTACCAGAAATGATGGCCTCTGTAACAGAAATCATGGCCTCTGAAGAAAGATATTTTGATTAACACGCACAATTTTCAGCCATAAAAAAACCTAAACTTTTCTCCTCTGGGGTCCATTATTAGATTTTGAGGTATCTCTTGGAAGTAAACATGACAGTGCCTTTTTCTTTTCCTCCCTCACAAGAAAGAACCCACAAGCACAAAAATCAAAAGCAAAGGCTAAGAAGTAGAACAAGACAGAAATGAAAACAGGTACTTACTGATGAATAGCTTGCAAGAATTTCCGTTGATGCTTTCTTACTTTTGCGTGGTCGATCTTTTTCACGAGCTTTGTGTTTTTGTAGATTAACCACGTTTCCCTGAGTACATTGGCGGCTGCGTTTTTCACCTGTTTAGAAAACACAAGAAAGGCCGTCGCTACATCCTCAAGCAGATTCCCCATACTCATTTGAGGCTGTGTTTTTCATCCTAAGAACCACAGTGAACTGGAGCTTTAGAAACTGCTACTCAAATGCCTGTTTTTCTAGTATATCTGCTTTCATGCAAGAATTTCCATCTGTCTGGGAACACTTGAGTGAAATATTAGGGAGATCCTACTGATCTCTTTCTGTGTTACACTCTACCTGTTCTTACAAGAAATTATATTTTTATTCAATACTCATTTAAAGATAAATCAGAGATGCTGAATTTCCCACTTCCACAGTGACTCCTCTCTCCATCCCCTTTATTTCCCCAGAGAAGAGCAAAATGTCAAATACCAAGGTCAATTTTTTTTTTGCAAGCTCACCTGGGCTTTCTGGCTGTGAAGCATAGCCAAGGCATGTTTCCATGTGTGAGTTCACCTCATGCACGTAAGCTCCCAAAATAACTGGTGTATTTGCTTGTTAGCACACTTTCACTTGTAGGGATGCTATCATGATTTCATGGGAAAGCGAAACAGAAGGACAGACGTGACTGTCCCAGTGTAACTGCTCCCAACGAAGGCTAGTCACCTTATCTAATTCCATGCTTTCTGATTAAAATCTCCAGAGGTCCTGGGAACTGATAGAGATCAAGGCAGGGTAGATCTCCTCTGCCGGGCTCCCCCTGGAACCTAGAAAACAGAACTAATTTCTCCAACTAATTTGCTACTTACTTATCCTAAGAAGTTTTCCCATTTAATACCCTTGAGTGAAGAAAGCCACAGGCTGGTTGGGCACAGGATGGAGGAAGACAACTCAGGATAGGCAGTGGTGGAGGAAGAGTAGAATTCAAGCTAAAACTGGGAAATGGATCTTGGGTCTACAGTAACCAAGTCAGGTCCAGTGCCTAGTGAGCCTGTTGGAATTTGGTTTTCTCTAACATGAGCATGCTAGAGATGATGGTTACTGAAGTCCTGTTATCTCATTTTACAATAAGAAGCTGCCTTAGAATAAACACTGTAACTAGTTTACAGCTATATAGTACTCTCGAGTTGGTACTAAGATGAGTCTGTCCTTATTCGCTCTTAGTTTCCCTCAGACATCACTGAAGGGTTTGAAATTCTTACTTGAGGTTAAAATTTTCGATGGATTCCACTTAGAAATTTCATAAATAACTAATTTAAGTGTGTTCTCAGCAAATGACAGTCATTAAGTTGGTGGCTTTGCATAAAATCTTGAATAGATGAATATTAGAGGGGGCTATGGTCACATGTTGGGCCAAGTACGTGATTGAGGTTTCAATTGCAAAGCAGTTCCACGTCTAGGAAACAGCGGCGAAATGACGTTGTTAAAGTCAATGGGTCTCTTGTCGAACGCGACTTTTGAAACCTGAACAGCCTTTTAGTAAGAAAGCAACAAGACTCCCTCTGCGACATCCTGTCCACTGTCGCACTTATTTGATTCCTGAGAAAAGTATAATACTTATGATAGAATAGCATGGGTTACAATAGACTCTAAAAGTGCTTCTTTAATACGGTAAAGCTTGCGCCTCTTAACACAAAAGGGAACCTTCTTGGTCAGACCTGGGAGATGCTTGGAGGAGCACGCGATGACTCCAGGATTGCATCTAAACTAATAACCATGCATAGAATTGCATATCTAGATCTCTGAAAAGAAGCATCATGCAGGGTACCCAAGCAGCTCTTCACTTTAATATTTTGTCCAGTCGTCACATTAGAAACACTCATGAGTTTTGAGAATGGAAATAGGAATTGAAAAAAAAATAAGGGAAACTGGGGAGAAATAAAAGATATTTGGGACAGGGAGTGGGGAGATGGCTCAGTGGATAAGGAGGTTTTCTTTGCAAACCTGGTAAACTGAGCTTCAACTGAGGAACCTAAGTAAAATTGAAAGGAGAGCAGTGACTCTACAATGTTGTTCTCTGACCGCCACACACACACCATAGCACACGTGGTACCCTCTATCGTACTACATAAAAATTATAATTCAAAAGGTATTTGGAAGTAGCAAAGTCAGGCTAAAAACACCATATGCAACTGAGAGGCTTTGATCCCATAGTAGACTCTTGAAGTACTGTTAGCTCTAGGGTCTGAAGTATGGGCAAAGCAACAGAAATTCATGTCCCCCCTTCATAAATGAATCTATATAAATATGAATTTGTAATAAAATAACTACTGTATTGGAAATACTAATCAATGTTGCTATTATTTGTGTTTTGAAACAGGGTCCTACTACACTGACCTGGTTGGCCCCAGTTGATCTTCTTTTCCCTTTGGACCAACATGGAACTGCAAGTATGCTTCGCTAAAAAGATCCTTTTTGTACTTAGAACTAAATCAAGAATAAGGTAAATGCTGAAAGTTGGAAACTTGTCTGAAGAATTCTATTGATTCTTTTGTGGGCAGAGTTACCAAATGACAATGCATTTAATTATCTCAATGACAGCCTGATGAAATTCTACTTTGGGAAGCGAGGATTGCTACAAGATGTTACAAGATAATTTTTAGGTATTTTTGACTTCGGTATTTTGATGTCTCAAGTGACTATCCAAAAAGCTAAAATTATAGCCTAATAAAAAATATTTTCCTTTTCTAGCTTTCTACCTTGATGTCATGACTGTGAGCAGGCTGCCTGAGTTCTCTGCGTCATGGCTTCCAAACTGCATCAAATAGCCATAACAAGGCTTCCCTCATGAACTTGTTGACGATGAAGTAAGTTCATACATGGGTCACACCTGGACAGATTATTGTTTTGTTTACTTCTAATAATTGGAAGGTGATCTTCCTTCTGGATGCTACAGCATTTTTGCTGTATCTGTGATGACCTTCAAATCATAGAAAGGACAGTTTATATTTGTAACACCTGTGTTTAGAATGCAGCCACAGACAGTTTATATTTGTAACACCTGTGTCTAGAATGCAGCCACACTCATAGAAGTTCAGCACTATTTCCTCCAATCTTACCATAAGATTCCCGCCTTCCACAGGCAGTGTGTTCTTTTCCACCCAACCTAATACGGATTACTGTGCTGAAATGTTGAATATACCTACTTGTCTAGATTTATGAGATCTACTTTTATGTAATTGCTTTCATCTGCAATTGAGCTGAAGTTAGGTATTCCATTTGTAAAATGAGAGAAATGGAACCAGCTGCAGGAGTTTTGCTTTCTTCAATCTATGGCATCTCTGCTTCTGAAGTCTTAGTGGAAAACTTGTATTTCTTGATGTGCGAACAAGACAGTGGCATCCTCTTGCAGATGTGAGGGTGTCTACTTACTCTTTTGGTCAGCTGAGTATCCATCATGAAATTGTGCACATGCTTTTCTGCTTTGGTAAGTTCTAGCTTTCTTGCCACTACGGCTACCACCAGGGCTGTGCAACCTGCACCCTAAAAGCAAGGAAAGAGGAGAACCCCAAGAATTAATTAATACTTTTGATTCCAGTCACATTAGAGATTGTTTTGTATCAGATGCATTACTTTTCTCAAGCTAAAACAAATGAAACTTTTCAGTGTCTTCCCTATGTATCACAGAAAAATATATGGTTAGTAACAGTAAGCAATGTTCCTTTAAGGTGTAAAATCCTAGTTTACCTATTTTTAAAACTAAAGCAAAATAATGAATAAAACAAGATTTTACCACAAGGAATAAATAGCTAAAACCCAACTTCCTGAATTTTCAGACATAAATTTTCGGTAAAAACAGGAAATCTGTTCTACACCTATAATTATAAAAGCATATTAAACAAATTAACATAAGCACATGGACTAGAAATGAAGATTTAAAAAACTACTAGTTCCGAATCTTTGCTTCAGATGAGACCAGCAGGCTTTCAGGTGAGTGGGTGGCTACCCGAGAGGAAGGAGAGCAGTAGACTGTCATGTATGGAGACTGTGGCATGAGTGTGACAAGGTCACAGACAACAAATGCAGTGATGGAAGTCAGGACAGCACAGGACATGATGCACAGAAAGCCAGGAGATACCTTCCTTTGGAGAAGCAATGATGTTGCCTTTCAAATCATGGCCCACTGAGATTATCTTAGACAAAACAGTGTAGGAGACACTGGGTGGTACCCCAAGAATTCTAGACCTCTCTTTCTACAGTCAAGGTGCATTCACCCTGAGTTGTGAAGGACGGCAGTGCCGTCTTTGCTGAAACAGATCAGGGCCACATGCAAGGCTCCATGCTGCAGCCACCTCATCAGCCAGAGGCCCAGCAAACCTACTTGTAAGTAAGCAGTCATGGCAGTGGTTGTGAAGGGAGGCCATAGCTTCTGACATGAGAGGCAACAGAGCAATAAAGTGGTGAAGCCAATTTCAACACACAAGTACTAGAGGAGAAAAGGGCAGGGTACATTAAGGAACCAATGCAAGAGGCACATACACAGCAGGAAGACACAATACTGCTGCCTCTTTCTGTTCTCTTGAATCTCAAGTAGTTTCTCGTAACATTCCCTTGATGTCACCAGAGGGTAGAGTGCTCCCAGGATAGACAGTTGAAGCTAGTCTCGAATTTCCACAAGGTAGTATACTTTTCCTCATTACCAACAGGACTAAAAATTCCACATTAAAATGGCAAGTTGGTGGCTTCAAAATGCACCAGTTATCTTAAATTGATAATACTGGAGAGTAATGGTTATGTAACTTACTGCCCACTTCATCTGTCTCCTACGGCGCTCACTCTAGAGAGCCACTGAGTTACACACACACACACACACACACCTCGCAGATTTTTAAGAAAGCTTATGGTTTTATTTTGGGCAACATTTATAGCTATCTTTGGTCATGGGGAGCCCGTGGGCCACAAGTTAGTTAAAATTTATTTGAAAAACATTTAAAGATAGAACACAACATTTAAAAGGCAAGTTATACAATGGCCTAATTTTTCTTTCTAAGTGGACCACATTGGGAAGTAAAAATAAAAATAAATTAAAAAATAAAAAAAATTAGGAAAGAAGTCCATTTGTGAGGAGAGGTTATCTCTGAGGGTTTGAAGTTTTAGGACTGGTTTTGCTGTTTGTGTTGTTAATAACCAACAGTTGGTGCTGCACCCAATCTCCTTACCCAGCAAGACTCCCCACATTCTTATCCAGTGTCTAACCCGGACTGTATACCTACCATCATCTATAGGTCCCATCTATTCAGCATCTAGACTCTCTACCAAGTCAGATCCTTCACACCATTCTCCTGAGTCTAGCCCAGAAGATCTCCCTGAACCTTTCTATCCAGGCCTTCATCCTCGTCCACTCATCCAATACCATGGCCTCTTGCCTCCCCTGCCTACATCAGAAGCATTTTCTGGACTTCTAGGACCCTCTCTGCCTTTACCCCAAACCCCAGGCTCTACCCATGCCACATCCAACCTTTCCACCTAGCCAGATCCACCTTCACAACCATTCCCAGGTTTGGTTGAGAATGCATATCCTGTACACTGTCCAGTTCCCTTTGTCTATCTGACTTGATTCAACACAAAGAATTTACAACCTTTTGGCCCAACCCACCCATACATCCTTGCTTCCCCAACAACTTATGCACATCAACCTTAAAACTAAAATGCAACTCCACATGCCAAGGTCTCTTTGCAAAACTACAAAATATGAAAGAGCAAGCCAGTATCTTCTCTCCTAAACCTACCAGTTTGCCATGAAAATTGCCCAGATGAACCATAGGGCACAGAATTTAAAAGAACAATCAATCATAAACTTTCTCAAATAACCCAAGAAGTTTAAAAATAATACAAAGAAACAAGCCAATGAAATTAAGGAGAATAAACTTAATGTCTGAATAAGGCACAGGAAAACACAGACATAAGGGTAATGGAAATAAAGAAGACAATCCAGGACTTAAGTACAGAATTCAGTAAGGAGATAGAAACACTGAAAAGGACTCAACATGAAATGAAGGTGGAACTGAAAACCCAATAACTAAACTAGAAAACTCAAAGGAAGCCTTACATGTAGAATGAGCCAAGCAGGGAAGATAGACTATCAGGACTTGAAGATAAAGTAGAGTATTCCAAATAAGAAATGTGAAAAATTTTAATAAAACACAGGAAAGGAACACACAGGGATTGTGAGATACTGTGATAAAAAAAAAGAGAAAAAACAAATCTTAGAATTTTAGGCAGAGATAAGGGATAAGAAACCCAAGTCAAAGACATACACAGCTCTTCAACAGTATCTACACACCTATCCAAATTAAGGAAACACACACCAATAGGGATCCAAGAAGCATACAGAACACCAACTAGACAAGACCTAAAACGATAATCCCCATGGAGCATCATAGTTAAAACACCCAATATAAAGAACAGATCATAGTTAAAGCACTAAATATAAAAAACAAAGAGTGTGTTGAGAGTTTCTAGAGGGAGAAAAAAAAAACAAAATGGAAGTCACGTATACAAAAACTCATTAGAACAACAGCTGATTTCTCAACTGAAAGCCTGGAGGCTGGAATGATGCATTCAAGTCCCACAAGAGTATGAACCTGTGACAGCCACCCTAGACTAATATAACCACCAAAATTATCTGCCATAATTGGAGGGGAGAAAAATAACTAAGATATAAACAATGTAAATATATATATATACATATATATGTATATATATGTATATATCTATCAACAAATCAAGTCTAAAGAAAATACAAAAAGCAGTATTTTAGGCTGGAGGGAGGAATGATTCTAGTAGAGAGACAGTGGAAAGTGGAAAGGCAATAGTTATGAAATCACAAAGTAGCACTAAGAATACAAACCATAGCTGGGGCCATCCTTGTGAATTACTGGGAATTTCCCTAGCACCAGGTTTCTCCCTAATCCCACAATGGCTCCCTGTATCAAGATGTCTCTTTCATTGCTCTCCCTTTCTGTATCCCTTCTGCAACTCAATTATCCTATTCCCTCTGTTCTCATCCTCCATCCTCCTACCCCCAGTTTACCCAGGAGATCTTATCTATTTCCTCTTCTTAGAGCTGTCTTTGTATGTCCCTCTTAGGGTCCTCCTTGTTACCTAGCTTCTGTGTGGCTGTGGATTGTAGCTTAGTTATCCTTTGCTTTTACTTTACATCTAATATCCATTTATGAGTGAGTGCATACTGTGTTTGTCTTTCTGGGTCTGGGTTACCTCACGCATGATGATTTTTTTTCTAGTTCCATCCATTTGCCTGCAAATTTCATGATGGCTTTTTTTTTTCCAGCTGAGCAATACAGGAATCCACAAGAATGACTCCAGATAAGATTCCTAGCAATAGTGGAAAGGGTGCCTGAACTGCCCTTTTCCTGTAAAGAGATTGGTGTCTATCCTAATTGTCATCATAGAACCTTCATCCAGTAACTGACAGAAGCTGATGAAGAGATCCATAGCCAAGCACTGGGCTGAGCTCCTGGAGTCCAGTCGAAGAAAGGGAGTAGGGATTATATGAGCAAGGACAGTGCGGCATGATCATTATGGGGAAACCCACATAGACAGCTGACCCTGAGCTAGTGGGAACTCATGGACTCTGGACTGACAGCTGAGGTGCCTACTTGGGACTGAACTAAGCTCTCTGTGGGTGACAGTTATGTGGCTTGGTCTGTTTGTGGGGTCCCTGGCTGTGGGACCTGGTATATGAGCTTTTTTTATTTTTTATTTTATTTTTTATTTTTGGAGCCCATTCCTTATTGTAGGATGCTTTGCTCGGCCTCTATGCAGTGGGGGAGACCTTGATCCTGCCTCGCCTCAGCTATATGTGCTAGACTTTGTTGATTATTCATGGGAGACCTTACCCTTTCTGAGGAGAGGATGGGGGATGGGAGGAAGGACTGTGGTTGATATGTAAAATGAATAAAAAAATACAAAAAATACAAAAAATAATACCTGAAATCAACAGCACAAAGACTACAAGTAACACACATTCAATATATTTAAATATCAATGACTTCAACTCTCTAATCAAAAGATACAACAAGCCTATTAAGTGGATCAAAAAACAAAATCCATCTATCAGTTGTCTACAAGATACACCTCCTAGTTTTTAAGAGAGGCACACCCTTAGAGGACAACAGTACTCCAATCAAATGAAAGCAGGAAGCAGGCGGGCTATCCTAATATCTAAGAAAACACTTCAAACAAACAAAAACCAATCAGAAGAGATATAGAGGGATACTTCATCCTAATCAAGGGAATAGTTAACCAAGAAGACATAGATACACCAATCTTTGGTTCACCTAATTTCATTTAAAAAACGTATCACTAAATTTAAAGACACAGATTAATATCAACCCATTAACAGTAAGCGATTTTGGTACCCACTTTATCCAATAGACAGGGAAACATCAGAACTAACTGACAGCATTATATCAACTGTACTTAACAATCAACCAGGTGAAAAGGAAGCCTATAGAATGGGAAAGACTCTTGGCTAGCGGGACATATGATAGAGGATTAATATCCAGAATATACATAAAGAACTTAAAAAACAAATTGATAATAATAATGATAATAATAATATTTATTTAAAAATGGTCTCAGGGCCTGAACAGAGAGTTCTCAATTGAAGAAAAATTGGCTAAAGTGTAAATACAAGCTCCTTGGCAATTAGGAAAATGCAAATCAAAACAATGTGGAGGTTTCATCTTACCAAAAGTCAAAATGGCACAGATCAACAGCTGACAAGAGCTGGAGGGAGCATGGGGAAAGGGAAGTCTCAGTCACTACTGTCGGGATGTAAGCTGGTGCAGCTAGTCTAGAAGTCAGTGTGGAGAAGGCTCAGGAAGCGAAAAATAAATCTACCATATGACCCAGCTATACCACTCCTTAGCCTATGCCCAAGGGACTCAACATCCTACTCCACAGATAAGCGGTCAGCCATGTTCATTGCTGCTCTATTCACAATAGCTAGGAAATGGAAACAACCTAAATGTCCTTCAACCAATGAATGGATAATGAGACTATTATACATACACAATAGAATACTATTCAGCTGTAAAGAAAAACGATGAAACCATCGACCTTGTAGGGATATGACCAGAACTAGAAAGATCATACTTAGTGAGGTAACTCAGATTCAGCAAGAAAAGCATCACACAGTCTCTCTCTAGAATCTCTCGTTTCGTTTTTTTTGATGTCTGTACATATCTGGAGCAACAGTGGAAAACAGGAAAGAAAATTGAACTATGCAGATGGTTTTATGTCAGCTGAACACAAGCTAAAATCATCTGATAGAAGAAAACCTCAAGAAAAATGGCTCTATAAGATCTAGCCAAGCTTGCAAGGCATTTTCTTAATCAGTGATTGACAGGGAGGGTCCATTTTATGGTGGATGGTGCCACCCCTGGGCTGGCGGTCCTGGGTTCTCTAAGACAGTAGACTGAATAAGGAGGTGGAAGAAGGGGTAGACAGACTGTAAGAGACAGAGGATCTGGGATTGGATACGAAACTCTATCTCCCAGTATTGTCAGAAGCTCTATCCACAAAGTCTCACTAATATGGCTATCTAAACTTGAGCTAAGTGAGGACACAATAGGCTAAACTGGGTATGGGAAAGGTGAGGACTCAGCCCTACAGAAAGAGTAATCACTTTCTCTTTCAGCTGCCAAGGAAGGCTGAGAGGGGGAGAAGTCATCTTCCCCAGGGAATACCACACCACTTAGGTATTCAGCACCGAATGGTCAGCCCTGAAAACACATATACAAGTAATGTTATATGGCCCAAGCAGGTTATATTCAAGAATATACACATATATACATATATGCATGTAACAACAATTAATGAAAAAGGAGGTCATGCATTTAAAAGAGAGAAGAGGGGCACTTGGGAGGTTCTAGAGGGAGGAAGAGAAACAGGGAAATAATATAATCTAAAAAATGTAAGAAAAAAAAGAACTTGCCAGCTTCTATAAAAAAATTATACTCTGTATGAATAGTCAAACATTCAAAAAATGAAATAAATTTGTGCCTTAAGAAAATACATAATCTTACTATTAAATATAGCTATAAAAGCTTTAGAAAATTCAATTTACAGACATTCTATTGTAAGTTTACAGAATTTTTCACTTTTATTTGAATGAATAAATATGACTTAGAACTGAGTTGTGGAACCTGAGAATGCACTATTGCAAGAAAGAGAAGAGGAAAGTGAAATGTAGATACACTTGTTCACCTTGCTATAGCCTGATAATTACAATCACAGAGCTATGGCTCCATTGAGCAGATACTTTGTACATCAATCTATCAAATCTGTGTTTGATAATCCTCTTTTACCTAGTTATGGGAAGCAAGTGTTACCACCAGAAAGGAAGAGCTATAATCACAGAAAGACCCAGACATTGCCTAGTTAGTCCTTGGCTTTTAAGATCCATTTAAATCTGAGTTAAGTTGTAATTCAGTTGTGAACCCTGGATTAGCAATGATTTCATTTCATTCCCTCAACCCCACACTGTGATATTGATATGTATATTTAGTATCACATATTTTCTCATGTATTATCATTTCTGTACTCATGATACATTGTATTTCAAAAGGAATGTCAATTCACCTAATTTTATCAGGTAAACTCTTAAAAGGACGAAAATTCACCTATTGAGCACTATAGACAAATATCAAATAAGTCATCATTGTTCCTTTTCAATAAATGGTTTAACTTTTTATTTGTTTTTTGAGACAGAGTTTCTTTGTCTAGCCCTGACTGTCCTGGAACTAGCTCTTTAGACCAGGCTGGTCTTGAACTCACAGAGACCCACTTGGGTGCCACCACCACCCAGGTGACTTTTTTATACATATGTCTGTTTGGAACCGCACTAAGGTCCTCAGCAAAAGCAGTATACACTCTTAACCACTGAGCCTTGACTCCAGCCCAATTAATAGTGTAACTTTGAAATCAGTCGTTCATAGCCTTGATCAGGAACTAGACTGACTTGGAGATTCTGTAAGAACCGCACCGTTGAGACACAGCATCTGCAATCTACTAGACTCACTTGGAGATTCTGTAAGAACCGCACCGTTGAGACACAGCATCTGCAATCATCTACTCAGTCCTGCGGTATATGATTCCCTGACAGCCTACGCTCTAGATGAAGGAGACTAGGAACAACATACAGCAAACCACAGCGTCACCTTAAAAAGAGCGAAAGCTCCTCGGGTTATTTCACTTGTGAAGTTATTAGAAACATGCAAGTCTGAGGTGTGACGGATGCCACAATATTCTGTGCTCCGTGATGGCAATTAAAGAGGTTTTAGGGCTAGATCCTCATGAAAAAAAGGAACAGACTAGGGGAAGAAACATCTGCACCTTTGCGGTTGGCTTTTAAACTTTAGCCACGAAGTCCAAAGAACAGTCTCAGACAATGCTGGACTGATGATTCACTAGCCACAGGCCCTCTCCCTCTTCCCAGGCTAGCACTTGCTAGACCATCACAGGCATCTGCCCCTGCCTCTTCCCAGGCTAGCACTTGCTAGACCAACACAGGCACCTGTTGCTGATTTGCTCCCTCTTGCTCCTCAGTGGGGGCAGCCAGGCTTCTTTAATAAGCCGAGAATGTGAAAATCGAGGGGGCTCTTAACTGCTACAGGCAGCCATGAGAGCGCTGTTGGCACATGACAATGCATTTTTTTCTCTCCCTGGGCAGGTGGCTACTGCTGAGATCCTTCTGGAAAGAAATCAAAATCCTAATAGGAGTGGAAAATCACTGGCACCAAGAGCCTTGGGAAGCAATTTTTCCTTGCGCTTATTCTGGGCTCTCTTCTTCCTGTTGATGGCCCATTTCTTGATGAGTGCTCTCTCACTCACCAAAGACTTGTGCTTTAAAATGAGCACCTTGGGAGCAAAGCAGAGAAGCAAGCGCCCCAACAATTTGTATAATCTTCCAACTGTTACCTATACTTTTCATCCCATTATCCTAACTGTATGCTTGTGAGCTGCACCCAAAGAGGCACTCAGAAACCCATTTGTTGCAATCAAATATGGTGGTCATAACAGTAAAACCTGGTGCCTGGGGAGGCAGGAAGAACAGGAGCTCAAGGTCATCCTCAGCTACATAGTGAGTTGGAGGTTGACCTGAGTATTGGAGAGAGGCCCGGTCTTAAAAAGCCAAAGATAAAATAAATAAAATCAGAAAAGAAGGAGAAAAAGGGAAAACCTTTAAATTTAATACAAAACCTTCACTTAAATATAAAGCTATTGTTCCTTATGTTTCAGTGTTGCTTTAATTAGAGAAACTATAAGCTAAGACCTACCTAGGTTCTTAGAGCATCATAAGAGGACTTGATATACACATATATGTGTGTGTGTGTGTGTGTGTGTGTGTGTGTGTGTAGAATTATGTTTCATAAAACCTTCAATTGTTTAATTTTTGGAGTTATGCAGAGCAGAGCTGTTCATGTCAGAAAGTTTTCAGTGTTCAAGGAGAATTCCTGGCAGCAGGTTGTAGTAACTGAGGCAATGGTAGATTGCTACTGTCTACTCGGTGTCTATTTGAGGGCTATTCTGTTTCATAACGTAAGAATGGAAGTGTGGTTTGTGCATTTTCTCCAGTGCTTGTCACCAGCACAAGCCATGTAGAAACAGTTGGGACTAACATATGTTCCTCCCTGGAATGAAGATCCCTGTATGCTTTTAAGACGATGTGTCATGGTATTTTCACCAAAGTTAGGGAATAAGTCCTGGCTCCTCTTCTCCCATTTTAATTTCTGTTTTTTTTTTTTTTAAATGAAAAACCAAAGCAAATCACGAACTTGCCTTTTGGTCACCTAAATCTAACCTGAAGACAGTGTGTTTCTGACCCCATATAATAAAAATAAGAGTGTAAATTTTTCCTTCCTTACGTAAGTTATCATCTTTTCATCTAACAAATCAAGTGCTAAATGAGAAAGAAAACTGGAGAAGTAAGAGTGCGGGGCAGAGTTAATTTGTGTAAGAAGAGCAAGTACAAGAGAAGCAGTACTAATGACCCTGACTCTGAGCCAGAACAAACTTCACTGAAAGCTAGCATAAGTTGCAACTCATCCCCAACACCTGGAAGGTACTCACTAGGGACAGATGAAGCGATAACTTACCCCCCTGTCCTCCATCAGCCACAGAAGTATCAGCTATTCTGACATCTAAGATGCAAGAGAAGTTGAGGAGGTCTAACTCCCCAAGACCGTTCCTCAATTAATGCTGGAAAAATTCAAAAGCATGATGTTGTCATTCCAGGCCACATAGTGATGGTGGATCCTGTAAGAGCTTCCAAGCACCATTTTTAAACACTACTTTGGGATAAAAAAAAATGAAACTCCTTTGACAGAGCACTGGAGAAAGATTTAAACTATTGCTTATAAACAGGCATCTTCCAAAGATCAAACTTAATAATGGAATTCATGATTTTTGTTTTTAATTGAAGAATCCCTACCACTATGGTGAATGGCCTGATAAAACCACTAATGGTCAAAGTATTTCAGGCTCAAATTATCCTCGTGTGGTTTGTATAACAGTTCATTAGAGTGCAAACAGCATTTTAATGATAACCAAGATTTACTAAAAATACGCTCCTTAAATGTCATGTTTAATCTAAAAATGAACAGAAGCCCTTAACTTTTACTTTATGTTTTGTCTGCATATATGTTGGTGTGCCATGTGCATGCCTGGTGCCTGCAGAAGTCAGAAGAGGGCACCAGATCCCTTGGAACTGGAGTTACAGATGGTTGTAAGTCACCATTTGGGTGCTGGAAGTGAACCCATGTCCTCTGTGAGAACATGGAGACATCATTCTAACCTTTAACTTTCATTTTAATCTATCACTTCATATATCAGTTTTTCAAGGTAAACAAATATTTGACATTATCACCTGCTTTTGTATTTCTGAGGCTCACTGATTCAATAGTTAAGAAACATAAATATATTTTACTGCCCTTGCCTGACACAAATAATTATGCTTTCATAATAAATATCTAAAACAATCAATTTTGGCAAATAAAATTCTCTAAATCACCCAAGTTTAATATTACAACCTATTAGAGTGTTAAAGACTTTCTCAGGTCATGAAAATAATTTCCTCTATCAAAAATGTCCTTCCTCTGATTTTCTTCAAATCACACTGGCGCAGGTCACAACTCCTGAGCAGCTGTCGTGTTCCTTATAAAAATTATCTGTGAGGTAAGAATTCTAGGAAGAACTAGACTTCTGGCTAAGGAATTGATCAGGAATTTAGTTTTCCTACTGAAAAAGTCCAGAATTTCTCCTTTTCTATCAGCATAAAATGCACTACTTCATGAATATAAACATACACTACTTTCAATGGGCCTTATGGGATGGGATTCAATGGGACCTGGAGCTAATTCATTGCTCTAGTTCAGAATGAATGCCTCTGAGCTGACACCAAGACATCCAGAAAACTTGATGTTCATGGAATT
>NC_022020.1:33460966-33461971 GCF_000317375.1 Microtus ochrogaster | reverse complement strand
TGTTCTCATGGAATTACTATCTAGTGTTCTTAAGATTAATATCCAGTGTTCTTATGGAATTACTATCTACTCTTCTCATGGAATTACTATCTAGTGTTCTACAGAGGCTTTTTTCTGGACTGACATTTTTTCTTTCTTCCCAATTAAGGTTTAAAAATATTACTTAGTGTGGTTTAAAAATATTACTTACTGTCATGAACTGGGAATTTTTTATGCAGAATTGTTGGTGACAGAAGAAACCTAAATCACTTGGGACTTCACTCTAGTTGTTTCTATCAAATCTAGGTTTCTATAGATCTTTATTAAAGAACTTCTTACAACTCACACCTTTGAATGGACAGATATTACTCTATATTAAAGACAATTATGCCTCAAAATTCATTTATCCATTGTCTAAAGGACTAAGTGACCAAGAAGAATCATGCTAAAGAGGAATGGAAGCAAAAGTTATACATGA
Source organism: Microtus ochrogaster (assembly GCF_000317375.1). Classification (NCBI taxonomy): domain Eukaryota; kingdom Metazoa; phylum Chordata; class Mammalia; order Rodentia; family Cricetidae; genus Microtus; species Microtus ochrogaster. The sequence goes on along the minus strand of NC_022020.1, from coordinate 33,461,514 downwards.
ATGACCTTTCTAGTAAGTGAAAAGGTACCCTTGTCAACATGGTTCCTCTTGAAACAATCATATATTCACTAATAAAGGAACATGCATAGCTTTCAAGGTGTGTTACATTCACCTGTATAGACAGAAAGTGGGAGAAAGGATAAGTGCTAAGGAAAGCGATCAATTCTGCTGTAAAATTGGAGAAAAAAAACAAGCTGGTGCCGACACAAAAGGCACTAAAATATGACAATGTATTTGCCTATCACCTTCAGTGAATAGTAGGGAACTAGTTAGAATCCAGTCTGCCGTTTATAAGGACATCCCAAACAGGAAATTCTCCATTCCTCTGAGTTTCCTCAAATAGAGCAAGAGTAAGAAATTATTCTTCTAAAGGGGAGAATCTGTAATTACAACCTTAATGTTTTTATGTTAAAGAAAAAGTAGTGTGACTTTTGTTAAACTATTCTATGGTTTTATGCTTTAAAGATAATATCCATGGGTGGCTGAGAGGAGGAAAGAGGGAGAGGGAGGGAGGAAAGGAGGGAGAAGGAGAGAGACATAGAGAAAGA
>NC_022020.1:33458015-33460866 GCF_000317375.1 Microtus ochrogaster | reverse complement strand
AGAGAGAGAGAGAGAGAGAGAGAGAGAGAGAGAGAGAGAGAGAGAGAGAGAATATTAATGAATTATAATGGAAATCAGACTGAAGGCCTTCAGCATATTAGGCAAGTATGCTTTGAATGAGATAGATTTCCCAATCCCAATGTTTAATTTTTTTTCTGAAACCTAGCAGTATCCAAGCTCTCCCTATTTTAAGAATTCCATAAACACCTGTATCTAATATTGTAAACACAGCTGGATATTATAGGTAAAGCTCTATCAACAATCCAATAAACAATTCAAATAAGGATAAGTTATGTTTTGATAATGCTACTTGGTTTTCTATTATAAATGTTATAGAAAATAATCTCTTCTTACAATTTAATAATATATTTCTACCCAGAGTAGTATAGGTATAAACTTAGTGTAATGTCCTTGTCTCTAAAAATATATGACCCATGGCACAAATTCAGCTTTTAAAAACTTCTAAATTATACCCTAATTTTGAATTTTGACTAATGTATGCCCTGAGGGTGATGGCATTCTATAACTGATCGGTGTCAATTAGCCTTGGAATGAAAACAAGCAGGGCTTTGGGAAGTCTTTGTAGGTGTTAGTGTGTAGACCAACTCTACTTCCAAATGAAAAATAAAAAGCTACATGAAGGTGTAATTTCTATCAAAATGTCATGAACACAAGGATAGGGAAACTGAGTGATAGAGGAGAACAAAAAGCACAGTACTCCAGAGGTAATATTCAAGAAGATGCGCAGATGACCCTGTGCTCTCTTCAGTGTATCGTAAATTGCACTTCTTATTTGCTATTTATTAAAAGCTAAAGCTGAGAAGGGGAGACGGGCAGACAGGAGACACCCATGGGAAATCCATCAATGCATAGGCAAATGAACACTGAAATATAAAGTCATTTCGGGCTAAGTCTCTGAGTATTTATAGTACTTCCCCTAATGAAAAGAAAGCAAAGGCAACAAAATCTGTCAAACAAACTTCATCTTCAAGAAACTAGCCTTATGAATCTATAATCTTATTCAGATGTTCCCCACATTACATCTTGTTTGCTTCCAAATACTGCTCTATATCTCTAAGGAGTTTGTACAGGGTACAATCGGCTCCTTAGACGCTTACCCCCAAAGACTGTCCAGTAGCCTGACAACACTATGGAGATTTGCCTGGCCTCAAGAGAGAGCCACTGCACTCTTCCAAAGCACTTTTAAGAAGGCTACTCAAAGATTTGAGAATTTCTCTATGTATGCATGTTAACACTCTTTGATCAGGCCAATTAAACAATTTGTTCTTATAGGGGAGAGACAATGGAGCCTGAGTTTAGGAACAGACTGTTGTGCTGTGAGCTGGCAGAGGAAGAATGAAGCCATGTACATTTCATTACACAGAACCTTCTTTCGTTTGTATAGATTAAAAGAGGCTTAGCACTTCTTTTCCAAAACCAAGATCAATAGTGAAACCTAATCAAGGAAGCAGAGGAAGGAGGTTAACAGAAGATTCTGGGCCACCAGACAAGACTTTGACGGGGCAGTTCTGGAGGCATTAGGGACAGTGCAATACTAAAAGAAGGTAGACGTATCTCAAGGTGCCTGTGCCCAAGAAAGGTTAAAGTCAAATTGGTGTCTGATCCAAAGTTATATGAGCCCCAAAAGTCATGCCTCATTTAATAATAAAATGGGTACCTCTTGCCACAAAAGAAACAGCAAACAAGTTGTTTTAGAGAAGCATGGAGGAAAGACTGTAGTTATTAGTTCTGTCTATATAAATAGCATCATTCATGTCCCCTGTGGGCTTGTTATGGGGCCTTTCAAAAATATATCCCTCTATATTTTATTTACCAAAGTTTTATGCTATACAATAAAATGTTAATATTTGAGGGGAAATGGGAGGTATTCTAGAATCACACATTTAATGAGCTACACCAAGTGTAATGAGAAAAATCTGAAGTTCACTACACACATAAAACTTTTCATTTCACAGGGAAATGATGCTAAATTATGTTCCTAAATTACAATTTTCATAATTTGGGCTTAATGGCCATCCTGATAGTGCTGTTGTCTTTAAAACTGGCATGGGCAAATTTCCTATCTCTGTTCAGTTCTACCAAGGGGGGTCAGGCTCTCAATTAAAATCCCTGCAACAATCTTCATCAGCAGATACTTCAGGTGGCTCCATTCTGAGTGGACAGTACTCAAGGGACTTCAACGAAGCTACCCGGTATTGTCTCATGCTATCCGGTGCATAGGCAGTATAGGGACGGTGAGGGGTGTTCCCCACTTTAGGTTTTACCTCTGAGTTCTTGTGCCCCATGACCTCTCTGCTATCTTACTGGTTTTAAATGCTCACCACACAATCTGCCACAAGGGATGTTCCATTGCTAAGGCAAATTGGCATACAACTGCAGTTCCTCACTTAAGGTCTTATCCCATTCACTGAGTGTAGGACTTTCCTTGCCACAATCTATGTACAATAGACCCAAGAACAGAGCACAGTGACCTCATTATGGTCACTCTTACTTCACCTTAAACTTCAATCAAATCTGGAAGGAACTCAAGGCTGGGCAGCCAGTTCTCTTAAGATCTGCCTATCTTTTCTGTCCCCATGAGTACTTTTATTTAAAGCTTACTTAGCCTTTCTGCTGGTCTCTGCCAGTCCTTTGGCTGGAAAAGCCTTCTAGCCTTTGCTAGCTTTCTCAGGATGGAAGAGCCTTCCCAGTTCTCATTTAACCAAGGGAGTGGTGCAAAGCAGTTCCGGCTACACCACAGTATAGGAGGGGCAAATAACATGCCTGGGTTTGTAGGGCCTTCTAGGAAAAGACCCAAATCTTTTTTTTTTTTTTTTTTTTTTTTTTTTTT
>NC_022020.1:33454933-33457915 GCF_000317375.1 Microtus ochrogaster | reverse complement strand
AACTCACAGAGATCCGCCTGCCTCTGCCTCCCAAGTGCTGGGATTAAAGGCGTGCGCCACCATCGCCCGGCTTTTTTTACTTTTTTTTTTTTTAACCATTACATCAAAGCTTCCTGCAGTGTCCTGAAATCCCTGGTTTCCTGTCCCCAACTCACAAACGTCCATGTCCCCCTTGTCTACTCACCTTGCTTAAACAAACTGTACTCTCTTAGCTTGTGGCTTTCAAACAGAATGTGCCCCATTCCTGGCCATTTACCCAGAAGTCTCACTTCATCTTAGGTCAATTCTCCATAGGTTATTTCTCTGATGAGGCCCTATTCCTATTTCCCAGTTTCCTAAACAACTCAAGATTTACTTCTTTCTATATGAACTTGAGTGTAATCATTTGTCAATCATTTTCAAAATGTGGTGTTTCTACTGGAGACCTCCAGGAAGCAGGGCAGGGAGAGCATGTGCCTGGTTTGGCTGCGTTCTCTGCACATTTCCCAGACCCGTGCTTCTCTCCCAGCCAACATTCAATAACAGAATAAATATTATTATATATTGCAATAGAGGTCTTTAGGGTCCCAAATTATTTCAAAACTGTTTTTACGAGCAAACAAGTAACTCACCATCATCCATACATACATATTGGGTGGTTTGCGTTTCTTCTAAAGAATAAATAAGAGAGATGGAAGGGGAGGGACACTTACCATGATTCCAGTAAGCAAGCAGACTCCTTTCCCACAGTATGTGTTAGGTACCATGTCACCATAACCAATGGAGAGAAAAGTTATTGATATCAACCACATTGCTCCAAGGAAGTTGCTGGTAACATCCTGTTGATCATGGTACCTGAAAGATAGCAAACAAAGCCAGAGTTTTATAATGACTCTAGTACAGTGGCTAAGGACAATTCAATTAATTTGATGACTTCAGTATATTTTCAATAAACTCTTCTGTTTAGATGTCCTGAAGGATTACAAATATAAAGTCAAGAAGTTGCCTCAATTTATGAAAAAGACTAATTTACAGGATGAAACCTGCATTCTTACTGCTGCCAGAGGCCATACATTTACCTTTGTAGAGCGTCTCAGGCCTTTGTGAGTCCCAGCTGATGTGCCCTACCTTTGACAATATGCCCTGTCCTAATCTCATACTACATGGGTAATAGAAGAGCCATGCTGTTTTCTGTCCTGGGACTATGTTTGCTACCATTGTTGTCCTCCTTGTCCCCTTCAATACAGTTAGGTTAAAGCAAGTACACACTGCTCAGCACACGTCCATATGATAATTAGGCCATGTTGATCATCAGCCTTGGAAGACGATGCTGTGATTCACATCTCTGTAGCCAAGGCTGAGGCCCTCTAGCTCTCTATAGCACTTGAGCCTGAACTCTGGTCACCAGCAGGGTTAGGGTTCCTTGTTTGTACCCACCTCCCACTAACAACCACCTGTCCTTTCCCTTGGACACTAGTTGCAAATCCTTCACTCTTCTCATTTCTTGCTGTGTTTGCTTCTAAATAAAGAGAAGCCAAAGTCATGTTTCCTGCTACTTGTACGAAGCTAAGAAGTTATAGGCTGATGTCATCAGAACCCCAGCACATGGAGGAGTGAGGACAACTACTGTATTGACTTACAGGAAGATAAGATAGATACCTTGACTGTAGCATGCCCAAGGAGTGGCCACTTTGTCTAACTATAGATGCTAATCCCCAGGATGTCCCAGGAGGCATCCCTAGAATCCCATGGAGACCAATGGGTTTACTTCCACTGATTACCTTTGTAGCATAGTGTATCAGAATGCGGCTAGTGCTGGGCTTACCAGTAACATGAGCTAGGCAGTTTCCACAGACGTCTCTGTTTCAAAACATAATTAAATCAGCTTTGGTTTATACCCACATCAGGGTATGTTAGTGCATATTCCCTGCCATGATTCCTTGGGGTCACATATTACTCTACCACTGATGTGGGCTTCACAGGAGGGATGAGGGGGGGGGGACTCATTTCCCATTCAAATTTTATTTGTGAGAGGAAACTTTTCCTTGACAAAGCTTGATTTACTTAAGACTACATGCCTCTAATCTCCTGAGGAAGGCCATGTATAGATACATTACATTTATTTTGTACTCAGTAGAGTCTCAGCGACTTCCCCATTTAATATGTAATATTTCACAACCTAGACAATCACACACTGAAATCATTACACTTGCAACTCTCCTTATATCGACGGCTGTGTCCTAGACAGCTTCATTTTCTAGTCTCAGACACATGCTGAGTGAAATCTTCATTTTGAATGGCTTGCATGTCGTTTTTTTTTTTTTTTTCCTTTAGAAGAACAACTAACTACAAATAAGAGTTTCAGAATTGCTACTACCCTGGGGTCTCTGCAAATGCCTTTCTTACTGCCTATGGGGAAAACTCAACCTTGTTCTCTTTTTAGTGCTTTTTATTTGGTTCTCAAGGTACGGAGTGGTATATGGCCACCAAGGGGAACCTGAAGCATTCATTGAAAACGTCCAGCTCACTCTTCTTCTGTTTGTTATCTTTGATTACAAAGCATGTTAAATGTACAACAAATCTCCCCTTTCTTCCTCCCTGGGCCAGACGCTCTGATTGATGCCACTGCGTTGTTAATGGATAACACTGTGTTATGCTCCTTATACTGTGTTAGAGACCATAAACCTATAGCGGAAAACCTAACTGGAAACAAGTATGCTTTTAAACATTGAAGATTTTTAGCTTGGGAGTCCATAAATTATCCTTTCTGATTATGAAATGAAGCTGTCTGAAAACAGCTCAGAATGGAAAAAAATTCTCATATTAATGTTTATGTGACATTTAGACAGGCTCAGTAGTGAATAGTCAAAGTGAGGTAATTAAGGACCAAATTAGACACGATTATAATAATCACCTGAATTCTTTCCTAGCAACTCAAACCCAAATACTATATTAGACTCATCAACACGGTGATACTACCGCTCAGAACATCCCTAGGTTTTG
>NC_022020.1:33427066-33452806 GCF_000317375.1 Microtus ochrogaster | reverse complement strand
AGAGTTACCCCAAGATATTTTATGCTATTTGTGGCTATCGTGAAACGTGATGCTTCTCTGATTTCCCTCTCTGCTTCTGCTCAGAATGTCCCTAGGTTTTGGATCGATGCCAGAGTCATACTGCCGTGAATGATTAATGCATATAATTTAAGACTAAAGAGGTATGCACACTTTTCTTATAGTAGTTTGTTTCACAGACCAGTCAGATAATGCCAGTCTTTTTCACAAGAAAAACTGTCTGAGAGAGCAAGAGGAAACTGCTCAAGTGGTAGATGCAACCTCTGATCAATGGGAATGCTAATTTAATAAAAGGTACACTAAATCATAGTAGTGCTGGCAGAAGAAATGCCTCATGATGTTGAGCTTTTAGAATAAGGATGTCAGGGGTTCCAGCAAAAGACACTTACACCGCTTTCTATGCTCCCAGCTCTCTCGGCTTTGTAGACTTATATAGCTTTCCTGTCTTAAAAGAGCTTCCACTTTTTAGTTCCTGGGCCTTATTCATCTCTTCATTCACTGCCGACTGTTTAACAGACATGGCAGCTTGATGTTGAACTGAGGATTTGTTCAAGTTCATAGGGGTTACCATCACTAAGGGAGAGGCTCGCCCTGCGCAGCACTCCCACTGCCCCCTTGGTACTGCGTGGTAAAAGCTAGCACATTGCTGTCTCTTTTACAGGTCTCCTTCTTCAAACCCCGCACAAGTCAGTATGATTTTCTTGGTTTGTCCTGGTTTTTCTCAGCACCCTACAAATACCTCCAACAGCATTCCGTAAATGCTCACACGGGTCACAAGACATGTAATATCTAATGTGCTCAATTACCTTGCCTTTAGAATCAAAATACTAATACTGGGCCTTATTTGATTCTGCACTGCTGCCTGGTTCTGGGAAAAGTACAGAGGGGCATTGGTGCTCATTCACTGATGCGGCAATGTTGAATTCATTCTCAGTCTGAGTTTCCCTGGACCATGTGGTAGGTGCTCAAAGTTGCAGACAGACGACAAACACAGAGAAATGATTCTTGCCTATCTGCTGGCATGAGTTGTACTTTTCATGTTATATCCCACAGTTAATGCACAACTTATTTTGATAACAACAAAAATTATTCCACCGTGGATGTTAACAGCTGACAAGTTTTCATGAATGCTTCTCTAGTAAGCATTTTATTAATATTGGAAATGACAAAACTATTTCAATTCTGCTCTTAAATTTCAGATGTGGTTATATAATGGAAAGCATCACAGAGATTAAATGCATGTGATCAATATACCATCATTCCTCTCCTAAAATCACTTCTTTCCTGAAATAACACTGTAACTATGGCAACACAATAAAAAGATGTAAACTTAGAGCAACCAAGGGAAAGTAAAGGAGGCACCAGAGAGGAGGAAGAAACTTTTATTTTATGAATGAAAATGCATCCTGCTTTCAATCACACTGGAGCAATAGGTTATTACATTTACTGTATTTTAAGTTTTAAAAATCTGATAAAATTTGAAATAATGGGTAACAAGATATTGTCCACCCATCTTGAATAGACAAAGATTCTAGGATGATGGTGAACAACAGAAGAAACCACAGATTTGTCCCAGTTTAATGTCCAAAGAGAATCTACAGAATAAAGTGGAGGGAGAGAGAATAGGCAGAGCTCCAAGGTCTCCCTGAATTGAAGGGCACAGTTGGACTCTAAAGAAGCTAAGGTATTAAGGGGCTAAAAACCAAAGAAGGGAGATTCAAAAGCCCTGTAGAGCGTCTCCTTGATTCTCCCAGAAAGTGGTATAGACCTTCAGGTAAAATGACTTGATGCCTTGTATGAAGAAGTAGAAGCCTTGTATGGAAAGTGATAGAGAGCCATCAATCAAAGACAGACTGCAGGAAATGACAGGATATTAATTAATTTAGACACAATAGACTTAAGCTTATGGACACGCTACATTCCTCAAAAGAAGTATCACAGTAACCAGCCAAAGAATAACCCAATTAAAAAAACACAAGAAGAAATAGAATACCCATCCCAAAGAGGATAGAAACAGAGGGCAGGGGGATAAGCAAGAGATGAGATAAATCAAGCGCACAGAGCTCTAGAGCACATTTGCCCGAGTATATCCTCAATCACATTAAATATAAAGGGCCCAGTTATCTCCCGTTACACAGATATCAACAACACAGAGAACGGGTAAGTTACAGAACTGATAAAGGAAGGACTGATAAGGAGTGATGGATCTGTAGGTACCCTCTCTCCTTGGTCCTTGCAAACTACTCATTTTAAGAACGAGTAAGAAAGCTCATTCTTCAGGTACAGATTGGAGAATCTGTGACTCAGGGTCCAGAGAGGAACAGAAATGTTTAAAGATGGGGAAGATTGGGACTTTAGGTTTTAAATGAAGCAGTATTTCCCATTACTACTTCCCTTCACTCCCTATCCTTGATTGGAGTATGAGAACTTGTTAATAGAAAGCAAGGGACTTTTTAAAACTGAAAAAGGGACCAAAGAAAAGATAATATAACCACACTAAGAAATTGAGGACTCCTGATAAAGTACCAGCCTTCACCCTTTGCCAAGTCTTACAAGACAAATATCCTTTCTCCTAAACAGTGCTTCTAACTGGCTTCAGAATCCCCCTCTCAAATATAAATGAATAACAGTGGGCACACATTTTATGCTTCTTGAAGAAGTAGTGCAGATAAAATAGAGGGGGTAAAAAAAGAGGAAAACAACAGAGGGAGAGAGCAGAAGGAAGCTGAGACAGTGAAGACAGAGGTGGGTGCCTTAGCTCCATCAGCTAGGATGACTTTAAGGGAACACTGCAGTGATGCAATTCAGATTCCAACAGAATCACAACCATACCCTAATTCCCATGCAAACTGAGACAGATCAGCTAGAAAATAGAACACAAAGAGGAAAAGAGGAGAAGAAACAAACTCGAAACCAAAAGGAGTGGAGATTTAGTATTTAGCAACTGCCTTTCCATAAAAACAGAGACTAGAAGGGATGAAATAAGAATGTCCTATTATTTATTCAATGCGAAAACTGGAACTCAGGAATTGTCCTAAAGAAAACATTTTAAAGAATCTGTGATGATAATAATAATGACAATGATGATGATGATAAATGCAAGTCACAGGTAAAAGAGAAGATATGAAAGTTTAAAAAAATAGATCCAAACTAAAGCCTGAAAATTGTTGCTTCTAACATGATTTAACGATTACACATGTGTTGGAGAGGGCAATCTATTTCTTCTGGTTTTGCAGTGGGGGAGACGGGGGCATCCAGGAGGATGAGGAACTGAGCAGGTGTCTCCCGGGCTCACTCCGCTTGGCTTGCACACTGAGCAGATAGAACCTATATATGGTTCTCTGTGTGGTGCTCACCTGAAATGGAGGCGACTCCCTCAGAGGATGAGGTATGTCTGACTCCATCAGATTCCATGGTGAGGCATGAGACTACCAGACAGCCCTTGCACTGCTGGTTAACTGGCGGCAAACCTGAATGTCAGTGAGTCCGAAAGTCTGTGTTTCCAGTTGCAAATTCAGAGACGTGAGAGGAATTTACATGAGGCTTCCGAACAGCAACTATGTGCATGTAGTTTCCATTTACAGTCAAATCGAATCAAGCGTGTGACTCAATTAATCCAGAGGTACAAGAATGGAAAGCAACCCAAGCTAGGTAGATATCTGTTCACGGAGGAGAACCGAGAGCCAATGGTTCAGACAGGAGACGGAGCATGGATCATTTACTCTGCTCTGTCAGGGATATTCATCAGCTGTTGCATTGCAGTCACCTGGGAACCATTAAGAAAATACTGTCCACTGCCCCTCTACTAATTAAACCCAACTCTCTAGAGGTGGCGATATGACATAGGGATGGCTTTCTTTCAAGCTTTCCACGTGGCTTTTGTGTGTTATAAAGTAGCAAAGGCATTCTTTTTCTTTTCTCCTTTTCCTTCTTTCTTGGCTCCCACTTCTCTCTCTCTCTCTCTTTCTTTACAGTGGGAGTTTCATTCAATTAGATGTTAAATATCTCCATGTAAGAAGACACTTTTCACTTTTCTTTTCTTTTTCTTTTTTTATTTTCTTTCTTTCTTTCTTTCTTTCTTTCTTTCTTTCTTTCTTTCTTTCTTTCTTTCTTTCTTTCTTTCTCAAGACAGAGTTTATCTGTGTAAGTGCTGTGGATGTCCTGGAACTCACTTTGTAGAACAGACTGACCTCAAACTCATGGAGATCCGCCTGCCTCTGCCTCCCAAGGGCTGGGATTAAAAGTGTGTGCCACCGCCACCCAACATAAAGCACAGAGAACACACAGATGAATCAGAAACTGTGTTCACAGTACATAATTGTGGGTAATAAGGGAATAGGAGCTCTGTAATAAACGTGAACACCTATGCAAAGACATACTTAGAGACAATATATAGAAGAGATGGAAAGTAACAACATGGGTGTGTAACACTTTAAAACAGATGTCTAGAATCATTTAAAATCAGGATTAAAACATAAAAATTAGCCAATGTCTGCAGGTGCTGAAGTATAAACGCTATAATGGTACAAAAGAGGGACGTTAGGAACAGTTCTCAGAAAGTCACTTCTGAGCAGAGACTGAACTGCTTTAGTCCACGACTTCCTCAGGTCCTTCCTTCCTTCTCCTTTCTGAGCATCACTGTGTCCAAAACGTGAGGTCTTAGGACCCCGAGGATCCCAGAGAACATAAAGAAACAAAGCGGCAGATAGAGACAGCACAAGGCTACTTCTAAAGCCTAGCTTAACTTTAGTTCCAGACCAGCACAAGATTCCTGAAATTATGTAATTTTTTTTTACTGTTCTAAAGTGAATTCTTATTACCTCAATTTTATTTTGTTCCTTTGACTTTATATATTTGGAATTTTTTTTTCTTTTTGATCTAGGGGAAATCTCTCTCTCTCTCTCTCTCTCTCTCTCTCTCTCTCTCTCTCTCATATGTCTGTCTGTCTACCTCTGGTTTCTCTAAAATCTATGATTTCTTTCAACCTTAGTCTACATGAGTTTCATTCATACTTTGGATATAGAAGATTTGCTTTTGGGTAGACGCCATCAGTGGATATGTTCTGAGCTGAGAAGCTGAGCCGAGCTTAAAATAAAGCTCAACATTCCCAAAGGAAAAGGAAAAGAGGGGGATGGCAGAGCACACACAGGTTTTCAAGACTGATGAGTACCCTTATGTTCCCCGGAAACGATGACAGACAGGTTTCATGGTCCGAGTCTAGTATTCATTTATGCTAGAAGAAGTGACGTCAGCATTATGTAGTGTCAGGAAGTTACCAGTCTGAGATCTGATATCTCTCTCTCTCTCTCTCTCTCTCTCTCTCTCTCTCTCTCTCACACACACACACACACACACACACACACACAATTACAGTTATCTGACTATGTTCAAAAGCTTCAAGCACAAGGATGGCAACACATGAACATCCTGTTAAGAGAGAGAAAAGGCTTTATCTTTCAGATCCTCTTTTCTTAAGATGGCTAGGGAAATCTGGAGAGCCTTGGAGGGAACTTTACCTCCCAGGTCAAGGGAATGAATCTAATTTTAAATAAGACAAATTCTGATATTCTCCAACTGATATTTTAGGAATGTTATTTAAAAATTAAATGTCTATCACAATTAAGTAAAAAAAAGTTCATATTTAAAATGGCTTTACTTCTAAGCAAACAGAACAAACACAAAGAGAAAATTTTACATTCAAACACTCAACAGGTCATTCCAAGGTCAAGTGGGAACATTTTGTGTGTTCACTGGTAGGTATGTCCCAAGAATGGAGAATAGTCCTGACCTCAACCTGGGACTAACAAAAAGCAAGCAAACAAACAAACAAAAAACAAAGGGACGAACAAAAAAGAAACCAAGAATTTCCTAGGGCATACTGAGAAACTAGCTGGACTTCTAGTAAAGACATCGGAAAAACTGGTAGCAAGCTTCATATAAGTAGACTTGGAGAGGCAAGCATAGAGGCACAGGCCTGTGATCCCAGAGGAGGGTAGAGACCAAAGGACCACCTTACGGGCCAGTAAGGAATACCCAGTAAGTTCTCAAGAAACAACACACAACAACAACAACATACACCTGCAGATCAGTGAAGCAGGAGAGCCTGGAACTGGGCACGAAAGTGTGTCAGGAACTGCACTCTCATTGCTCTTGGGAACAGCAAATGCCACAAGGATATTTGTGACGTGCGGATGCTTCTCACCATTCCCGTTTCTTCCCTAATTTTCTAACTGTACTTATTTGAACTTTCTGGGGGCGAACTCCATCTGTGTCACTGCGTGTGCTGTGAAGTCCTTCAGGGGACATGAACTCTAGTATAGAGAGGCAGTAGTGTGTGGCCAGGCTGACGACTCCCCTTGCCAAAAGTTGTATACTAGAACACACAGCATAGTCCGCATGTACCATGGGCATATTCCACATGTGCCACGTGGCAGCTTCTGTGACTGGCAGAGGAGGCCCGATCTGTATCAATTAGGATGGGTACTAGTTCCGGGAACTCCCACCAGGTTTTTCCAAAGAGTGACCGCAAGCTGGCTGTTTGCTGTACTGCTCAGAGGTCAAGGGCAGCCACTAGGTGGCAGTACCACATCAGTTTATTCTCACCTTCACTCTGGTGTTTGCCTAACTGGTGTTGGTGCAGTGAAGTGATAGGTAGAAATGCCCTCTCCTGACGCCCCACTCCATCTCTCTGACACAGGAGTGAAAGCCCTTCTCCTGGACACTCTAAAAGCAGGTGGCATTCTACCATCGGAATCAGGGCAGAGGTAAGAAAAAAAGGTGACTTCGCCTCTCCTCTCCCATACTAAGCAGCCCAGAATCTAGGTGACCTTTGAGCGTATGATGTGTGTTCAGGTTGTTGGGGCAGGGGCTGGGATGGGATTTTCCGTCTGGATGCTGGTCCATTCTAGACCCCTGTCTGAGGTAGATGTAGCTCTCAGCATTGCTTCACATTTTACCCAGTGGGGAGTCTCCAGATCAAAGGTTATACCCTAATAGCCCATCTATAAAAAAAGATAAAAATACCCCTGGATGTTTCAGACTAGGCCCTGTCGGGTATGAATCAGCATGAATCAGCGTTTGAAGATAGAAAAGGCATGTGTCTGCCTTAAAAGAGACATACAAGGATTCCCGCCCCCCCCCCGCCCCCAGAAGGGGAAGTAGACAAGATTTCCTTAGCAAATCGGCATGATGGGGGAGGGGGAGGGTGGTAGAAGAGGGGGGGGGAAGAAGGGGAGCAGGGAGGAGAACAGGAGGGATTCGATCTTCTGAGGAAACAGCATAAGACTGAACTAGGCCTTCTGAATGAGGGTGACAGCTGAGTGGCATGGGCTGTCTGTGGGACCACTAGCAGTGGAACCAGCATTTATCCCTAGTGCAGGAACCGTCTCTTCGGAGCCCATTCCCTAAGGAGGGATACCTTGCTTAGCTTAGATACAGGGAGGAGGACCTTGGTCCTGCCTCAAGTGATGTGACAGGCTTAGTTGGATCCCGATGGGAGGCCTCACCCTCTCAGAGGAGTGGATGGAGGGAGGAATGGGGGGGGGGGAGACGGACTGGAGGGAGTGGGAACTGAGATTTGTATGTAAAATAAAATTGCTTTAAAAAAAAAAAAAGTCCCGTGTCACAGGGCAAGGGAATTCACTGAAATGTGAGGTACTGACTGACTCTTAGCTGTGTCTGAACCAGGGGAAATGAATCGTGATCTCTGAGTCACATTTTCTTCCAATACACAAGAATCTGACCTTTAGTCTCATCAAATACCTATGAGCATCATGATAAAGACATGAAGTCCACACAGATGTTGTGTTCTAGAGCAGGCAAGGCCAACCTGAGTGTGTAAAAGTAGACACAGAAAAAAGGCATTCCTTCCTACAGCTACCCTTTCCCTCCTCCACAGCTGCCTCCTTGACTAACAGCACACGACTATCTTTAAGTCCGCAGGGAGCCAGGGGTCCCTTGCATGTCTATATTGGACTGTGAACACCTGAGAAAGTTTTGACCGAGCTTCTCTCCAGAGAGTCAACTGAAAAGAATGTACCCTGCTGGCCCAAATCCACTTCCTCTTCAGAGCCACAGCTATGTAGGCAGTCAGTATGACATGCTACTAAATTTTTAATTTTCACCAAATACACAAGATTGCAGTCTGAAGCATGTGATGAGAAGAGGCTGCAGCTCCAGCCTTGCACGGTCCTGGGCTGGGCTTCTAGGGAAATAGAAGACTCCTGAGCACCTCTGCCTTATTCCTTAGGCATAGACGAAGAGCAGAGTCAGAAGATGGAGCCACCAAGCCCAGAAGAGGGCAAGTTCTCGGGACACACAGCTGAAGGTGGTAAAAGTGATCGCATGTATTCTTTAGGTCATATTCAAGGTTCACGAGTTACATTTTCCTATTTCGACTCAAGAGTCAATTTCAGAACACCTACCAGAGTTGCAGCTTGGACAGTGAAAATGTAGCTTTGAACTGTTTTAGGGATTTGACATGGTCATCAGAAAAATGCTTCCTGCAGATCCTCACCAGCAGAAACAAGGCAGAGAGTACATCTGGTGAGTGAGCCACACACCCATCTCACCAAAGTCACTAGCAAGATTCTCACCTATCGCTGCAGTCAGTAATCCCTAATGGATGAGCTGTGGGTCCCCAGTTGTATGGTACCTGCTAGCTATCCCTTCAGTACAAGCCATTATTGATCTTAACTCCCACTAAACTATACCCACGCGTGTGAAGCTACCAGCCCAGTGATATTTGCTATTAAAATGAAAAGCACAGGGTGATGACGACTCATTGACAAAGTGCAGCATCTGCATCTAACTGCTGACTGCTCTCTGTGGTGATGGTGAAGGATTAAGTATACAGGCAAAAATCAAAAGGATCAACACCAACATTCCACCCAATCAGGCAGCTGGGTAACCACAGGGATAATGAACAGCCTCAAAGTAAGTATCTGTGTGTGTTCTACATAGACATTCTCCAGACAGCTCATAGAAATACCTGACCTAGAAACACAAAAACCAGACTAAGTAAGCACCGCATCACAGTCACCCAAAAGGAGTCTTCACAAAATGAATGGAAAAAAAGCTCCATTGGTATAGAGCTGGCCGAGAGGAAGTGTTCAGATCATGTTGATGAACTGAAAATAAATCCAAATAGCTATATGGGATTACTGACTGCCTTGTTGGAGAAGAGGGTGAGAAGGTGAGGAGGGGGACAGAACATGTCCTCATGACAATGCAGTAACAGCAGACCATCCCCAGGAGTCCCTGAACGTCTTCTCTGCTGGAGTGAAATGGGAGAGAGGAATACGACACGGCCCACCTGACACCACCCAGACTCTCAGACACACAGCTACAGGTGCATGAGACCCAATAGTTGAAGCTTCCCTCTCCTCTGGCTGCTTATTTTTTGTCTTTGCTTCTTGCAAAGGAAATAAGTCAACCATTGAAAGAACAGATGAATTTTGACTCAACTTTGTGCATGAATTCGTACAGGTGTGTTGATTCCCTTAGTACTTTAGTTGACTACAGCAGGGGCTGAGGCCAGAGAAGAAGGCTAAGCATCCTTGCCCAATAGCGTTGATGTCCACAGACAGTCAGGGATTGTCTTAAGCCAGAAGGCAATCAGTCCCCTTCCCCTATCCTTCCTGTCACTTCCACCCTCTGGGTTACAACCAGTGTGTAAGGTGGGTCGCACAAAGGAATGCCTGTGGCAGGTCCCCATTGATCAAACACTTTTCAGATTATCCTAAATACCAGATCACTCCATCTTTATGTAGCCACAATCTGCTCACCTGGTGTTTTACTGAACACAAAACAAAAACAGCAGCAAGGGCTCAATTCATGTATTTAAAATTTTGGACCTTGTTCAATGATAGTAGTAAGTTGACAAAAACTATACTTAAGTCACAGAACGAGTATAGAGATGATCCCCTCATTGTTTTTCATGTTTGATATATGTCAAAGTGATTTCAGTGTTTCCATGGTGCAACACGCAATGTTTAAAATAATGAAGCAGGACGCAGCCCATTTCCTTCTCTTGTGTTTGATTTAAAAACAAGCTTATTTTCTCAAGTCATACTGGTTATTTGTATGTTTCCATAAATTCTCTTGCTGATGTAAAGGCAGCTGAAGGCTTCATAAAAGTGTTGACTTCAAACAATGAAAAAAGATGGCAGAAGTGGCTGCCATATTTTCCTCAAATGGAAATAAAGTGCATTTTATGGAAATTTTGGTTTTAAGCATATCAACTACTTGTTTCGTTCCCAGTATACTTACACATAATTAATATATGGGCTGATTATTGTGAAATTATTAAACAAATATCTTTTAATATATTGTTCAGTCCATCTCTCAGTTTCTCTTTCTTGCTCTCTCTTTGTGTGTGTATGCACACATACAACAAATGTACATAAATATAAATTTATAAATTCCATATAAATATGTGGAATTCAGAATTGTAATCTCCCATCCTATATAACGTGTGAAACATCTGAACTTAGCTTTCTGAGCTCAAAGGGCACTGTGGCCTTGACATATGGCTTCGAACAGAATCCAGTGCAGGTGACGACGACCCAGGCTGTCTAAGTCACTGGGCTCAGTGCAATTTGTGCTACAGAGAGAACAATAGTTCAGGAGGCTCTAGAGGATGGCTCAAAAGAGAAGTGGACTTCAAATTGTGTCTGGTTTCCTGACTCATTTGATGAGACATGAGCAGTGTGTCTGCCAGAACAGGCAGGTACACCCAGGGCTGGGCTGAGGCTTCAGGGCATTGGCCAGATGTCTGTAGGTGCTGTCTCTCCTAAATACTCCGACACAGCACTCAGCTGGCTTCCCTTCACATCTTTCCATCTGTTCGGCGTGTGTTTCCAAATACCAAGCTGCCCCAAGATGGAGTTGTCTTTACCTGTGCCTCATCCTTGAAATCAAGGAGCCATATGTTCCAACACATACACCTTCAAATGCTCCCAAATTGAGCCATTGTTCTTGGCATGGCTCCTGCTTGCCTCCGGTTTAGTTCTCTGCCTCCTGGGCTCCAGCTGAAGGACTTTCCATTCATGGGACACATGCTGCTCTCACAAAGGGCACTCACATGCTGTCCCTTCCTCTCGCGCCTTAACCCTTTCTTATCTTAGCTTCTTCTCCTTCATCTTCTACCTCCAAAGAAACGTCTTGGCACTGTCAGCCAGTGCTCCTTCTGAGAATGGGCGCCAGTCCCGCGGCTCTCACTATCTCTCATCTCCAGGGTTCTCACTGTGTCTTGTTGTGCAGTTCAAAGCTCCGTGTCCTGTTCTAGGGAATGAAAGCTAACTGACATGATAGAAGCTTAACACAGATGTAGGATGAGCAAGGCAGTACCCATTTCCAATTTTCTTTTTGTAGAGATGAGATGATTGAGGCTGAAGCAGAGCAGACATCTTAGTAACACAAGACTCTCCCTTTCTTATGGTCTCTTTATACGGTCCTCTTCCCTGTTGCCTGCTTTTCTTCTTTCTTTCTTTTTGTCCTTCCTTCCTTCCTCTTTTTTTTTTTTGTTTTGTTTTTCAAGACAGGGTTTCTCTGTGTAACAGCCCTAGCTGTCCTGGAACTAGCTCTTGTTGACTACACTGGCCTTGAACTCACAGAGATCCGCCAGTCTCTGCCTCCTGGGTGCTGGGATTAAAGGCGTGCGCCACCACCACCTGGCCCTGAGTCGAATTTCTAAACCAGCAGTTTTCAACCTGTGGGACCTTTCACAGGTGTCACCTAAGACCTTTAGAAAACACAGATATTTGCATTACGATTCGTAACAGTAGCAAAATTAGAGTTATGAAGTAGCTATGAGAATAATTTTATGGCTGGGGGGTCAGCACAACATGAGGAACTGTTTTAAAGGGTCCTCAGCATTTGGAAAGTTGAGAACCACTGGTCTAAAACATAAGTGTAACTGTGTTACTTGGTCTACTCATGTTGGGTGTGTCTACACAGCCCAGAAAGAAAGTTACTTTCATTCATTAACATAGTATCTAAGGCCACTAACAATTTGGTTCCAGCTCACCTTTCTCAGTGCCTCCCCAGTCATCAGCCACATGGCCAAGTCTGTCACTTTTGCTCCTTTGCTTCTAACTGTCCTTAGCTGACATTTCCATCCTCAACATTCTTCCCAGCTGAGAAGAATTCCCCATTCCCTTGGGCAGGAGTCCAGATGTACTGCCGAGTCCTTGTGCTCAATTATAACTTTCCTTTGTTATTGGGCCACCTGTCTCTTCCACTAGTCATTGAGCGCCCACAGGGGAAGGTCTCTTCAGCCCCATGATGGACTCAGTTCATGGTTCCCAGTAGGAGCCCAATTCATTTTGCATGGTGGGTTAGGAGTCAAAATCCTATAAGCTTAATAAGTAAAGAGGTCTCAATCTGGAAATTAACTGCTTTAAATAGGAATATAAAGGGAGAATAAATTAAATGTAATAGAGCTGTCTGTCAGTAGCCAAATAGAGAGATATAAATTATAAACTTAAATTATCCATGCCAATGCACCCATCTATAGCTTGTTGTTTCCTGTTGACATCCTGTCATTTACTAATTGTTTATTTGAGTCACCACAAAAGAAACTAGCAAATTTGAAGGAAGTACCTTTTATACATTAATTTCAGTGCAATTAATTCTAACTCCACGGAACTTGTTGGAAAGTATTATTAATGCTTCTCCCCCATATAAAAGAACATGTTCCTCAACTGTGATGAAAATTTTCAAGCATCCATTAACTTGTGGTTTTGGTTCATCTTGTTTTTATATTAAGTTAGATTTTGACTGCAGGAGAAAATCTTCTTTATATAACGCTAATAGCAGTAGCATTTGATGACTCTAAAGATATTGATGCACGTGACAACGAAAATCACGTGACAAAAGAGTTCTACACTGTACCAGAAGACAAACTGTACTCGTGGCACTCACTCTAGTCATTTCCATGTCTGCAATACCAAAGATCCCATGGGGCTGTTCAGGAGTGAAGGCGCTGTAAATAAGTTCTCGCCTGGTTCTTAATGGCAATTAACAAAACAACCCATTTTAAACAAAACCAGAACAACCCACAAAATGAGGTTATAACTCAAAGAGACAAAATAGAACAAACAAAAAGCTTACACAACTATAAAGAAAAAAAAATACCTTACTAGTACTTCATCACTTTCGGTTTAGGGGAGATAGGAAATGAGGGTACACCAGTGAGGAAATCTCATAGATCTCCTCTCAGAAGGTTTTTGTTTTCTTTCTGAATATCCATTGTCCGTTTCCTTATAATTAGGATCGATGAGTGGGCATCAGAAGTTATCTAGTTCAATTTTACTTAGTAGCTAAGAAATTGAGGCTTAGATATATGAACCAGTTCTCCCAGGATGCGGGGCATGTGGTCAGCTAATGAGAGTTTGCACTCTGGCCTCTTCATGCTCCGATACAGGTTGAGGCTTTCTTTGCCATATCGGCAAACCCAAGGCTCACAGCCTGGCATCAAGATTCAATACTGGCCACCCGGGGATCTATTCCATGGGTCTTCATGGATTATTTCTACTATAAAAAATTTAGAGCTTCTAAAAGCAGTGCCCTTCATTAAACTGCTTTCCTGAGAGCCCTTAAGGGCAGAAAAATAATTTTAGTAAAATCCATTTATTCATAGAAAATTAAATATTTTATGCAATGGATAATTTGAGATCCTTGTGTTCTTTTTCTTTTTTAACTCTTCCATCTGATTTGGACTCAGGAAGCAAGACATTTCTTACGTAACCTTCATGAAGCAGCTCCTGATGATTCTGAAGTTCTTTCTTCATGAGAACAATGAACATTATGTGGCCAGATGCCGAAAATAACCTATAAGACTTCCACTGAAGCAGAAAAATCTTAAATCAACTGTTAGTGCTGCGTTAAAGATTCCCATATTCTCAGCATTTGGATAATTAAACCATCCCCTTACCAAAAATGCCCCGCCCCCAGTCCCTGGCATCTAGACTCTAAGGGAGAACTAGGCTTTCCCTCGTCACCTTGTCTTCACTGCCATGCACCTGAGCAGACTCCCTGACTGTGTCCCCTCATCCTTCCTCATGCCGTATTCTTATGTCCTGTCAGGATGGAACATTTCATATTGTCTCAGATTGTCTGCTCCCCTCTTGTCGTGTGTCTCTCTCCAAACCTTACTGCTCTTACTGGTCCACATCTTTCATCTTTTGCCCTAGACTAGAAGTCCCCAAGTCAGGTCCATAGTGTGGTGCTTCCACGATTTGCCATTTTTACGCCTTGGCCACATGTGTCAGGCAAACAGCTGAGAACAGCAGGCCATGGAGATGTACTAGGTGAAGGCAGAGAGGAGACTGTGGGATCTGAACATCGAAGCATAAGAATGTCTAATGCTCAGGAAACTGAGTCCCCACCTGGTGAATGCATTTGCCACTGTTCAGAGACAGGTCAACTCATGATAATTCATTCCAAAATACCCAGTAACCATCTGTTCCAAATATTTTTTTTTTTTGCTTTTCCTACCTTTATTTTCTCTCAATTCAATATGTAAATGTTCCCTGTCTTAACTTGTGTGCTCATAACAGAAGCTACTCTTTTTTTCTCCTACTGACATTGACCACACACACATGTATACACAGAGACAGAAATAGATACAGAGACACACGCAGAGACAGAGAGAGATACACAGAGATACACAGAGGGACAAACACAGAGACAGAGATACACAGAGTGACAGGAAGAGACAGAGCTACACACGCATACATGCACACACACAAAGAGATGCACATAAAGAGATAGATACACAGTTCGTCAGACAGACGGACAGACAGACACCCACACCCATACAGAGAGAAACAGAGACATACACAAAAAAGACATATATTCAGACAGACTTATGGACAGATACACACAGAGTAGACAGACAGATGCACATAAACACATACACACACACCACATACTCTTGCTATAACACTGATGCACTAGAGGAACACATACACACACACACACACACACACACACCTTTCTGAGTAGCTCTAGACTGTTTTCCGGCGAAGCCACTTTTTTATTGTTTTGTTTATTCTGCAGTCAGGTTGTCACTAACAGCCATTACCCCGGTGCCAGCAGCTTCCTTCCCTTTTTAATTTGCAGCTTATTTGAGAAACAGGACTCTGAACTGCGCCACAATAGTGTCTAATGAAGGCAGAAGGCACTCACCGAGACCGCCAATTATTTTTTCTATGAATAAGGCAGATCAGCTTTAAGAACTGGTATTCCAGGCTATTCATTCACTGACTTGATTCTTGCTTAGTTGAATTCTGGATGAACAAGCTACCAGATAAAAGATGACTGGGTGTGAATCGAGGTGACACAAGGCCAGCTGCGTCTTTTATGAAGCTCCTGCTTTAGATAGGCTGTTATATTGGTAACCTGTTACAGGGAGACACCTGTGTGCTCTCTGGGGCAGCAAACCTGTGACTGCCGGCTGAGTTAAGAAAAACAAAACAAAACAAAACAGTGAAAACAGAATGATGTCACCACAGAAATAATTCCACTTTTTCCCTATATTAATACACAGCTTGAAAGGATATGAGCTTCTTCTTGTCACAGAGCTTCCCCAGAAACGAATGGGTATTTCTAGGGAGTAGGGAAAGTAGGATGTTTTTTCTTTAAATGTAATTTCTTCTGGAAGGTTTTTCCCCTCCAGCTTCTCTGTCTCCTGTCTGAGAACACGAAACACGCAGTGATGCTAATTATATGAAATCTACTGAGACATGTTTCGTGGGCTCTCATATGGTCAGTTTCTTTGAAAGTCTGTGCACGCTACAGAGGAAGCTGATATAGGCATAGATCATGTTATTAAATAATCAACAATCTTGCTCATTTTTATCTGCATGTCCCTTAAAACTAGGAATTCTATTCAGTTCCAATTATGAGAATAAATGTGTCCATATTTATTTGAATTTTTTCATTGTTTTCTTGTATGAGCGCTCAGATTACACCAACACATATATAAACAAATTCTGTCTGTTTATGTCCTGGTAAATTTCATTTTTATTCTTAATAAAGTCTTTGTTTTAAAAGGCCATTTGAGAAGATATTAATACAGTAAATCAATTGCTTTTGGCTAATATTTACTTATATTTTCCTAATATTTAATTTTCATCCAGCCTAGGTGTGTGTGTGTGTGTGTGTGTGTGTGTGTGTGTGTGTGGTATTTATCTTGTGAATTTTCCATAGGTGGAATGTCCGAGATTCATAGCATTCATTTGGCTATCTAACTCCTGTGGGTCTGCATCGATCATATTTCTTTGAAAATCCTCATGGCTCCATGGGTCTCATGTCCTGTGCTATATTTGCGTGGGCATTATACATCTAGTTCTTAATCAAATCTGTATTGGCTATCCTGAGTATAAGACATATTTCACTTAATATATTGATTGTTAACTTCATAGGATCTGAAAGCAGCCAGGAGTCAAACTTCTGGACTTAAGAGTTTCTCTTGCTTCTGTTTATTGGGGTGGAAAACACACCCCTGGGCTGGGATCCTGAGCTGAGATCCTGAACTGAAGAAAGTGTGTCGAGCAGCAGCACAAATCTCCCTGCTCCTGATGGTGGTTGCAATGTGACCTGCCATCTGATGTTCCCACCACTCTGCCTTCCCTGCTATGATGGGCTAACTGTACCCTCAAACTGTGAGTCAAAGTAGCTTCTCTCCTTAAGCTGCTTTATCCAGGCATTTTCTCACAGCAACAAGAAAAGTAAAGCATGCAGCCTTCACCTTTGAACAAAGCACCGTCCCTTAGAAGACCTTAGTCTAACCGCATTGCATCCGCCCTGTTATATAGCACATTAGTTTAAGTCTTTGAGCCTCTAATGTATTCATTCCTATTGTTTTTCACAGTTTTGTCCATGTTTGTTTATATTCCCCACGCTGCTCCTTTGATTTCATCATTTCCTCCGACACTGGGTGTAAGAGGTTTCCCTGAGTGTTCTCCTTCCTCTCCGAAGGAAGTCCTTACAAGGCCTTTTGGCGAGAACTTGCTTGCTGTACAAACACTGTCACTTGTATCTTTGGTTTGTTGTTGTTCTAAAGTGAAGCATGCAGACATAGAATTCTAGGAGACTATGGTTGCCCCAGCTATGTAGGGTTTGCTACTGCACTGCCCTGCTGCCTTTCACATTGGAGGTTTGCTTTGAGTTTAGACTACAGAGACGCCCACCTAGATGAAAACAGATCTTTTTAAATTCTTCTTGGGATGTGATGGACTTGCAGAATTATATTTACAGCTCATCAATTTAAAACTAAAACTCAACGAAATAAGGGGGCTCATCCCTGTGAGAGGCGAATTATCCCTCTCCGAACAGTCATTAGTTGCCTGTGGTTAATTTTCTAGGGGACCCACAAGATTTTTCTCCCTTCCACCTGTGCATGTCCATTGCCATTGATCCAGTCCTGTTTGTTTATGCAGCCATTTCTATGAGGCTGTTTTACAGCAGACTTCCTGAGTCACAGATGCAGCTGTGATGGGTATGTATTCATCGAACCTGGGATTCCCATGATCTGTTGTCTGCATTGTTTCCAGTTGTGACTTTTTGTGATGGACTCTACTTGCCCCTCCCATTTATATATGTGAAGTGTCAATCCTGGCACTGAAATTCTTTGGTTGTTTTTCCCTGTATTTTTAAACAGTGGCTTGAATGTATGTACTCTGGGGATTTAGATGGCTGGGGGTTCAGGGGAGAAGCTTATATTTTATGTGGAGATAAGTGTCCCCCTAAACCTCCATCAACACACCCCCTCCAGACGGGTGTATGTTTGCTTCTGCCACATCACTTAAATGCTGATCTCTCTGTATGTGGTTGGGTAAATTCCAAAGCATATTGAAGCAGGTCTTCAGGTATATATCTCTAAGGCAGCCAACTCTCGACCCCTCCAGCCCTACCAAGTGCAGGCTTTGCTAAGACTCAGAGGAGATGCTTGGTTCCCTTTTGTGGTTGTAGTCTAACATTTGCCCTATTCTTTTATTAAATTGCTAAAGATATACGCTTTTAAATGTTTCCCAACTACAGTCAAGTTCCCTTAGGCCGTAGTGACGTTAATTTAGTATTCTGGTGTTGCAGAATATTCCTTTACACTGTGTGAAGCTGTGCCATTGTAATTGGTTTAATAAAGAGCAGAATGGCCAATAGTGAGGCAGGAAGAGGTTAGGTGGGATTTCTAGGGATAGAGAGGACCCTGGGAAGAAGAAAGGCAGGGTCACCAGCCAGACATGGAGAAAGCAGCAGGAGTAGTATGTGGAGGTAAAGTAACGAGCCACACAACAGAACATAGATTAAAATAAATGGGTTAAATTAGGTTATAATAGTTAGTAGGACAAGCCTAAGCTAAGGCCAAGTTTTCATAATTAATAAGAAGTCTCCATGTCATTTTTGTGAGTTGGTCGCCCAAAGAAAAATCAATCTGCACCCTGACTCTGCATGAGGATCATCTGAGGAATGGTAATTTTTTTTATTTCTATTGCTTTCTTTGTTTCTTTTCTCTCCCTTTCTTCCCCCTTCCTTCCCTCAAACTTCTTTCTTTTTCAGAAATAAAAGTTTTTCTCTGTAGCTCAGGCTAGCTTGAACTCATTATGTAGCTCAGGCTAGCTCAAATTCAAGATGCTTCTCTTTCTGTAGCCACACATGTGTTCAAATCATAGATATAAACCACTGCATTTAGCTGGGAAGCTTTTAGAATCCTGATTACAGGGCTACAACCCCACGGCAATGAAACTCTAGACTCACTGGGATAGGACTCGAGCAAGTATATTCCTATAATCTGTGGGTGGCCTGATAAATAGGAAGACTGAGAACCGCCATCGTAAGTAGCATTGGCAACAAAATACATCACAGCGTACCAGAATGCGGAGCGGGCCAGCATGAATCTGTAGTGGGAACTGTGTATACTGCTCACAAATCTGTTTGTCAGAGGCTGGTGTGACTATATGTCATGTTTCAGTACAGACCACATTCTTTATGTTATCTCTTTGAAAATGTAGCACTGAAAGTGAAGTGCCTCTTGGTTTTGAAAGTTAGAAGCAGCTCTCAGAACAGCTCAGCAGAAGTTTGTGAGCCAATCAGGCACTCTCTCTCTCTCTCTCTCTCTCTCTCTCTCTCTCTCTCTCTCATTCTTTCTTTCTAACTCATTAGAATATCAAGCTTATCATAATTGCTGAATGCCCAGTCCCAGGTTTCTTAATATACTTTTGTCTTCTCTGAATATTATTGCAAAACACGCAATAATACTGAGTTACTTTGTATAGGCATGTGTAGGCATTATACTCGGTGGACACTAACGGGTTCTACAATGGCATCGAGAAATAAACAAAATGCATCCTTGTCAACAAACCCAGGCTGTTAGACACTTCTTCAAATAGTGAACTTCAGGATCGGAGCTTTGCAGTTTGAGCTGCCTATTTCCTGAGAGCAACAAAAATTTCCAGGTGGAGAAGAAAACGCACACAGGATGAAGGACAAAGAGCTAAGACTTTCTTTTTGATCAAGGGCTAAGGTAAGATGGCTAGTAAGTCAAGCGTCAGTGTGCTAGGCTAGGGGCACATCTGACACATGGTTGTGTTGCCATTCATCCTAGTAAAAAAACAGGGACAGAAGAAGACATTATGAAAAGTAGGTTTGTAATAGTTGCTGTAGTTAGTAAGGTCAAACTAGTCCCTCAGGAATACTGGGGCACCTTCCCAAAGTTCTAAATAAATATTTTCAAGTGAAGAACAAGATTAGGGATTGTAACTGTTAATCCCTTTCTATGTCCTGTCCCCAACAGATCAAAAGATGCAACCAAAATATGTTTTTCTATTCTTGCCATGTCCCATCCCTGGAATTCTACACTTTCTCCTATCTTAATCCCCCTTAATGCCACTGACCAAGCCAAAATTCCATCCAGACATGTGGAATGACAGGTAGTGAGCCATGCAGCAGAACATCTAAACCAGGCTGGTACAAACCATCTCCCGGACGCTCTCACCCTCTCTTGGTGTTGTGACTATAGCTCTCCTATAGTGTAGACTGTAAATAGTCTGTGCATTCTACTGGAACGGATACATCACACCCAGGCCACAGCACCCAAATCTGGCAGAGCAGTGGCAGTCTGTTTTCTCTCTCCGAGGAGATAAACAGCTACACAGTTGCTTCAGTAAGACGAAGGAGATGAAGGTGAGAGGAAATACAGGAACAGATTGGCTGAAGGAACAAGCTCAGAGTTGTTTGTGGTAAAACTGGTCAAAACACTAAAATATCTTATTTTGCTTCTGGTCCTTAGGAATTGATAAAATGCAAGACAGGCATGACTGGAGAAAAGGAGAAGTCAACAATACAGAAATAAACCTAGGAGAGCCAGAGTTTCACTGACCACACAGAAAGTCTAACTGTTTGAGCATCAGTCACAGGAAAACATATGACCGGCCAGACTCATGACCTGTCCCCCTTTCCCATTGCCGTGAACATCCTCTTAGACCAAAGATGCTCACAGAAATGCTGGCTCTTCAATAGCTTGGCTTCTGTCTCCCGCCTTCATCTATTCATCTCTATTCCCTTCCTCATTCCCCCCCTTTACTCTAACTAACCCTATTTTCAATTCCTAGACAATCACTCTACTGTTCAGGAAGGGAATCCATTTAAGTCTCTGAGCCAAAGTCACTATGTTTTCAGTGCTCTTTGATAGTCTTACACACTCTTTATACCCAATTTGGTTGCTTTTTTTTTTGCACCTAGTTTTCTCTTTGATAGCTTTCCTTGGATAAAATATTTGTACTTAAAACATTTTTTTAAAAAAATTCTTATAATGTATATTCATGTACACACATACTTTATAGAAGTTTTAAAAAAACCCAAGCAACAAAAATCCAAATATGTGTTGTCTAATACACCACCACAGGTACATGTCTACCAATAGGTAAATAACACTATGTAAAAAAAATGCATTCAATATTCCAGGATCACCAACCACAACTCAAAGGCTCAATATGACATGCTGCTGGTACTAACTAGATTGACCAGTCTAGAACAACATTGCCATCACTGAAGATGGTTTATAGCATCCATAGATTTGGGGAAAATGATAGAAACTGAAATGTACTTATCATTGATTAGTTTCTCTTATGCCTACATTTAGCAAAATGAGAAATATAAGCCATGCTTTTCATTATATGTTGATATTAGATACAGTCTAAAAGATGGAGAAACAAAGATTCTACTAGAGACAAACCATCTGGCCCAGGGCCACTGAGGTGCGGTTTCAAATTAAGTAGCATAGGGCAAGTCAAGTCATGCAATGACAACTTCTTGGGATTGACTTTTCTAAAGCCATAGCCATCTAAGGGAATTAAACACAAGTAAAGCCAAGACTGTACAACTCAGGGAATCTTTGTCTTCTAAATTACAATAGTAATGGTTCTATAAGAGGGAAGGAGAGAATGATTTGAACATTTATCGTCATACCATTCCACATAAGAGTCCAAAATTGTCCTACTAAGACCATCTCAAGGGTGCTGAAAAAATCCTTACATCTACTATTCCAGTAAAGTAACTAAAACCCAAGAAATATCATAAAATTTTACAAAATACCATGCACAATGAACAGCGTCATAACCACTGTAGTACAAGGCCCAGAGCTGGCAAGGCCTATGCTTAAGTTCAGCATCCCAGTCTCAATTGGAGGACGATGAGCTGAAGAGTAGCATTTCATATTTCAGCTCTAATGAGATGACCTTGCCTGTTCCATGCGAGGACGACGAAGTAGGAGAGGCAGCTTTGCAGAGCAAGGGCGCCAGGATGAAAACAAACGTGCTGTACTGCAAACCAGTGCCAGGTTTCCAGAGCGAACAACCCATGACAGTGGCAGTCAGGGATTAGCCAGATCTAAGGGGGCCTTACACAGAGCTTAGCCACAACCAAGTCCAATGCTCTCGGCTTGTCCAGCTGATGAATCTGGCACCCTGATGACAACCCTCAGAGAAAGGTAATTTTCCATGTAGAAGGAATGCCTACACTTCATAATGTTTAAATTAAGAATCCTGAAAATGACTGTATGAACTACCAGTAACATTTAAATAAGTATTTACTCCTCAAAATGTGGAAGACAAAGCCTAAATGAGAACCTAAAAAGTATGATTAAATTACAAGCATCTAGAATAACATGGATTTGGGGAGATAATTTTTAAGACAGGAATTTCAGTTATACCTGGATCTTTCTTTGATCAAACCGGGTTTTCTTCTTTCAAAAGTGAAGCTCTCAAGAGTTACATATACACATCACCTGATAGAGTATGCCGTCAGAATTCACAACTGAGCCTCTGGACCAGGAGCTTCTGCTACACGCTTAATGAACATAGAAGTCATCACACTTGGTCTCACAGCAAGGAACCAATAGAGGATGTGATTCTGAAAATCAACAACTGTGATCATGGGACAAATCATGACCACAAAACCAGAGCCAAACACACAGTGAAATGCACATCTGGCCACCAGTGAATCCCGGCCAGAAACCATCCATAAAGTCAATGTTAGGTAGCAGTACTTCTTAGCATGTAAGTACCAGCCCCTGGGGTCTAAGCATGAATTGGTCCTCTTTGGCCTGCTAGAAAGAGGAAGGAAAATCACCAACAATAGCTCCCTCAGTCTCACTTAAAGGGAGGAAATGAAGACTAAGAGGCACTTCGGAAGATCATAGTCCAGGGACCAATCACAGGGCCAGAGAACACTTCTCTGCTTCATCAAATCAACAGGATTCCCACATAATGCCAAGGAACAAACTGAGAAGGGAAAACAAAGAAAACCCCACACACAAAATCGATAGCCCAGAAAAATTATTCTTCAGAGGTAAAAGAAAAGAAAGGGATAGAGAGAGAAAGATACACTGTGACAACACTAATCAAAAGAATGATTGATTTCTGACCTAGGAGGCCTGAGAGCAAGGAAAGAGAAACATTAGCTATCAGAGGAGGCATTGCATACTGATGAAAGGGTCAGCTATATAACAAGGGGAATTGCGGTTGATGAAAGGGTCTATGTCCACTAAGGCAGGGGACCACTAATGTGGAGAGGCTCACCGGAGGTGTCAAAAAATGGGGAATGAAAACCCATGTCATTGCAAGGAAAAATGGACAAAGGCACGATTATGTTTGGAGACTCCATACAACTTTATTAATGGACAGGTCCAGTGGGCAGAAAATCAGTAAGGACAGAGTTGAACTGAACAGTACCATCGATCAATGGGCTCTAATTGACTTTTATAGAACACTCTGTACAGTGGTAGCAGCATATACTTTCTTTTTAGACTCACGCAGACCATTCATCAAGAGAGATTACTTCTGGGGCTTTAAACACACCTTAAGACTTTTTTTTTTTTGAGACAAGGTTTCTCTGTAGCTTTGAAGCCTGTTCTGTAGACCAGGCTGGCCTCAAACTCACAGAGATCTACCTGTCTCTGCTTCCAGAGTGCTGGGATTAAAGACGTACAGCACCACTACCCAGCAAACCTCAAGACGTTTAAGCATTGATATCAGACAATCTACACTTTGGGGCTCCCTTGAAATAAAACTGCAGGTCAGGACAGCCAGATAGCCCAACTTCTTAGTGATAAGCAACTTCGAAATAAAACAGGTTTCAGAATAAATCTTGAGAGACATGTGAAAATATTTCTAATAAATGAATATGTATTTTTTTGGTTTCATAGTGGACTTTATTGGGAAAATTAGTGTAAAAAAACAGTCAGATTCATAAAATTTAAATAAGACAGTAGTAAAATCTTACCTCATAGCTATGGTAATTGCTATAGAAATCACAAATAAGGTGGGGTCTAAGTCACTGCCTAGGCAAACACTATTCTGCCAGGCTTCTATGTAAAAAGTTTATCAAAATGTGGGAGGAAACATTGAAGGCAGGCTTCACAGGAAAAATTTTAAGCCCAAATGTATGCATTAGAACAGAAGAAAGTTCTAATATCAGCTGTCAAGGCTTCTGCTTTCGGAAACTATACAAAAAAGGAGCAAGAGAAATCCAACCTAACCAGAACAGAAGAAGCAACTTTAGAGATTAGAAATGAAATTGGAGACAAACCAACAAAAGCCAGTAGAGAAAGTCGAGGAAGCCAAAACTTGGGCTGATAAAAAGATCAGTTAATAATTGATAAATTTCATACCATGAAACTTAAAAAGAGAGAGAAGACAAAAGTCAAAACTACCAGGATTAAAAAAAAAAGCAATTAACCCACAGATATTAAAAAGTCTAATAAAGGAAAATTACAAACAACACTTTCACCAAACATTTGATAAACTTGACAAATAGACTATTTTTTTCCAGAAATCACACACACACAAAGATATTGCTTGTGGGCTTATATCTAATGCATGGAATCCAGGGAGTTGCTGAAGGCCTTTCTGAGCATACAGTCCCTTATTCAGATGAATGTGCTGATGATTCCCTCTTAGCTTAATGAATAAAGTACAGGATTCTCTGCAATGTACTCTAGAGAGTAGTCAAGATCACCCTAACACCCCAAGCAAAGACATTCATTAAAAAGCAGTAAAACTATGGATGATATGTTTTATAAATATGGTTTCTAAACTCCCCTCAAAATGTGATATGAAGGGGAATTGGGTAAAATGGAGAAAGGGCTTTAGTTGGAAAGAGGTCAATCCAGGAAGAAAAGAAAGATAGAGGGAAAATAACATATAGGATGTTTGTAAGAGCCTCAAGGAAATATATTATTTTACATTTACCCAAAATGATATATAATACACACCCATACATACTCACATGTGCACTTATGTGCAAACACAAATATGCAGACACACACACACACACACACACACACACACACACACACACACACACACACACTGCTTCCCTCAGACCATTTCATGGAAACCTCAGCTCTAACCATGAAAAAACTGTTGATCAGGGGAGCCCAAGAGACTACCAAACAATGTAGGCCATTGCTGTCATCTTTGGTTGCCTCCCAGAGGTTGAAAGTAAGACTCTGTTGCTGAAGATACCATCCACTTCAGATCCCAGGGGATCGGAGCTGGGTCTGGCCTGAAAGCCTCCTCCCTGCAGAAGCTGCAAAATTAGGGAAGCAATCCACAGTCCAACTCAGCTATGACCACAACAGTGGCCAACCCTGAAAGACACAGCTAAGGTGCAATAGTGGCATTCATATCTTGGTGGAAACCTATTCTAGTTACACTTAAGGCCTGCTCAGGAGGAGGGATACCTTGTCCATCTGGTAGCCAACTACCATGGAGAGAATCTGCTGCCACCACTTTGTTAAATCAGCATAATTCCTAACCGTTTTCTAAATACTCTTACCCATAGATAAATGAAGCTCTCGATTCTTGCCAAAGAAGCTTCTCTTCTCAGTAGATGGAGACTATTACGTCAAACCACAACTGGGCACAATACAGGGAACAGCTGACTATGAGGTGTCTAGACCTGATCGATACAGCTACAACACTAACACACCTAAGGCTCAGGAAAGATTGCGGAAGAAGGGGAAGAAATATTTAAGAGCTAAAGGATTGCTCATGCTCCCTCTCCTTCTGGACCTGATTTGTACCTTGGACTTCCCACAGGTCAGGGAACCCTGATTGCTCTTCGAGCTGATGAGGGAGGGGGACTTGATCGGGGGAGGGGGAGGGAAATGGGAGGCGGTGGCGGGGAGGAGGCAGAAATCCTTAATAAATAAATAAA
>NC_022020.1:33384805-33426966 GCF_000317375.1 Microtus ochrogaster | reverse complement strand
AAAAAAAAAAGAGCTAAAGGATTGAGAAGTCTGCTGCTTGTTTCTTATGAATGCCAGAGACAGCACACTGCTAACATTGCAGTGATAGACAACCTACACAAGACCTGTATAATGATAGCAACATTAGCATGGAAAATGTCACAGGGACCCACCCCTAGGCAAAGAACTATAAACACCTAAGGAATGCTGAAAGAAGGAGAACGTTTTCTCCAGGTATGAGCCCCCTGATTGGTTATACAATGCCAAGTGGTCAGCCCTGAAATTATGGACGTACAAGTGACACTAGAAGGAATCAGCAGGTTGTACTTGTACATTTATGGATTTATATATGTAATAAAAATAAAGAAAAAAAAGGCCATGAATTTGAGAGAAACTAAGCAGAGCTGGTAAGGAGGAAGGGTGGGAGAGAAATCAAGCAGCAGGGGTCGGAGGGAAGGAAGGGAAGGAGGAAGTTATGTAATTATGTTTTAATTTAAATAAAGATAAAACAAAATAAAATGTTGGCAAGCACAATTTAATGATGTATAAGAGAAATTTTTATCTATGATTAAATTTATTTTCAGTATACAAGGTCATTTTAATCCTTGAAATCAATTATTGTAACTACTATTTTGCTAATATTTGCCTAGTGTTTTATGTTTAAAGCATTTATTACAGCTTACACATGTTATTGGAATATATTATTGCATCTTTCTAATAGTAATATCCTCACACGATCAAGTGTACAAAGTGGAAAACTACAGTTTCATAAGACGATTTGACAATGAACACAGATGAAAGAGCTATCACCTTTTCATTGGATAAATACGGACCATAGAAAGAGAACCAGAACATAGAATAGCCTTTGAAAGAAATCAGCAGCATGATTCACCACTGAATTGAGATAGAGATAGCCCAAAAGTTTCCATTTATTGTATTGCTTTTATCTTTTCATTTTACAAACAAAATTTATTTTATATGTATGGGTGCTTTAACTGCATGTATGTCTATACACCATATGTATTCCGGGAGTTACAGATGTTTGTGACTTTCTGTGTTAGTACTGAGAATCAAACCCAGGTCCTCTGGAAGAGCAGTCAGGGCTTTTAACCCCTGAACCATCTATTCAGCTTAATCTTTTCATCTTTTAAAGTATCGTTGATCAATATGCATATTGCTCTTACCTAAAGGCAGATGCCTGTAATGTGTTTCAATTTCATAAGAGATGGAGGCACATAAAGAATTTGAAATAGAACCTTGACATTAATGCTTCTAATTTATCTCTTCATGGATAAATAGTCAAATTGTCTATGATGGATTGACTCTGCTGTGATGTCAGGCAGAGAAGGCCAAAAGGTATCATTAAAATATTAAACAGAACAAGCCTTAGCGTCTAAAGGTCTATACCTCATTTAATTCATTCATGGCCCTATTAATGAGCATTCCAAATGAAATTTCAAAGATTTTCCAAGGAAGAAATGACTTTAACTCCAGAAGACCCCATTTACTGAAAGGTGAAAGAAATTGTCCCAGGAGAAATCAACACGCATGTAGGCAAGGAATATCTTCTATCCGTTATCGCTAACGGGAGCAGAACCTTCAGAGTGTAGATGTTATAAACCCCAAATAACACGCCCATCAGTCAGAGTTGGATAGAAGAACAACAGGAAGCCAGGTAAGAAATACTTGAGAGAGACGCTGGGACTTCCAGGATCATGGGAACCCATCACGGTCAGGCCACGGAGTAATCCTGTCAACCTGCTCCCCTTCCACCCAGTCTCCTTTAACTGAATCTCTTCCCTTTTACCTTTCCCTTCCTTGCACTTCTATTATACACACACGTCCAATGTTTTTGGTCAATGATACTTGAAAACTATTTGAAAGAGGGCCTGAAAAGCTAGCTCAGAGGTTAAGAGCTGCGCTTCCAAAGGACCAGGGTAACTGCGTTTGTCACTCCAGTTCTAGGGGATCTGAAACCCTCCTTTGGCCTCCTTTGGGTATTGTACACAAACGGTGATACCCAACACATAAAATAGAAATCCAGAAAACATTTGAAAGAAATGGTCAGATTCTCGATGTGCTTGATTGAGGAGACAAGAGAGGACCCAGTGAGCTAGATAGAGGTCAAGAAAATTCTAGGTTGCTTGATTTTAGAAGGTTCAAGGTGGAAGATGAGGAGGGCATGAAACACGTGTGTAATGGAGGCATAGAGGACTTCTTGTGCTGGCAGGTAGCAGGCTACCAGCACATCCCCACTGCTATAAAAGGAATATGTAAACATTTTTTGTCATATAATGAGCAAATGTCTTCCAGTCTTAAAATATGAAGCTTTCCATTCCTCAGAATCATCTTACACTTTGTCTCGGGGAAAGACATAGAGAGTTATTTAATTCAATTAGAGAATCTGCTTTATGAACCAACTGAAGGAACCCCGACTGACGACGATGCGCTATGAACAAGGATTCTTTGCCCCTGCTCATATAACTGCTCTGGACACAAAGCTAGGGGAGCTCTTTGTGGGTCCCTGTCCTCTTACAACAACAACAACAATAACAACTACAGCTTTAAAAACTCAGCCTCAGGTCACTGATGAGCAACAACGCTCCAGATAATCAGATGCAGGATGGATCTTAACAGCTCAGAATGCTGGAAAACCAGGTGGGAAGCCTAAAACCACAGGTAGAATTAGATGATACTTTTTCTTTTCTTTCTTTTTCTTTTTTCCTTTGGTAGGATTTCTCTGTGTAGCTCTGGCTGTCCTGGAACTTGCTTTGCTGGCCTCGAACTCACAGAGACCTGCCTGCCTCTGCCTCCCAAGTGCTGGGATTAAAGGCGTGCGCCACCATGTGCTGGTAGATGAGACAATTTCCAACTGACACCAATACTCCAAAAAAGAAGGGGATAAAGGAATCTAATTTGTTATAATTCCAATATTAATTGTGGACCCAAGTCTATGACACAACCATAAAAAATAGACCATTATGTCTGCATCATAAAGACATACATTCAGAGAACCCACAAAATCCTGCAGATCCAGGAAGCAACACATAAAGAGAACTACGCCATGTGACCAATTAAGACCTCTACTAGGAATCCAACTTGGGTTTTACATCTGAAAAACAGGATCATTTCAACTGACATAGGAAATTACTTGACTTATTTCAGTACCAATATCCTTTCATGATAAAGTACACAATAAAGTATGAATACAAGGGTATGGACACACCTTGAAAAAGGCCCACGATGAAACCCCTTGGCTAGTATTACACTGCCTGCTGAATGAATGGGATGCATTCCTTCCGAGGTCTAAAGCAAGACGAGGGTGTTCATGTTTGCCATTTTAAAGCAACACTGCATTTTACCACAGAAACTTGTCAAACAAACAAACATAAATAAATGCCATCATATTAGAAAAGAAGGGTGTTAATGTCTATATTTTCAAACATGATTTTGTACGTATAACTGCTAAAATTTAGAATAAGTTCTTCAAAGTTGTAGGAAATGCAAGACCAATATGAAATATCAGCTGAATGTTTGTGCTCAATATCCTGAAAATAAATTTAAAAAAAGGTTCCATTTAAAATACCACCATAATTTTCTTTTACTAATTGCTCTAAGGTTTGTATTACCATGTTGAAGAGGAGAGGCAACAGCAGTCATTCTCATTAAAGTCCAGATCAAGAGTGTTTAGTCTTATCCCTTTCAGTATGATGCTGGCTGTGAGTGTGTTAGCTATAGCATTAACTCTATTGCAATGAGTTCCTTCTATCGCAAGTAAGTCCAGTGTTTTTTCATGATAGAATATTGCATGACGTGATTAGCTACATATCTGATCCAATAATTCTACTTCTTGGTACACATCTAAAGGGGAAAAAAAGGTCTGCACATTAAAGAGATACCTGTGCAGCAATGGCCTCACAATTATAAGATGCTCACTGTCAGGTGGCGGTGGTAGTGCAGGCCTTTAAACCTGTGAGTTCAAGGACAGCCTGGTCTGCAGAGCAACTTCCAGGACAGACACCAAAGCTACAAAGAAACTCTGTCTTGAAAAACAAACAAACAAACAAACAAACAAAAACAAACAAACAAAAAGATGCCCACGGATGGATGGCAATGTGGAAACCTATGCAACTGAATATTTTCAGTCACACAAATGTTATCCTATTCTTTGTAGCAAAGCTGGTAGAAGGAATGACATCATGTTAAGTAGAATAAATCAGACTTGAAAGGTAAGTATAACATGTTCTCACCTATGTGTAGTCTATATCAAAAAAATTTGCATGTAGAATATGAATTATCGAAGCTAGCAAACATGGGGAAGGAAATGGAAGATGGGGGCTGTTTAATGAATAAAAAAAAATAGAGTTAGCCAGAATTATTTGCTAAATAGTAGCAAATTCTGGTGTGCTAAAGCACAAGGTAGACTGACTCTACCTTAGAATAACATCATTTCAAAGACAACCTGGGTTACATAGAAAATAATAATAATAAAAGGTAGTTTGGTGGCAGATTACTTGCCTAACATAAGCAAGACCCTAGGTTTGATCTTTAGCAGCGGAGAAGAGTACACACTGGAGTGCTATTCAGTACTATATTCTATTCAGCTATAAAGAAAAACGAAATTTTCAGGTAAATAGTTGGAACTAGAAAATACTACACTAAGGGAGGTAACCAGGACACAGAAAGATGAAGACTGCATGTTCTCTGTCATCTGTGGTATCTAGCTCTGAATTTTCAGATGCGTAGATGGTACCTGGAGTAACCAGAAAAAAATGGAAAATTATAAAGGAACTATGGGAGCGGAAACACTAGATAGGGGACTGGCAGGACACAGGTGACTTGAAGAGTGTAATGGGAAAGATACAGCTATGGGCTTCAACTGGGAGGAGGTTAAGACAAAAGAAGAGAGAAAAAAAAGGGGGAAAACCACTAGGGACGTTAGAAAAAACATAAGGAATATTTTTTTAAGCTTACTTAAAATTATACATAATATATGCGAGTAAATGTAAATGTATTTACTCTCATATATTATGCATTTACACAAAAATGTATTTACAGAAAGGAATTATGCTACTTAGGCTGACAATGCTCCTTCCCAAACCACAGATGAACTAACAAAATTTCCAGCACCAGGCATGGAAACCATCTTTAAACCTGTTGGTCAGGGTAGTTGTCCAAGAGATTCAAAAAAACAACATAGGCTACTGCTGTTGCCTTTGGTGGCCTCCCAGAGGTTGAAGGCAAGACCCTATTGCTGCAGATGTCACTTACTTCAGACATATGACCAGGAGGATCCTAGCAAATTTGACCATGTCATAGTACCAGAAAATACTATATAAGTAGTCAAGGGAAGAAAGTGATCAATAATAGGTCTATCTATGAACCACAACAAGGATCAGCATGGCATGATGTCCCTAAGGGTGCAATAGTGGTACTCATAGCAACCAGCCGCTATCTAATTGACCCTAAGGCCTACTCAATGGAATGTAAATCACATCTGGTACTGGAAACTTACCTAACTTTTTCCGACTACTAAGATCATGGATCTTAGAGCACAATTCCTAACTGCATTTTAAACATCTATCCTTATATTCACAGATAACTCAGTCCATCATACAAGCTCCTCTTTGTAGCAGATTATGAGAGAAAACCACAACTAATCAACATGCAGAGAGGAAGGGATTATGGGATGCCTTGACCTAATGATTCCATCTACAACACAACTCCTAGACCTAAGGCTCAGTAGCATTATGGAAGAAGGCCAGAGAGATTTCAAGAACCAGAAGACCAGGAAGTCAGCTGTAAGGTTGTAGGAGAGAATGACAGAGAAGCTTCACTCTCCACCTCAACAATATGGCTGCCTCAACAAGACCTCAAGAAGCGTACCACCAAGACGTGCTAACAAGGGCGGGAGAAATCTCCTGGAGCCCTGCCTCTAGACAAGGAATAACAGGCAGGTGACCAAGGAATGCTGAGAGAATTAGTCGTCCCAGGAATGAACCCTCTAATTAGTTTCCCAGTTCCAAGTAGTCAGCCCCGAAGTTATTTGCATACAAACAACACTAAACAGACTCAACAGATTGTTTGCATATTTGTGCATTTATACACATATGTAGGATTTCAAATTAAAGAAAAAGAGGCTACTATGAATTTTAAAGCAAGTGAGAAGGGCATATGAAGGGACTGGCAGCAGAAAAGGGAAGGTGGAAATGGTATACTCATATTTTATTTTAAAACAATAAAAAATCTATTTTATATAACAAATTACTCCACTAAATATTTTATGATTAGCTAAAAGATTAGATCAAAGGCTCTAAACATAAAGCATCAATAGGAGATAGCGATGTAGCACCATTAATTTTCCTCATTATATCAGTACAAAGTACATAGGTATATCAAAATATTACACTGTATCTTATAAGTACATACAATTATGTGCTAATAAAAATCTTAAGTGCTTAATGTGGAAGATATGCTAACTACCCTAATTTATTTGATTATCACATATTATGAATACGTATAAACTGCCACACTGTACCCCACAAGTGTGCACACTTATATAAACCAAAAAGATTACGATAAATATTTGAATAGGTACATATGCTAATCTTGATATGCATATTATAAAATGTGTATATATTGAAAATTGCATATGGTAGTTTCATGTGCCAACTATAAAAATAAAATTAATATCAGTAACAGAAGGGTTATTGTGAGTAAACTGAAGAAGCTTAAAAATTACATATTTTGTAAAGTACCAAAATATTTAGAAAAATAAGGAAAATATTAAACAAAAAGTTATACAATGTTTATTAATCAATACATTCAATTTTGTTAAAACAGAAATGCTACCCAAATGTTTTACAGATTCAATGCAACCTTAAAATGTCCAGCTGGACTTTCTAGAAGCAAACAAGTTAATCTGAAAATTCATGGGGAGTTGCTCAGGATAGCCAGGACACAGAAAGTGCCCAGGATAGCCAGAACACAGGAAGTACTCAGGACAGCCAGAACACAGGAAGTGCCCAGGACAGCCAGAACACAGGAAGTGCACAGGACAGCCAGAACACAGGAAGTACTCAGGATAGCCAGGACACAGGAAGTGCTCAGGATAGCCAGGACACAGGAAGTGCCCAGGACAGCCAGAACACAGGAAGTATTCAGGACAGCCAGAACACAGGAAGTACCCAGGACAGCCAGAACACAGGAAGTGCACAGGATAACCAGAACACAGGAAGTGCTCAGGACTGCCAGAACACAGGAAGTGCCCAGGATAGCCAAAACACAGGAAGTGCTCAGGACTGCCAGAACACAGGAAGTGTCCAGGATAACCAGAACACAGGAAGTGCCCAGGATAACCAGAACACAGGAAGTGCTCAGGATAGCCAGAACACAGGAAGTGCTGAGAATAGCCCGACCAATCCTGATGAAATGAACAAAGCTGCAAATTGAAGTATTACCATGTCAAAACTTGCTATGAAGCAATGGTAAACAAGAAACAGTGCTACTGAGGTAGCAGAACAGCAAGAGTGCAGGACCGGCCGTCTATAGGTAGACTTGCCTGTAGAGCGCAGGGGACCAATTTCAATCAATGGTGTAAAACCAGTCAATGGAGTGAGAAGTTGTTATAAAATAGTGCTGGGATAGCTCTATGGCTGCTGGAGAAAAAAATGAATCTGAATGCTTATTTCATGATATATATGAAAATCAATTCAACATGGATGAAAGACCTAAAGGGAAGAACTAAAATATAAATCTTGCAAAAAGTACAGGGACAATTGTGCATCAGGCTGAATTTTGTGATGGGTTTTTAGATCTGATATCAATAATACCAGCAACAGAAGAACAAATATATAAACTGGATTTCATAAAATTGAAATACCCATTGTTCAAAAGGCAATAATAACAAGACAATGTAGAGAAAGGAAGAAAACATCTATTGATCAATCTGATTGGAGACATGTATCTAGAATATGTGATTCATTCTACATCCCAATAATAAGAAAATAACAACAAAATATGGATAAAAGAAATATAAATTTCACCAAGCATACATATATCACTAATAAAAACATGAAGACATTGGCCTCTAGGCTACAAATAAAAGGACAACGAGATGTCACTTCTTACCAAGTAGAATGTAAAGAGTGAAGAACTTCAGCCATGTTCATAACAGCAAGTTGAGGAGAGACTGGAATATTAACCCTGTGTGCAGCAATGGAAGATAGGACCTTGGAATACTCCACCAATATAATTCTATCATATAACATAACAATTCTACTTCTGAAAGTATAGTCTCAAAAAACTGAAAGCATATGTCTACACAAAAATATGATTATGGTCGTAATATTCACAGCAGCTATGGGGTGGAAACAGCTCACACATTACTTGACAAGACGCTAAACAAAGTGTGGCATGCCCACACAAGAAGTACTAAAATGTGATACTGTGTAGAACAACCTTGAAACATCATTTCATAAATATGAAGATTTCCAGGGTCAGAAATTAGGTGAGTAGTTTCGAGGAGGAAAGAGAAAATTAATGGGAGACAGGCTATGGACCTGGGGGATGCAAGGGCTCCAAAGCTGCCTCTAATGAGTTTTGCACACATCTGCATTTCTGTGACTTTACGGAAAAGCACTGACGGATGAACCAAATGGTATGTGAGCTATCTCTCCGTCAGGCTGTTCTAGCAAAGAAAATCAATGGACTAAATGCATGGATCTAAATGTGGACGGTCAATAGTAGGATCCAAGGTGTGAGACAGTAGGCATGGATTTCAATCATGCAGATGTGGAAGACACTGTAAGGAAGTTAAAAAGTTAAGAAAATACATAAGAGTAGAAGAGGTAGATGCTGGAGGGTGCACTTGTACATGCTTCTTGTCAGGCCTTTGAAATACTTAGACAGGAAATTGAATACATGAATTATAACAGAACTTAACTGTTGAAGGAGATCTAATTAAGCAAATTTGCAAATGAAGCGATTTAAAAATCTTAGTCTGGTAAGCCTAAGTCAATCAGCCACTAATAAACAGCGCAATGCTATTTGTTTTCATTTTACTGTATATATATGTATATATGTCTATATATACATATATATACAGTAAATATATACATATATATACATATATAGGTTTTACTTAATTTCTTAAGGGAAAGTAGACTTTAAATACTTAATACTATGTAACTGTTGAAATTCACAATTAAAATATACTCTTATATTTAAGAAAAATGCCCCACTCAGATTTTCCTAAAAAAAAAAACGTTATATGACACTCTTTAAACAACAAATTTATGCTTCTAAGTACAGAAAGTAAGGCCAGAGGAATCCATGTTGTTTTCTGATAAACACTTTGAAGCGTCTAAATGCCAAGCAACCAAGCAACGCTCTAGTGGTGGGGACATGGAAGTAACTAGAAGACAACAAGTCCCTGCCCCCTAGGCATGCACATTGGTGGGACATCCACAGTAATAAACTCGCATTATGTATTAGGTAGTTCTTCTAAACCTGTGTCTTTATATCATACATACAGGGAAAGATAGCCATGTGACTTAGGACACGGATTTGTAATCCAGGGCAGCTGAGGTCAATTTCTAGCCCCCACATATACCAATTGTGTTATTTCCATGAGTGACTCAGCTTCCTGGGCTTAAGGTTTTTCATTTGTAAAACGAGGATAAAAACAGAGTCTACAAGGGAGTTACCACTAAGTTAAGAAGATTAATAGCTGAAAAGCACTTAGAATAATGCCGGACACACAGAAAACAAGATGGTTATTCTGTTATAGAAAATGTCAGAAAATAAGTTCTGTGGAGGAAAATATAGTAGATTAAGAGGTCAGGGAGTGATGCATGGAGGGAAAGAAGGAAGAGCAGGACCTGTCTTCCTGACCCAAGACCCGAGTGTCAGGAAGGATGGCCAGCATAACCGAAGTTGGTATTGTTAAGCAGAGGGAAGCACAAAGACTCAGAGGCTGGGACAGGCTTGATAAATGTAAAGAAAGAGCAAAAAGAATTGTGACCTTTGGCTTTGTTCAAAATGCAATAGGAACTAAGAGATACTTCTAATTTGAAAAGCAACATAATCTTATTAATGAAGACACCTGGCCTTTTAAAGTGGCCCAAGCATGGTCATAAGAAGTCCAGACAGACCATAAGTACTGGACAGTTTTTATGTCCCTTTCCCCTTATGAATGAGAAACAGTAGTGACTTGGACAAGAAAGGCAGATAAGAGGAGTGGGGTGGACTCCATATAGTTCTGTAGGAAGACACAATGGAGTGCAGTAGGAAAAAACCGAGAGCCCCACAAGCACGTTATGCTTCCTCCAGCCAAGACCTAACGCTGGATAACAGAGGGAGGTTTGGATAGACAGTTTGATCTGATCACAGCTGGAGCTTGGTCATGCAGCTCTGATGGAGAGACGGTATTGAGAATGTACGCAGAGAAGGAATTATCACCAGGGAGCATGGAAGCTAAGCCAGGTCAGTGATCTGAAATTCCTCACGGGGGAAGAAATATTTTTTAAAATAGAATGTTCAGAATCCGGGCACCTTGAGCTAGAGACTTTGGAGTATTGGGTCCAGTAACATCAGTGTCACCTGGGAGCCCACAGGAAATGCAAAGTCTTGGGTTCCACACCCTGAGCAGAAGCACTCCCGGAGACCCCCCACACAAAGCATGGGTGACAGTCTAGGTTCTTCCAGAGTACTAGAGCCTCGGGTGGAACAGCAGACAAAAGCAGGAAAGCCAAGGACCTGGGAGACCAGGAGGGTAGACATGCTGCCTCGGTGGGAAACAAAGCCATCCACAGCGATGACTGAGTGGCGGAGAGACAACTGAGAAAGGTACAAGAAAAGGAGGCCTCCTTTTCTGGGAGGAAAAGGAACGAGGCCGGACCCCTGGGAGGAAAGCAGGGGGTTACAGAGGTCGGACCCCTGGGAGGAAAGCAGGGGGTTACAGCGGGGTACACCTTACATGTTGCCACAGGGCTGGGTCTTTTAAGGGGAATAACAAGAATACAATGGTCTAGTAGCAGAATTTGCAGTCAGGGGTGTTTGAGTTTAAAAAAGCTACCATCTGAGAAAGCTTCTGGAAGAAGAGTGCCCTCAGGGCAGCCAGTGTGGGTTACAGAGTGTAATACTAACACACCATCTGACCCACAGCCTTTAAGGCACCAAACACACTAGAGGGAGCAGGTTTTTTTTTTTCCTTAAGGTTCTCTTCACAACTCTAACATGCTTTACAAATACCAGAACCTCTAGGCAGGAAATGCTTTGAAAGCACCCAGTTTATTTAAAATATTTTCTCATGTATATGAGTGATACATCTATACAATTTAAAACACTCAAGTTACTCAATGGCCAAAAAATTTTTATATAAGGCCTTTAAAAGATTTTAGTTAGATAGGGTGGTAGTGGTGCACACCTTTAATCCTAGCACTTGGGAGGCAGAAGCAGGTGGATCTTTATGAGTTCAAGGTCAGCCTGGTCTATATAGTAAGTTCCAGGTCAGACAAGATGACACAGAGAAACCCTGTCTGGAAAAACCTTGTTGCCATGAGTTTAGCATTTAGAGAGTTTAAATAAATTCTCATCTAGCATTTTAAAAGTATCAAATTACTGAAAACTACATGTCATGGTGTTTCCTTGTAATTCCAACACTCCGGGAGTTGTGGATGGATGGCAAGGCATTTGAGACCAGCTTGAGTTGTTACAGTGAAACTGTCTCAACAAAACAAAACAAAACAAACAAAGAAAAAAAGTAGCTGGGTCTTGAGAACACCCATACACAGCTGATGCTATTATATAGCCACTTTACAGAAAAGTAATAAGAGGCACAAAGAAGTTTGGTTAAGGTCCATAAAATCCCAAAGAGGTGGCGAAACCATTTCTGGATTTCTAGCATAGCAACTAGGCCATTGCTCTACAGTGGAATCTATGCTGCCTACCACTAGCAGCTATCTTCAACCCAATATTTAAAAGATAGGTAAGAATAAACAGCAAACACCAACCCCCTGCCTTTATCACTCAGAGACTCATGGGTGTCAGAAACCTTACATGGCCTGTGCTTGCTCCAAAGGTACACAGAAGTCAATCTCACCAAAGATGAAATGAATCTGCCCCGCATTTTTAAAAAGCCTTAGAGAAGCCCACGTCATTATTACCTATCACAACTGATTCCAACATCAACTGATCCTGCCTGACAGGATCCCTGCCTGAAGGCTTAAAGCTTTGCTGCTGCAATCAATCCCACATCTCTTTTGCAGAGAGTCCTGTGAAGACTTCCCTGCTGGGATCTGAAGTTTGAAATGCATCCTGTTCCAGGGCATGTTCCCTTTCTCTGTTTTCTTTCATGTTCCTGATGCTTCCTGTACTGAATGGATCATCACATTCATTAGAATAAGTATGAAACAGATCAACTTTAGTCTGTCCCCTCATCGTTTCTTGTCTTGAAGGGTTGGTGGTCTCTTTATCAAAGGGTGTGTGGAGGCAGCATCCTTGGCGGTGGGAATAGGAAATTTCAGTGTGCTGAGTCCTTATGGGCGAGCACCAAGGAGCTGTGCTGGTTGTGGGTCTGGGTCTCAGGAAAGAGAACCCAGGATTCTGGCTAAATGTATATGAATGACCTAAAATTACCATGAGGATTTAAGATTCACCTCTACCTGTGCCATTAGCTGACCACCACATGAATATGCGCAGTAACGACATTAACTCAGTAAGAACTCAGCAGCTCTGAGACTGGGGTATTATCACATGTCTCTT
Organism: Microtus ochrogaster; assembly: GCF_000317375.1. Lineage (NCBI taxonomy): Eukaryota > Metazoa > Chordata > Mammalia > Rodentia > Cricetidae > Microtus > Microtus ochrogaster. The sequence continues at coordinate 33,414,222 of NC_022020.1, read as the reverse complement.
GGGGCTCAGAACTGATGTTTACCAAAAGAAAGCAATAAGGGTAATGTTCTGCTCCCACAGATTAGGCTTGTTCCTATGCCATAGGCCAAAAGTAGGCAACGAGAGCTTTTTTACAGCGCAGTACCCATTAGAGACCCTGGGATTCCTGCATTTGGTTTTAAGTCCAGCCTGGCTACTATAGGAGCAAGTAAACTGCATCTGACATATTCACCATCACAGGACACGGGTGCATGACATAGTCTGCTTAAAAATGCTATTATCAGACCCCTCGCTTCTTCGCCAGTGCATTCCTCAATGTTTGATTAAAATTTATGAACACAGCATGTGCTTCCGAGTCCTTAGAGTCTGCCTAGCTGGCAGGGAACAGAGTCCTCTAGCACGTACACAGGGAGTTAAGGTCTTTGGGGTCATTCAAGCTCTGGTCTGAGGCCCAGCCCCTCAACCTAACTTCCAGGTAACTAACGCTGAGGTTACCTTAAGCCTCCAGCTCTGCAATTGATGTGCTGGGAAATCTGTACTTATTTGCTAAATTTTCAGCCCCAAAGGAGCATTTTTATCCGTGTTTCCAACAACACCGTACTTCAGTGCCTCAAGATGCTACAGATCTCATTTGGTCGTTTGTGTCTATATTTTATACGTAAAGTATGAACTTGGACTACTGCTCCCCGTGGTTCTTGTTCGTCCGTCTGCATGTGACATTGCCAGTCCTGGCTAAGGAGGCAGGAGATAATGACTTCCATTTTTAGGGGCAGTGAGCATCAGGCTCAGTAAAGGCTGTTTTTGTCTAATGGAGCTGACTCATGTGTAGTTTATACACACGCTAAATATCCCTCTAGGCCCCATGTATTAGGGCTAAGTCCCGACATCATTATTTGGAGGTGATGGGAACTTCGCCAGGACCTCGTGAGAAGTATTATGAGGACTGTACCCTTGACGATGACATTGGGATCCAGATAATTTTCTTCCTGTCTTTTTCTGCTTTCTTGTTGCCATGAATTTATCAGCTTATTCCACTGGACCACTGCCCTAAAGAAACCAGGCCAACTGACCAGGGACTGCAGCCTCCAAACTGAGGGCCCACATAAAACTCTTCCTCATTCACCTTCATTACCTTGGATATTCTGCTACAGTAAAGGAAAGATCAACAAAACTCATTAGAATGATTACATTTTATTATAATGCTGAACCATGCTATATATGACTCAACTGTGCAAAACCGTGAACAGCGATTAACACAACTTAATCACCGAGCTAGGAAGGACGGGCAGTCTAGGTACCTCCTTCATTCGCCAAATTAGTAAGCCAGAGACCTTTATGAGGTAGATCGGTAACTAGCTAGACAGACAGATAGATAGATGGCAGTCAGACAGACAGACAAACAAACAGGCATTTTCTACCTCATTTCTTAGGAAAGAGGTTCTTTAGAGCCACAAGCAAAATCTCCAGCTAAGGACATCATAAACAAATTGTATCTTTCTTTAACTCATGAGACTGCAATCAAGAGAAACCAAAGTGAGCTTTAGCTTAGGGATAGCTGATTCAAAACTTTTTTATGTCATATATTAATTTATTATTATGAGTGCTTTTATTTTGTGAGGTCTCACATTGCTTCCCACACATTCAGTGGAACTTATTATTTAACCTAGGATCCTCCTGCCTCAGCTTCCCAAGGCTTATATGTGTAAATCAATACGCACAGCTCTTTTGAATTATCTTTGTAAAAAGCATGTAGTTAGTATTGTCTATCAAACAAGCAATATATATATATGTGTGTGTGTGTGTGTGTGTGTGTGTGTATTTTACATTTCTTCTTATTTTTTATCTTTTCAGTAAAATTTAGGAATCATGAAGCCTATAGAGACAAAAGCTCAAGTAGACTCACGTAGACTGACTCCACAAACATAGTCGAAGGGGATGTTACTCCTCATTTCGATGTGAGAATCAAAGTTCCTTTAATTCTCTGTTTTCTGTGACTTGGTAATATTCAAATCTGGTTTCCCAGATATTTGTAGGGAAAAGAAACATCGCTTCATCATTTTTATCTAGGCAGAGTCAATGCACAGAAGACCCGTTTTCATATAGACTTGTCTCCTTCCTTGGGTAAAATGTCTCAAAGCTGTGCCTTAAGAAGCTAATGGAAGTAACCACTTGAGCACAGCGAGGGAGGAGATAGCCCAGACAGGACTGATGCAGGCGCACCTGCCAGAGGTAAAACAGAAGCTGGCTTAAGAAGTGTCTCAGGGAGTCGCCAGTGGTGTGTAGGCATCAAGGGTAGAGAAGAGCAGCAGGCGCTCCGAGTCTGCGAAAGGTTGTTCGGCCAAACTCTTGTATCAGCTTTCTCAAGATTACATGGAGGAGAGAAACCCCAAAGTGGATAAAGTCTCGCCACTGCTGCCCCAAGTTCAGGTGTTAGTATAAACATTTCTCAGTAGTGAATGTGTCACCGTTGGCCAATGCCTACTGTGTTGCTAACTGAGGCTCTCTGCTAGAAATCGCATTCTCATGAGGAGAGGTCGTCGACACTTGCTCTTTTATATCTGTTTCCTTTGGCTGCTGCATGCATCTCCCTGGGATAGGGACATGGCAGTCTCTTGCACATTGGGTCAAACCAAAATGAAGAGGGCTTGCACGTGTGCATTTATTTAGAACAAGTTACGAAGGTTCAGTATTTGCCAAAGTCACAGTAAGCTCACTTTTCACATAGAAGCATTAAAAAGCAAATACCAATCTGATCAATGTCCTAAAAATACTGATAGAATTGGCACAAACAATACCAAGGAAGTGTTTGGGGATGACATTTTGGGCAAAAACCAAGACTTCTGTTTGCTACACATCAGATACACATTACCTTAATCTCTAAGAGTCTTCAGTTCTTCACCTGGGAGGCAGACATGACTATGCCCCAGCACCAACCCTGTGTATACCTTCTGCATGCTCTCTTTTCAGTCCGGCTGTCCTGCCTCACCATTTGGCCTTATAAAAATACTTGATTCCTAAGTTTCTAATCAAATATTTTCTTCTCTACAAAGTCATCTTGGGAGTTTTAAAATTATAATTGAATGACGTTGGTGTTGGCCCCTCTCTAGTTGCATGTATTTTTACTTTCAATTTAGCAAGTTGACCCTCTTCCATCTGAATATGCAAATTTAGCAAGCTGACCCTCTTCCATCTGAATACGCAAAGAACAAAGAGCATGCCACTGTCACACATCCCCACAGCATCTAGGAGTTTTCTATTTCATTTTCTGTCTTGGACCTGTATTGAGGATCAATTCACGTTCCTGATCCCACTGTGTGTTTCTAAAAGATGATTTTAGAAACAGGTCTTAACGTACGTCAAGACAACTCTAAACTGAGCGGAAGACAGTCTGAAACTCTCCTTGAAAGCCTTTTGTAGCCTCCTTCATAAAGTGTACCATTTAGTTTGTACCTTTTTTAGGGATAGAAGACAGATATATATCTCTATTTTAATTTAATTAGATGTGACACCGTGATTAAGAATGGACCTTGAAATTAGCAAACAGCATCAGCCACCGACTCCAGTCTGGCCATTGTTGAGTGGTCGCTGGCTTTGCATCAGGTGTTATACTCAAGGACAAGCACAGAGGTGTCAGACAAGCCATCATCCCTGAGCAGCTGAATGTGGACTAATTAAAATGTAGTCCATTGTGATTTAGAAGATTCAGGAAAACAAACAAACAAACAACAACAAAACCAAAACCCCTTGTGATTGGTTGTTTCTGGAGCTTCTCTATGGACAAGACAGTCATTGGATACCAGCTTTACCCTGGCACATTTGCTGGGTCCTAAAGACCTACATACTCCTCTGAACTTCATTTGCTTGCACACAGTAGGATTCATGATGTTACCTTTTAAGATAGTGTCTGGGCATCCAATACCAGCCACAAGACTCCTAAAATCTATGGACTCAAATGATGATGTAAATGCTCACCATTTTTCTAGTAAAATGCCAGCTAGTATCAAGAAACTCTACTTTCTGAGACATCCATATCCTGGGTCAGTTACAAAGGAGTCTATAGCAATGTTCTGCACAAATAAAACAGCCTATGGCTATGCTCAGTGTAAATACCAGGAGATAACATGGTGAGGCTTACCAACAGATGTTTAAAGGATGACATCCAATTAGATTCAAACCTTTTCTTCATCTTGAAAGCCAAGGTGTTTATAGTCCTCCTCACTGTATGTGCACAGTCTCTGATTTTGTAATGACAGGTAAGGGCCTTCACCTCTGTGGGGTTCTATAACAGTGTTTTATAACAACAGGCTCGGACTCCTTGCTGGGCTGAGAAGTCTCTGTTCAAAGTTGGAAGCATATTCAGCTGGCATGAACTGCTTTGGCCTTCTCAGAAAAACATCTTTCCTGTGTCTTCAGAAGGCTAACGGGAATGAGGCAGTTTTTTAGGTGTCTTTTTCAATGGTGCTAATCCCATTAAAGAGTCTTCCCCTCATGACCTAATCACCCCATAGGGCTCCATCTCCTAAAATATCACATTGGGGGTAAGATGTCAACAAGTGGATTTTAGGGAGATAAATGCTGTTTCCTAACTTTTAGCAGTTGGACATGTCTACACAACCCACTCATACCTGTACATACCTGCTTCTGCAGGCCAAATTCTCCTCTAGGAGTCTTATCCTCCCTAGCAGACGTGTGCACAAGCAATCTCCTTAAATGATCCAAGTACTAATAACATGACTGCTTTTGTCAAATATCAGCGACTAATACTGATAATAAACATCTGGATAACATAATGGTGGTTCAAAAATTTGTTTCCTTAAATAAAAGACCCCATCAAATTTGATTAATTTTGAATCAAGGTAGGCAAACAATAGGTACATTCTACTTAGATGTAATTTAATTATCTTTATGTCATTTGACCTATTTTATTTAGTTTTTTAGTGTTTTTTATATGTTTAGTGTTTGTTGCCATATACAAGTACCATATGCATGCAGTACCTGCAGAGGTCAAAAGAGGGAGACCAATCCCTTGAGACTGGAGTTATAGAACGTTGCAAAGGGTTATGTGGGTGCTGAGAAGCAAACTTGATTCTTCTGTAAGAACAGCCAGTGCTCTTAAATATTGAGCCATCTCTCTAGCCCTGAAATGTTACTTATTTTAAGAACAACATGCATTGGTTTGTTTTTGGCTTTTTAAAACACATTTACTTAAGTATGGCACCATGTTCACGTTATACCTCAAAATGTCTACCTCTTCAGTAAAGATGATTCATTATTGATCTCTCCTTCTGTTTCTCTCTCTCTCTCTCTCTCTCTCTCTCTCTCTCTCTCTCTCTCTCTCTCTCTCTCTCTCTCTCTCTCTCTCTCTCTCTCTCTCTCTCTCTCTCTCTCTCTCTCTCTCTCTCTGTGTGTGTGTGTGTATGCATGTTCAGCAATGTATGATTAGATCAAGGATATCTAGGGTATTTACAAAACAGATTGCAAACTACTTGAGACAACTTCAGCTTGTACTGGAAAAGCACAGAAATATGCAGCATTTGAAATATCAAGAATTTTGGGAAAGGAGCACAGATGTAATTCCCCACCACATCTCAATCTATCTAAGTATGAAAAACTTGTCCATCAAAAATGAATAAGAAGAAAGGGAGACATTAGTCTTCCAAAACTTGAAAACTGCCATGAAACAACGGTCTTTGGGGCCAGGGCAGGATCAGTTAAAATAAACTAAATATATTCCTCTCTGGGGGATAACATGGAATGAAGAAGGAAGAGAACGGAACTGAATCATGACTGTAAAATGAAGATCTTATCAGTCGTGCTCAATATTAAAGTCCTGCATCTCTCATAAAAACTTTGTGTGAGCACATTTTAATGCAAACATGCTATCATAACTATGACACTGTCCCAGATAACTGATACCTCTGTCAAACCTCAGGCCTTCTGCCTTCTCATTCTCAGGAATAAGTATCATGTTTATGAAGAAGGTGGAAAATAAATTTCACAAGACGTTCTTTACAATAAAAATAATTAAAATTTAATTATATAATTTTCCCTTTTCCCTTTCTGCACTACAGCTCCTCCTAAGTTGCCTAGTTACAAACCCTTCAACTCCTTCTCAAATTGGTTACTTTTTTCTTTGATTTTTTTTGTTACACACAAACATATACACACACGAGAGAGAGATAGAGAGATAGAGATAGAGATAGAGATAGAGATAGAGATAGAGATAGAGATAGAGATAGAGATAGAGATAGAGATAGAGAGAGAGAGAGAGATTCTGTTGAGTCTGCTTGATGTTTCTTGAGTATATATGATTTCAGGTTATCCAATACAAAGTTCTCAGCCCTCCAAAGATTTTTTTTTCATGAAAACCCAACTGCAATGAGTTTTTCCTATACTGAGAAGTATAGGCTTCATTTGCCACATGGCAAAGGTGATTGTGTAAAACACCACCCCATTATTTAATAACACTAAAAGTCATGTTTCCCTTATCACTGCCTGGAGAACTGGAATAGAGCCAGCTCCTCACACACGTGGAGCTGAGTACAAATATCACTCAGAGTGATCTTGCAAGACCAGATTACTCTTCCAGTTAAAGTCATTCTGTAAACTTTGGATGCCTGGAAGCTTCATCCTCAAGACCTAGACCTCTACATTATCCAGATTTTAGATTTCTTAACAATTCAGCAACAGTTATGAATGCCAAGGCAGTGGAGTTACAACCTGGGGGGCTAGAATCTTTAGGAGAGCAGAGCAACTGTTTCATATCATGCTGTGTTGGGTGGGCAGAAGATATAGACTGCCAAGCAAGCACAAGAGAAGAACGAAGCGGGCATCTCATGGGCACTAATCTCTTGGATGGCCTAGGACACTGATTAACATCTATACAAGCTACTTGCTCCTATCATCATTTGTACCTCTGTCCATGTTTGGCAACCACCAAACATATGGATTTAGTCCTAGAGATAATATTGTTGGGAGGAAGGACTCTTACTTGATTCAAAAAGATATAAATCCATCTAATCTCCCCCAAAGATGTATAATACCACATTCTGCTTGCAACAACATAGAAACAGTAGTGGCTTCTACAGTTCAGGGATACATGAACTTGCACTATTATAGGCTGGTAAAGAAATATTCTAGTTTTTGCATGCTCCATATGTCTCTGCTACCCATTCTTTACTCTGTCTTCAATTTGGGCATGCAAAAATGATTCTTAGCTTGTGAACATTTTCAGAAGCAAGTAGTAGCTGAGATCTGGCCCAGGGTTATATGGCTTGTCCATCCCTCAATCAGCTAACTTAGCACATTGAAAATAAAACTTTCATTTCCTCAGTTTCTGCTGTTTTCCCCTCAAAATAAGAAATCATCCATAAGAAACAAAAACCAACCAAACCTGATGAAATTTGTTTTCAAAAGTAAAACCAGATTGAGAACTATGTGTTAAAATTCTTCTCTTTCAAAGCTCCTTGGACTTCTTAATGTGGTTACTTAAAGATATTCTTAGATGAGAGACGGTTGATAGTTTAAACCTCAAGATTTTTTTTTTTTCCTCCAGAGGTTGTGGTGGGCATTTGAAAACATCCTTTTTTAGGAAAGTCGAGCTCTTCTGAGATATGTTCTCCTTATACTATATAGTCTAGGCAGACCTTGAACTCCGTGTGTAGCCTACGTTGGCCTCCTGTCGGGCTCCAGAGCACTGAGGTTATAGGCACACTCCCCAACAACCAGCCTGAGTCAGTTCTGTGGACAAGAGGAGCAGAACTTCCCCTGTGTGCTCATAACAAGAGGCACACCAGATTGCCTGTTACTGCTGCTGTACTTGGAATTACACACACAGGACGCTGGGAGTGAGTGCAGAGGATACAATGGCGGTAACCTACAACAGGCAGCCTTAAGAAATGAAAGGGAACTCTGACTCAGGGTTCTCACTGCTTTGGGGGCTCTGTCACTAAAACCCTTAGAACAGGATCCCCTCTGTCTTCCCTCCATAATTCAACCACAACTCCAGCTGTACTGAGTTGAGAGCCCTTGAAGCCACAGCCAAGATAAAAGACAGAGGAACTCTGTCTGAAGTCTGTGTGCTCCCACAGACGAAACAGAAATTCTTCGGATTGAATGCAGGGCCATACTTCAAACAGAGCTGTACCATGCCTGCCCCATTGCTGTGAGGCCTCTTACTGACCAGCTCAGGGGGAGGCTTCAGATTCTCTAGACCAACGTGTCTGCAGTCTTCACATTCACCAACTGCCGTTGCCACCGCTGCTTCACAGGCGTTTGAAATGAGCACAGAACTCTTCATTTAGCCACATTAACTTACTAAATCAAGAAACTAATTACTTGCAAAGGAGCCATTTTCTAGAAGATGATACCACTTTAACATATGCCTTTAACATAGATTCCCATTAGCGATTCTCGTCATAAGAACCCTATAGAACATAATTTTGATATATTAAGCCCCTCCATCTAATAGGCATCCTTCTACCTGATTGGTACACATTTGTGCAGAAGCATTTGCCCACAGATCCTCACTCGACTACACTAGTTGGCCTTATTCATGACCTGGTAGAGGACATGCACATCTGTACATGAATAAGTCTGTTAAAGAGGGTCCATGGGGATCAAGATGGCACCAGGTAAGGCTTTTCTTTTCTTTTTTCTTTTTCCCCCATCAAGGAGCTTGATGGAACTGCAGGATTTTGTTTGTTTGTTTTTACCTTTATCTGCCCAACATGAAGGACATAACCGACACCATGTGTGCAGTGGTTATCCCCTTCCTCTAGGTAGCTCCTAACGATGGAGCTCTCAATAGTAAGTGCCTGTATCACTAGGCCATCTCATGGGCCCCACAGGAAAGTTTTGAACACATACTGCAGGTTACTGATTACGACAGCAATCTTCCTTGTTCTGCAGACCACATGGAATATTTCCAACACGGCATCTTCATTATTTTTCCTATCCTTTGGCTGACACTGTTTTTATCTTCCTCTTTGGTTTTTTTTTCCAAGACAGGGTTTCTACGTGTAGCTCTGGCTGTCTTAGAACTTGCTCTGTAGGTGAAACTCACAGAGGTTCACCTGTCTCTGCCTCCCGAGTACTGGGATTAAAGGTGTGCACCACCACTGCCCGGCTCTTTTTCCTATCCAATCATCAGTGCCACATGCCTACCAAATACTTGTCCCATCAAAATAAACCAATGACCTTGGTAGGGCTGCAAGATGAAAGATCTGGATGATATAAGAAACGATGGGTAAGATGAGTAACATAGCTAAGCCAGGTTATTACAAAAACGAGAGTCTGTAGCTAGGAATAAAAAAAACAGCAATGTGAATTCTCACTTCATAGAAACCTCTGATTCTTATAATTTGTTTTTAAAATAGAGTATTACTTTATGGCTGAGTGGTATGATATTGTTCTGGATATCACATTTGCTCTACCCTCTATGCAAAGAACATCATTTTACTCCATGCTATATCTAGCACAAACAGATAGAGCAGAAAAATGCCACATGTTTCCTCTCATATGCGGAAGACAAAAACATCAACCTGAATAGAGTGAATGACAACCACCAAAGGCTTAGGAAGGTGTAAGTAGCCAGGCTTCAGGAAAATTGGACTATAGATAACAAACCACAGATAGAAAATATTAGTTGTGTTTCATGACACAAGAGGGTCACTATGATTCACCGTAATTTACTGTATGCTTAATAACTAGAGGAGGGCACATGAGCACTCTATGCAAAAGTAGAGATAAAGAGATGTAAACATTCATCACCCTGATTGACAAGTACGGATTATATAACTGTGCTGAAAATGCCACACCGTATCTCATAAATATGTGCAATTATTCTGTTGATCAAACTTTAGAAAATATTTAACATGGAAATATAAATCCCTCAATTTGCTCTTTAGGTTATATACATGTACTATCTGTGCCCCATAATTGCGTATAATTAAAAAACAATGGGGACACAGTAGGCGTATAAGCATGACCACAGTAGGAAACACCATCTACTCTCAGATATACCGTACGCTAAAAATTCTAAGGACAGTGTTGGTGCTGCTTTGTTTAAACCCTACTCTGCTGAACTAACAGTATACTAACTGGACTCTATAGATAGGTAGCCCAGCTCTGTTCAAACGCAGAATGCTTATAACGTCTAATAAGTATGATCACATAGATTATTGGAAACTAGTTTTTGTTACTTTTGAGACTATAAAATAATTACATTTACCCTTTTTTGTTTCCTCTCTACAGCCCCTGTCATGTACCCCCTTGAGCTCATTAAAGAAACTAAGTCATCAAATTTAACTTTTACTGTGATCACTGCCAGAAAAGATATTTTCTGCTAAACACAACAGCTCTGATACTTTATGCCTTGCTTTGTGGCTTTCAGATGAGCATACTGTGACTGCTGCATGATGTTTCAAATGAGGCTCTAAAACTGTAATATAGATACCCCAAAGTCTGCAAAAATTTATATTTAATTTGGATTTTTGCTAGAATATCAGGCATAATTTAGAAAACTAAAACATCACATTGTATTTAACACACAAAGTTTTAGAAAGGCAACTTCCGGAGAAGAGTCCTGAGAGCATAGGAATCAGGAAGAAACCACACAAGCATCAGGTGCCAACGTGGAATCAAAGCTACCATGTGTTCAAAGCATATGGCACATCTCTCTATATACATTATGCTAATCTGTTACTGATGCTCCAACTAGCCAAAGAACAACCCACAGCTAGAGCACTCCCCTTTCAAAGTCCTGAGCTGTCAGAAACTCATAAGGCACAGGGAGGAGGAGGAGGAGCATGGCCACTCGCAATGTCTATCTACATCTTTGAAGCACATTCGACATCAGGCCTTTGGTCATGAAAGCAGAAGCCAAATCAAACTGAGTTATTGCTTCAAACGGAAAAGAAAACAAAAATAACAGTAAGTATCCACTGAGGAAGACAAGCCTAAGTGATGCTGTGACAGATTCTCACTTCACTTCTCAGAGCTGTCAACGTCACCGATGCCATGGGAAGATCTTTAGTGATGTTGAAAAGAAATCACCTTTGTTCCTTCCTCTCTTTGACAACATTAGAAAGTGTGGCTTCCAGAAAGACTTCAGAATGGGGAAAGGGAAGCCTGGGGGAAAGAGAACTCAGTGAGAGAGTGGGTGTCTTCAAAGAGTCCCACCGGTGGGTGATATACCTCTGTACTTCTTTTCCTGTATCGTCTTAGGATTGAAGGCAAGACTCATTCAGAGAAAGGCAGTCTACATGACTTTGACATACTTACAGAGCAATGAGGAGAAAAATTAGAAAAATTAAACCACAAAATATGTGTAAATCAAGTCTCTGATAAGTGACATAATTAAACTACATAAAGAACTCTTAAAATAAAGTGAAACAAAGAAATCTTTTTAAAAAGCAGTGAGCAAAATGAACAGCTGCTTTCCCAAAGATTTATAAAGAGCTAATGATCACAAAAAAGTATTCAAAATCACTACTCACTAGAGGGCTGAAAATTATAAACATAATATTAGGCCATATTTTACTTTTTTATGATGGCTGTAACCTTATGTAAGTAAATGTATATAATTTATATGTGTACTTTTCTTTATATACCTATATTTATGCATGTGTGCTCATATGCATGGCTACCTGGTGTAGGAGGTTCTTCTGTCTTTTTGTTTGCTTTCATTGGTTAATAAAGAAGCTTCTTTGGGCCTGTTGATAGGACAAAACTTAGGTAGGCAGGGAAGATAGAACTGAATTCTGGGAGGAAGAAAGCAGAGTCAGAAAGACGTCATGGATCTACCAGAGACAGACATGCCGAATTTTACCTTGTAAGTCACTGCCACATGGCGATACACATATTAATAGAAATGGGTTAAATTAATATGAGAGGTAGCCAATAATAAGTTAGAGCTAATGGGCCAAGCAGTGATTAGTACAATGTCTGTACAGCCCTGTATTTCAGGGCTAAGCTAGCTGGGTGACGGGGACAAACAAGCAGGCCCTCCTTGCAACAGCTACCAATGCTATTTATCCATATCCAGGCATACAAATTAATATGAAAATATATCTATTTACACATAAAATATTACTTTTCATATATATATGTGTGTGTGTGTGTGTGTGTGTGTGTGTGTTAATGACTAACAATACTGTTAGGTATATAATGAAACTAGAATCCTCATATACTCTCTTATATTGTTCACTGCTGCTGGAATATAAAATAATATACCTTCAGATATTTACCTGGGGGCAGAATACATGTTTATGCAGATAATTTTGTACAAAAATTCACAGAACCCTACTGATAAAACCCACACCAGAAAACCATCTAACTGTGCATCAGATGAACAGTTGGATAAAATGTTCTTATAATAGAAAACTGTTCACCAATAAAAAGGAGCACACTGTCAGACACACTGTAACAGAGATAAGTATCATGTTTAAGCAAAGTAAAAGAAGCCAGATGCAAGAAATGACACAGTCATCCCTAGTGTCTATGGGGAATTGAGCCTGTGAATACCCACAGTCAATGGATGCTCAATGTCCCTTACATAAAATGTCACAGTATTTGCATATCATCCATACCAACCAATAGGTCTTAAATATCTCTAGGTTACTCTTAACATGTAGTACAACACAGATACATCTAAATATCTATGTTGTGTTGATAAAGAATAATAGTTTAGAGAAATTGTACAAACTTTATACTGATACAGGTTTTAAAAATATTTCTGAAGATAGAAGATTTTCAGCTGTATTGTCTGATTTTGATGATTTGAATATTCCAGAAAAGCAAATCTGTCTTCACAATCCTCAGCACTAAATCATCCAAATCGGTGGGTTTATTACATATAAATTAAACTTCATTAAAGTTGTTTTAAAAATGAATATAGAGTAATATCCATTTATATATATTTTAGTCAAAAATTATGCTTAAAACTCTTAATAATTAAGTTTAATTTTTTTATTATTCCATACTTTTCACTAAGCAGTGAATAATAGCCAGGAGATCAAAGTGCCTCTGACTTCAGCACCACACTAAATTTTCTTATCTCATTGCTGTTTTTTTTCCAGCATCCCTGGAAATTTGGCAGTGATCAGAGTATTTATTAATCCATGGGGGGTTTTGAGCCAGGGACCAAGAAGAGTTGTAGCTGGCAGGGAAGGAAAGTTCAAAGACTGTTGTCCTTCCTGGGATCCCAGGAGTCATCCGTGAACTACCCTGCCAGGCCACAACAGAGAAGCAGCTCAGGCCTTTCTTTACTGGAGCATAGCCAAACAGACTTCCTGACACTCAGTAGGTGCTTTATTACCTAACACCAGCTCTGGAATAGAACACAAAGGCCCTATTCCCTGCCTACTAACAGTGAACAACTTCATTAACATGGATTAAGGTTATAAAAGTTGACTGTTGCAGTATGAAGCAGATATTCATAAATTTGGTGCATGGCCAAAATGTATAAATTTTATTGTATAAGAAGAAACCTTTTTGACTTAAAATTTTTCTCCTTTACTTTAATACAATTTTGCAGTAAAGAAGCATTAGTTATAAAATAGTAAGACGCACTGGTATGAGTATAGCTTTAAAATAGACACAAATTGGCATGTTCAACGACCTGACTTTGATATTCAGAACTTAAAACAACAACAACGACAAAAAAAAAAAAAACAAAAATAGAATGCAAAAAAGTCTATGGGCAAATAATAAACACTGTTTACCCCCAATCCAGCTTGGAGTCTAGGAAAGGTATGAATTTTCTAAAAAACTAAAAGGGTCTGGTGAAATTGAACTGCATGAGTTCACTGACCAAGCCTTCATGTACACACCTTACAGACAAATTCCACATGCTGTAACTCCAGGGATTTCTGAAACCAGGGAAGAAGACAGCTCAAACTTCATAAGAATGCACTTGAGCATGGACGCCCGAGGGGTACTCTGCTGTCAGGGATCTACTGAGCTTTGATGCCTATGCTGTTCGACTTTGCGCTGTGCTGCTGTAAGAACCCCAGAAGGCACTTTCCATCCCTCACTCTTGAGATGAGGCCATCAAAGCCCCCTGCTGTAAATATTACTCTCGGTTGTTACCTTGGAGGTAGACCCTTCACCCCATCAATTTATATAGGGATGAAGAGAAAATGAAGCTTGAGGCAATGCTTTTTTTTTTTTTTTTTTAAAAAAAAGACGTTAACAATCCTTTCATTTGAGGACATTGCACTAAGCACGGAGGCTTGGCAAGCCACTAGCGCATGCTGAAGGCGTAGAAAGGGCAGACTTTTGTAACTTGAAGGGGCCATTTTAAAGCTGTGACTCATTTATGAGCGTGAAAACGCCATAAGTGTACTGTATGAATCAGACCCTGGAAGTAAACAAATATTACATTACCATCAACCACATATTACAAATCCATTGATGAATGCTTGGTGTTCACTCTGCAACAGCTGGAATCTGGAGAGGTCAAAAGTAATATAGTTATCCGGGACCATGTAACAAACCCAAGGGCCAGCAGCATGTTTGCCTAGTATCGCAGTGCATAGTTAATGGCACTTCTATAAATATTAAAGAAACTCCATCATAAATGCCATGTCTCAAATTTAAGCAAATGAGAAAGAATCGAGCAACCCTAAAGGCCAGGGTTTAAAAGACAGCAGTCCTCTGAGTAAGTCTCTTAAAAATATAAGATAAAGCTTGGCTGGTGGACTGGGGAAATGAGCCAGCATTGTTAAATGTAGTTCTCCATTACACTCTCCTATAGATAATCCAATATTAATAATAAAAACCATAATAGAACAGGTGAGACAGCCACAAGCCATTCCTCCTCCAAAAATTGGCATATGCCACATGAAAAGGGAAAATAAAAGTTCAAAGATTTTTTTTTTTTTTTGAAAAAAAGCAAAGTGAAGACTAGGATCCAAGCACATGAAATCACTTAGCACACACTGAAGCCTACTTTAAAACATGCCCTACAAAGGTTAAACAATGACCTTGGATGTACAACCAAGGCAGTCAGGGAAGGGTATCAGTACAATGCTGAACAGATGCAGCAGATATTAATAACAATTACCTTTTGGGTTCTCATGAATAAGAGTACTCATTCTAATGTATAACTGGACACGATTCAGAGCCCATTATCCATAGGAAGTGGAATCCCATATATTATCTATAAGTTGAAAGGATGAAAGACTATCTAATTACAAAGCACTGCGGTATTTTTCTTCAGGAACCCTAGTGCTGTGTGTTCCTGGACCAAAAGCTAGTCCATTGGATAGGTTCCCTCAACAACCTGTTCAAAAACACTGGTGTCAGAAAACAGCTACTTGTGTTAACTTATGTTGTGTGTCACTTTATTATGGAGTGTAATTTGCCTGTAGTATTCCACCAGACATTAGAATAAAGTTTCAGATGTATTTCAGAAATCATCTATGTTTTTAAAAACAAAACTTCTGAAAATACATTGTAAATGACTATTAGTAAAATTGCCATACACATAGTAGAAAATAAATAAATACTCCATTGGGGTAATATTATAACATACTTATTAACCAATGAGCATATTGAAATGGAAATCTCTGGTTATGAGATTTTTATCTGATAATTAGAAAAATAAATACCACATTAATTTTTATCTTCTGGGTTTTGGTGCTGGAATTTAGTCAGCACATTTGCAATGCAGCTCACAGTTCCAGAAAATAATCACACCCAAATTCACTCTTCACTTAACTTTTCCACTTTCAAAATGAAACCATCTCAAATTTATTTTACAAAATATCTCCCTCTCAACCAATGCATACGAGTTAATTTATTTAAATATGTTCATAAACAAGACGATGAATAAATCAGAGTATGAAGTTATATGTAAACGGACATCCCATCCTAACGCCATGATCCTTTCCCCAGTGACAGAAACATTCCTGACTCCTCTGATTGATTATAGCAGGCACAGTATGACTTTTACTTGGGAACACTGGCACCAGAGTCCATGTGCTCAGTACCCATTTGCCTTTGCGTATAACCTCTCTTTCAAATTAAAAAAGTTGTGTCTAAAGAAAAGAATATATTGAACACAGAAATATTCCATTTCATTGACTCTTAAACTTCAGAAGGTTGTAATACCACTTAGTCTCTAAAACTTCAGTATTAATTAACATACACCAAGAATGTGTCCCAGAAGATGAGAAGAAGCAAGTATACTCCCCCTCCTGGACTTCCTGGTGTAATTTAAATGCTAGTTGTTCTCCAAACCTTGATGGTGATAATAAAAATAACAATAAAATAAAGCAATGGCATAAATTTATTAATATGACACAGCACTGTCCCCCATGCACACACAGGCTTGCCAGATTGCTACTACAGGAACATCTTAGGGACAACATCATTGACACGTGTTAAACTGACAGTTCACTAGGATATTTCTCCAAAACTAAAGATGTCCAAGGAGATGCACACAAGGGCTGGGTACTTCCCAAAGCGCAGGCACTAAAGCTCAAATATTCCACTTTCTTCTGTTTCAAATTTACCCCTGAAGTTTCTCCTAGATTTCTCCTAGATAAATCCTGATGAAATGTCCAGATCTGAGCCATTCTGAACGTCAGATCATTTACCAGGATAATGTCACACTTCTTGGCTTGCATCGGAAAAGACTACACCAGAACCAGGGTGTGATGACTCTCGTTTAGCTGAAGGCAGGTGCTTACTAACCAAAGAAGCAATTGAAATAATATTAGTGTCCTCCCTTCTCTGCTTTTTCTATCATTCACCCAAATAAATGAGTCAACAAATAATGCAGATATAAGCACTTACATACATATGTAAAATGTAGAAATTTTATAATTATAAAGTCACATATTATATTATCCATAGTGCCTATACAATACATCCATAGTATGTATATAGTATAATATATATACATACACTTATTCACAGGAGAATAAATATTGAACACAGGAATGAAACATAGATGCCTTCTATAGGATGTCTTTCCCATCAATAGAGAACGCTTTCAAGAAACTTCTAGAAACCCTGTAAGAGGACAGGGATCAACATAACCTTTTCCAGAAAGTTGACTGACTCTTTCAATCTTAAAATATTCTTACAGTTATTTTTTTAAAGATTTGTTTTCTTTTTAATTATGCTTTTGCCTGGGTATGGAGAAGTGCAGGTACCTGCAGAGGCCGGAAGAAGGCATTGGATGCTTCAGATCTTGAGTTCCCTGACATGGCTGCAGGAGACCAAACTCAGGTCCTCTGCAACAGCAGTTCACAGTACACTTCACAGCCATGGCAGATCTCCAGCCTCGAAACACTCTTAAAGTTCTTATAATTGACTAAAAATAGAGTTTCTATTAGATATAAAATATGTCCCTTTGAAGTAGACAGGATATTTAGATGGGACAAAGATAAAACAGCGTGGTTTGCTTAGGCCAAACGTGTAAGGGAGTTATACTTCTATGAAACAGTATATACTTAGAAAAGACATGAACACGTGCAGTTGCACCGACATGGGTACATAGGCTCAAGCTGGTGTGTCCTTGGGCTAGAGAGCAGGACGTCCATCTTCGGGCAGTGTTGGTGGTGTTGATCACCCGGGAGCGAATTAAAAATGGGTGATGTTGAGAAAGGCAAGAAGACTTTTGTTCAGAAGTGTGCCCAGTGCCACACTGTGGAAAAGGGAGGCAAGCATAAGACCAAACCTCCACAATCTGGGAGGAAGACAGCTCAGGTGGCTGGATTCTCGTACACAGATGCCAACAAGAACAAAGGAATCACCTGGAGAATCCCAAAAAGTACATCACTGGAATAAAAATAATCTTCACTGGAATTAAGAAGAAGGGAGAGAAGGCAGACCTAATAGCTTATCTTAAAAAGGCTTCTAATGAGTAATTTCACTGCCTTATTAATTACAAAACAAATGTCTCATGACTTCTAATGTGTACCGTAATTTAATTCATAACCTAAAATTCCGATCATGAATGGCTAACAATGTTTTGTTGGACAGTCCTGATTTAAGTAAAACTGACTTGTAGGAAAAGAAAAAAAAATGAAAGATGGATGGGAAGGAGGGAAAGCAGAAGGAGGGGAGGAAGTTAGGGAGGGAAGGAGAGAGAAAAGGTCAGCAAGGGGAGGAAGCAAGGGACAGAGAGACAAACCAACATCAAGGAGGAAAGGGCAAGCTTCTGCAAAAATATTTAAAGTGGAAACTTTGTTGAAATAATTTATATATATCCTCATATATTTTAAATTTTGTTTTTTGATATTATAATACAATCACATAATTTCACTTTTCCCTTTCCTCCCTCCAAACTTGTCCATTTATCCTATCTTGCTCTCTTTCAAAAGCGTGGCCTCCTTTCTTCTTTTTTATCACATGCATATATGTCTATGTATGCACACAAATATTCCTAAGTACAATCTACTCGGTCTGTATAATAGTACTTGTACGTTTGCTTCTAGGGCTAGCTAGTGGTGTTGGATAACCAACTGGTGTGCTCTTCCCAAAGAAAACTACTTCTCTCAGCACTCCGTAGTTACCTGCTGTTATTCACTTGTATAGGGTTCAGGCTTCCGGGCTTTTCCTCACACAATGACTATTGTTCCTGTTCAGCTCAAATTTTGGGAGCCAGGCTGGTGAGATTTTGTGGCTCTAGCTTCTGCCATTTGTAGGAGACACAATCTTGGAGAAGAACCTACAACTGCTACTTTACTAAACCAAAGTAATTTCTAACTGCATCCTAAATGTTTGCCCTTTTCCCCACAGATAAAAGTAGGCATCACCCTTCATCAAGGCAACTTCTCCTTCCAACAGCCAGACCATTACAGAAAACCACAACCAATCAAAATGCAGAGTGATTGAGCCCGGTCCCAACAGATACATATCTCTGCATCTAAAAGTCACAATCTGGAGATGTTCCAAAGCAAAGTGGAAAAATTGCTGAAAAGAAAAAAAAATCCAATGTGGAAAGTCTATCAAAGTGTTGGGTAAATTGCAAGCTGTGACTCAGCCTTGTGGTTGCAATCCTGAGCCTGGCATTTGTCCCCTTTACCACAAAACCAAAGCTCTGCTGGTTGGTTTCTGTCACTACTGTAGATGCATTTTCGTGGCATAGCGGACACTTTCTCTTCTCATCACCTGTTGATGCCGATAGGCATGGCTACCATCTAACCATTTAAACATAACAAAAACACATATCCTTTGGGCTGCTGTAACTTGGCACCGCTTGCCTCAGAATTTCTATATTTGGGGCAAAAATGGTGATATGAAGCATTTAAAAAAAGAAAATGCATGGCAGGTGAACAACTCTGAGGTGACTTTGTATCTTTGGAAACAATCACAGTAGAAAGCGCCCAGGCCTATGCAAATATTACCAAGGATGCTTTTACCCACTACAGCCACACTGCCAGGCAGAAATGGTGGTTTAGAATCATTTTTAGTAGGTATGTCTACTAAGTTTTTAATATTCATTCTTCAACTTGGTAGGTAATCTGCTCCAGAAAGCATCTTAAGCCCACAAATACCATGATTGTCAGGTGATGAACATTACCTTAAGCAGTTTATCTTTCTTTAAAAAGGAACATGTTAGGAACTATTGGATATTAGTGCTATAGTAGAATGCTTATCTAACAAGGGCTGGGTTCGATCTTCAGTACAGCAAAAATCAACCAAAACCCAAAACACTTTAGTCCCTCAAATACTATACCTATACTTAAGTATAAGAGTTCCAGATACATGGTTTTAAATCTTAGCCCAAGATACACTTACAGAAAAGCAGATGAACTCACCCATGGGGTGCTCCTTGTGGCTCCTTCTCTCAACTCTCTAAGATTAGCTATAGATAATTTTAAGCAAATAAAAAAGTATAAATCCATAAAGACAAAGTGAATGAGTGACAACACAGTACTAAAGATACGAGAAAGCTGATCTCAAGAAAGCAGAATTCTAGGTTAGAGGTAAAACAAGAATCAGCTCTCAGGGCACTGGGAACCTGACCACATATGACTCCAGCATGGTTCACACAGGCCCACTGCAGAGAGGGACATGGGGGGAAGAGAGTCAACTCCACAGAGGCAAACACTTAACCTGGTCTTCTGCTCTGGAAATGAGGGTTGCTCTGAGCCAAGTCAGTGGGAAATCTGGACTTTTGTAGTCAGGAGAGAGTTGAGCAGGTCTGTGGACTGGTTGGACGGTTTCCAGCACACCCTGACTAGAACCTGAAAATGAATATTTGCATATGAACTTTTCAGATCTCTTCCTCCCCTGCTTTCACAGGAATGCCTACAAAGTAGTCATTCATACTTTGGCTTCAATGATGAGGTCACAGAAATGATTGCTCATAGGGTGGTCAGATTTGCAGAGGAAATATAAAATGCGCTGTTCCTTCCCGTCAACCAAATCTCCCCTCAGTGAAGGGTACAGTTGACCAGTTCTAGATAGAACTAAAGCTTCCAATTGACTCTTTCACATATGTTCTTCAGTGTGAGCATGCAGCCAAGGACACTCAAGCATTGAAGGAAAGCTTCAGAAAAAGCAAGCAAGCAAAAAGAAGAAAAAAACCCCACATCTTTGGGGACACAAAATACAAAGAGCAAAAAAATTTTTAAAGTAGCCTTAACATTGACAAATAAACCACTGTATAACAGCAAAGGAGAAGCCAGAGGCTATCAAACACAAATGAGCACATAGGGTCAAAACTTAGAAACTGGAATTTAATGTGTGGCATGGATGTGTTAATTTGAAAAACAAAACTATGTTTATCTGTTTATTTGCTTTCACTCTCATGAAGAGCTCAGTTACATTAGACAAAAGCTCTATATATCTCTATATATCTATATATCTTCCTATCCTCTAACAGAAAGTTTAAAACTCAAACTGAACTTGTCTTCCAATATAGAAAGCAAAGATAGACAGAAAATAAAAAAATTTTATAAACTAATATACAGAGAACATTATCCACACAACAAAATCCAGGGGCTTTAAGAAATCAATTTCCTTTCTATGAATTGAAAAACAGGAAATTCAATACTGAATGATGATGTTTTTGTTCCAGCTTAGTAGCTGTACATGAATCTACTGATACTTTACTTATTGTACTATATTTATATTATACATACTGCAGCCCCGTGGCCCTGTAGTCAACACCCTGCCAACCACTCAGGCCATGGCCAGGATGGCTTTCAGGTCCCATGGCACTGACTTTACCATGGCTGCTGTATGTAGATTTAATCTAAGCCTCTATTGTTCTATTTACCAAAAAAGATTTGGAAGTCAGATGTGGGGTGAAAACCTGCAAAATCAAAGAAGCTGAGAAGCAACCAGCTGACCTTAATTTTGGATGAAGCCCAGCAAGAGACGTGTCTCTTTACTTGTCCCAAACAAACAAACAAACAAAAAGAAAGAAAGCACCAAACTCAAGTCCTCACCCTTTCCTTCCAGGGTGGCTCCTCTAACCAAATTGCTGGTGTCTCTATGGCCAACTTGGGTAGGTGCTAGCTCTGCCCCCACCCCCACCCCCATTCATGGTAAAACTTTATTTAAGCCTTAGAGTGTGATCAAAATTCCCACAACAGAACGGGCCAAGAAAGTTCTCAGAATCATGGACTGAAACAGATTCATAATCTTGTACAATTTTAGAACGCCAATCCTGGAGACTTTCAGAAAGGAAAAGAAACAAGAAAAAAAAGATTAAAATGAGAATGGAGTCAGACTGTGGGACTCTGAACACAAAGGGAGACAAAATCTTCCTTTTCTGAAGCATGAGTTTCCAGTCTGGAATTTTATATCTAGCCACACTGTCCATGAACATCATTTGAGAAAACAGACTGCCATGTTGTCAAGGTCATTCTCTCACACACTGCATTTTCCCATAGAATGGGATCACCCAGAGTAAATAAATAAAGACATAAGTAAAGGAATAAAGAAAAAGGCACCACACACACACACACACACACACACACACACACACACACTCAAATATACAGACACACACACATATACAGATACACAAACATATACACACATACACACATACAGACATGCACACACATACAGACACATACGCAAACACACACTCACATATATAGACACACATATTCACACATGTACAATGTACACACATGTTCAGACACAAACACATGTACAGGCACACACATGTACAGATAAACACACACACAGAAAAAATCCCTCCCTGACATGACACAGCAGGAGGGAAAGGTTCTGAAAGCCACTACTTCAATAGGAGACTATGAAAAATTTTAATATCTAAAGAGGAAGAGGGAGGACTATAGAATGGGGAAAGGTTTAGAGATGATTCCATGGTAACAATATACAAAACTGAGCCAAAAGAAAAAAATTAAAAAAAAATCTAATAAACAAACAAAACCAAAACAACCAAGTAAAGTAAACGAAGTACTATTTATTCCAGAGAAAGGAAAAAGGGGAAATAGAAAGAGGAGGGAAAAGTTCCAAAATAAGATTTACCATGTCACAATGTGGATGGCGGAGTTGTGAAATTTTGTTTCTGTTCAAGAGTAAGAGCTAGAACCCACTCCTATCTCTCATGTACTAATTTTACCTTGAATTTCCTTCCCAGGGTCCTACAGCCATACTCACAACCCATTGTTAAATGGCTCTTTCGATAGGCCATTCATAAATGTATTTTGTTTATTAAGCAGCTAAGTGAACATTGTTGATAATATAATTGGTTGGCTTAGACTCTGTGAGTAGCCTCTGAACACTGACAGCTCATATGCACCCCTAAAACACCAGAGCTGTGTGCACCCCTAAAACATTAAAACTTTTCAGACAAGAAACACACAGTCTCTTTCTGTTAGTTCTTGAATGTACAATAGAAACCAACTCATGATCCATCAAGTCTTTAATAGATAACCATGCACATAGTAGAACAAATTGGCACTACAGTTAACAAACTACTTTAACAGGTCCCCTAAAGTTCAAACCTGTCACATCAAGACTTCTTGCTTCAATAACAATCAACACTTAAACCAGAAGTGCCTCAGCAATGTAACATTTCCCATACAGCATCACCACAAAATGTCCTGGACTCTTCTGAATTCTGACAGATTACAAAGACAACTCTCCATTGAAAACTGATCAAGTTGGAAAGCAGAATACACAAGCATCAAAGCATTGGCTCTATACAGACACCTCCGGGAAAACGTTATTACTGTTATTCAAAAGACAGTGAAAAATTTCAAAACTCAAGCACATCGTGTTCTTTCTCCCACTTCTGAAGATACTATATGGCAAATTATTTTCTCAGGAAAAGAAACAAACTTACCTTTCACAAGCTCGGACAGTCCATGCGGCAATTATCCATAATGAGATACTAAAAACCAAGAGCACAGTTCCTGGGCAGATAGTCATTAAAGTCTTCATAACAAAACGCGTATTGAAGTTTATCTTATTAAGTGCCCCAATGCTTCTAGAGGAGGCATCGGTGAAAAGTTTGCTATGTAAAAGCATGACTCTGGCGATCAGATAGAGTCTTAAGAACATTGGTATAGATAAGATAATATCCACATCAGCGGTGGTTGTGGAGGGGGCATAGGAGAAGGCAAGCCGGGCCGTCCATGTGAACGTATAATTCCCAGGTATGGGATGAATAGCACACACCAGTATTTCCAAGCAGATGAAGAAAATACGCTCATAAGTCATGGCTATTCTCCAGTCATCTGCTCCATTGTCCACCATGAATAACTGAAAAAATAAAGTAGAAAAGCAGCTTCAGTATGGCATGAAAGCTCCACAAGTGTTAGTGCAGAACTTAAAAAAAGACAACAGGTGATGCTTAGCAACTGGACGAGCTAAAGCTGGCATCTTGGAAAGTCTAGCCAGGTATGCTATTTATAGACGAGGGCAATGGTACCGGAGGGGGATTCCAGTCTGTAGAAATTCAAACGAGCAGCCTGCTGCATAGGGACTCAAAGTATTCGGGAGTCCACGTTATTGGATAATCATAAAGTAAGATTTGTTTTGTAACAGATTGCTCTCCATTTGAGGAGATGGTGTTTCAACCCATGCATGATGCTATTTAGGGTGCCGCTGGAGTCAGTGCAACCCTAGAATGCAGCAACACATGAGTATTCTTATGAGAAATTTATTCTTGGCCTCGGAAAAAAAATCACAAGAAACCACAGATGAACGTGGCAGAAACATTTATTCTAGTTTCCTCACTATTGTTTTATAACTTACTCAATTCTCCCTTTTCTTATTTTTGCCATCTTTCATACCACAATTAAGGAAAGAATAACTTGTTTCCCTGGCTGTTTATAAAGAAGGACACCAGACCCTGGCTGTGCATGAATTAGCAAGAGCATTTGGAAATGTGTTTTCACTTTTTAGCTGTCACGATGACTTGTGGGGGCTCCTGGCATTTAAGTCCAGGAATCCATGGGAGCCAATCCTGCTGTGTGGCCGCATCCCATGGACTAGGAAGACTCATCTGCCCTGATACCAACAGTGTCCCCTGCCGAGAAAGAAATCCTTCTGCTAAGTAATCCAGCAAAGTAGGAGTGAAAGCCAACAAAAGGAGCATAGTTGCTTTCTCAATGAGTGAGCTGCAGACTGGGTTAGAGAAGATTCCACATGGCTGCGTCCTATGTACCCTCCTCTTTTCACGGACATCAGGTAGATCCCTGCTCTTGCTTAGCTAGTCTGTATGTGGAACTTCTCTCCTATGACCCAAACTGCTCCTTGCTTGGCTGTTACTTTGCAAAAATAGTTATATGGGGGCAAAATTGCCTCTTTTGTTTGATGCTTACTACAAGGAGACTGAAAAACATTAGACATTTTTTATTAAAAATATGCCAGTCTTCTGAGGGTCTACTTTCTTTACCAACTTGTTTATGAGTGAGAGTGCAGATTGTTAAAAAAAAATAAAAATAAAAACTAAAACCTACCTCCAAAAGGGCTGAAAAATCACACAACTCCAAAGAATCTTTAAGAGCCATTAAAAGGCCTCTGTTTCTTCTCTACACACGCTTTCACCACCACCCACCCCGACCTTTTCATCCTAGCTTCTCTCTCAAGCTTCATGTGTTTAAAGCAAATTTCACTTTCCCTAGTACCCATGTGTCTTCCCTCTTAGGGGAATATGCAAATAAGCTCACACCATTACAACTCACCAAAAGGAACACAAAAGGCACAAAAGAGAAGCAGGGCCAGCTGTCTACACTGGGTGGGGTTGGTTTCTCTCAGGGACCCTTCAGTTCTGAGGGATTTCCCTCTCCATCAGCTCCTCAGCCCCTGGGGAAAAGCCACTGAAGACAGCTTTATTATGGGAGCAGTGTCTACTCTTAACTTTTAGCTTATTTTCCTGCCATTGCCTCCTTTAGGAAAAAAAAAAAAAAGATATTCTCCTCTCCTCCATAGGTTTCTGCACTGCTTGCTCTTTTCATCTCTGCTACTCTCGGTGACTTCCGTTTCCTCCCCCACTTTGGTGTCACGGTCCCTTTGGGGTCTATAGCTCACTGTCTCTGGCTGACCCTGCATGGGCGAGTTCATCCTTTATCCTCTTTTACCAGATTCCTCCTTTTGGAAGTGATCTCCATCATCTAATAGTCACTTAAAAATGTAAATTATATAACCCTATTACTACCAAGAATAATATCATTCAAAATCCCTCCATTGCCTCATGGTTAAACCTAATCTGCACGCACAACAGACAAGGCATTGTGCCATATGGTTTTTGCCTATTCCCACCCTCATTGCTTATGGCTCTCCTTACAGTTTCCATGGTTGCAAATTACAGAACCTGATGCCTGCACCCCTTCCATGTTTTTTGCCGTCTAGCTTATAGCCTCATCAAATTCTTACTTCTTCAAGAGTAGATTTCACATCACCTCCAAATCTAAGCACTCCTCTGCGCACTATGGTTGCTTATGGACCTCCCATTGAAGCTTCCACAGAAGACAATGACACTTTCATCCCCAGGATGTCTTTGAGGCTAGAGACAGGAAGCACAGCTACCTATCAGGGCTCAATGGGTGCTCATTACAGCAACTGCTTTGATGCCTGTCTTAAGAATGACTATGCTGACCCTAAGGCCCTAGTGTTCTTTAAGCACACTCAGGGAAGAGGAGAACGCCAAATAAGAGACATACGTGTAACTCAAAAGAGCCTGCAAATTTACACCAAACATCCTACTGACTGATAAGCCACTGCATGTGTGTGACTTTGAAATCACACAGGAAGTTCAGATAATTTTTTCTTTGGTAACTTCCATAAGAAAGTTTCTGTTTCATTTCCTTTTATTACCCATTCTATTTCATAGTTCCTTCTTATTGTCAGATAACACCGAAATCATCTCATTTTAGGCTTTATAGTATAAGCTGACATATACCAGGAGAAGCACCATGGCTTCTCCTGAAGTATTTTTGTTCATTCATTTAATAGTCTATTAAAGAATTCTAAACACCAGGTTCCAGGGCTGTGCTACATCCTAGCCATGTTGTAGAAGTCACAGTAGACGACAGACAGTCTGCCCACTGACATTAACTTTGATCAGGAAAGAAAAACATCAAAAAAGATGACTTGAAGCAATTTAATAAAGTAATTAAGATTTCTGGATGTCGCAGTGAAGGAAACGAGCAGGAGATGAGATGGGGAAGGGTAAATTAGAGATGACAGCAGAAAAGGTCATCAGGGAGGACTCCAGGGAGCACCATTTAGTGCAGGTACTGATAAGCAAAACAACCCATTATGTAGAGGACACCTCAGGCAGGGTAGAGAGCACAGGTGAAGGCACAGGCTATGCACCAGCTTCGTATGCTCAAAGAAAGGAACATTGGAGTGGGTGAATTAAATGCCAAGGGGCAGACTGAAGGTACATGTATGCAAAAGAGCCCCTTGGGCAGCCCCTGTGGGAAATGGCACCCAGAGTGGATTCCATTCCAAATAAATAAGAACCCACTGAGACGCCTAGGCATGGAAGTAACAGGACATGACCTGCAGTCTGCAAGGCACATTCTTCTGCCATGCAGGATTTGGAGTAAAACGGCACACGTGTAGAAGGATACAAGTCACACAATACTACTGCATTCAAGTGGTTGGAGCATCTTTGTAGACTGGACTAGGGGTTGCCATGGGAATGCAAAAGTGGTTCTGATGGGCATGGTGATGGCAGTATCCACCAAGGTAGAATCTGCTGATGTGTTACAGGTGGGAGTGATAAAGAAAAGGGCTCACAGATGGCTACTGAGTTTCTATCATGAGAAAATCAGAATGAATGGTGAGGCCACCTTCTGAGAATACTTCCTACACTCTGCGGAGCGCAGAGGTAAGAGATGAAAAACCCTTTTCTGGCCACTAACATCTGAGTATAGATGCCAAGAATAAATTAAGATATGGAAGTCACACTGAGAAGCCTGGAACCTTGAAATAAATTTGGAAAGCATCTGGATTTAAGTGGTTTATTGGACTAAATGAAAACTACAAGCGAGCAAAGAGAGCAGGACCCGACAGATCTCAAGGCCAAGTCTTGGAGAACCTAAAAGGCAAGGGCCATAAGAGGATCTGAAATACAGCTATAAGGGAGGAAATAGTGGCCTTCTGAAAGCCAAGGACGTGTGGACTGTCAATTACAAACTGTAAAATGGTATTTACTGGGTTCAGAGTAGTGTTAATGTACTCAATAATCTCTTCAGAACATAAGAACATCATAAACATTACAGTCCCTCAAAGTCAACATTAAAACCCAATTGCAGAAATTACACATTTGCACTTCATGTAATCTCTGTGAGAGCTATGGTCTGTCTTCAGCTCTCAGGCAGGGGAGTTCACCAGAATGACTGATAGCAAATCAGATCTACGTTTCTTTTTTTTTTTATTCCGATATTCTTTAAAAAAGAAATATTTTAGGGGACTGTTACTTATTTTCATTCTGGGACTGTAGATTGTGTTTTTCCCAAACTATGACCCCAAAAGAAATCCCACAATAAACTTCAGTTTCCCGGAATAACTGTTTTATATTTGCTTTGATGTCCACAGATTGATCTATGCCTACCTCATTATCTATAATTAATGGAAAGCAAGAGAACTTGGTAAGAGAGGGTCTAGAGAATAGTAGAAGGACCCAACTACACAATCGGATGCTCCACTGTGAATGGGAGAGACTTAGCTACAGAGGCCCTACCCTACCTGCCTCTCTTTTATGCATTCTTGCAAACCACTCTCCAGGATCCTGAGCTCAAGGATGGCATCTTGTGCATCCTGGAATCCTTTACTAGATCACAACAAGAGTACTGCTCAGGAAAAAAAAAAAAAGAACTGGAATCCAAAAATACTCATTGAATATTTCAGTCATGTATTCATTAAGAAATCATGAAAAGAGAGAAGTAGCCATAGTCAATGAAATATAATAATAATTAAAACCACGTGGCACTGGCAGAAAGTGCAAAGCATCCTGACGCATGGGAGCTTCACATGGGTAAGAAGGTAGCCATCATAAGCAAGCACAAGTTGCTGTAAAGTGACTGGCAGAGAAGCCAGTGGCCATCAAAAATAAAGTTAGGTCCAGGACTGAGACCTGCCCTCTCTAGGAAAACTGCATGTCATGCATATAAAAGATCTAACTACGAAAATGAAGCCAAGAGCAAAGTGAACGTAGCAGATCAGAGAAAGACAAATAAATGAAAAGTAACACATATGCATTTCACTCCATGAAACTGTACCCCTTTTTCCCACCATTTAAGGAAGTGAACTGAGGGCCCTAAGAGTAAGAAGAATAGAGTGATAAATAACTCAATAAACCTAAGTACTTTCATTCTGGGGAGCATGTGAACAAAATTAATAACTAATAAAAATGAAGGAAATCATTTAAAACAAGAAAATGGAAGAATGTGAATGAAGAAGGTAATTAGACATTCAAATACTTCCTACCATAGTCAACATGTTCAGTTCTAGAAAGTAATAGCTGTGTTATGGGCGATCATATACAGAATCAAACACAGAAATCCTATTTATAGCTAAAATATACTTATCAAGCAGAACCTTGAATGATTACATTTTGTAACTATTGCCAAGAGCATGAATAAAATAATAATGGTATTTGTTTGTTAACCTTTAAACAAGTATGCAATGAGGTCCCTTCATACAGGGAGACCTGGGCACCTGCTCATCCTGCTTCCTGAATTCTGGTCTGAAACATGGGCCATGCTAGACTTTGTCCAAACCGCTCCCACAGTTGGGAAGGATAAAAAGAACATGCATCGTCTGTCATGGGCAGGGGTGAGCCAAACATACCCACATACTCCTGTTTTATTTTTGACCCTTCCCACTACAGACATAGCCACTTCCATGGACCCCATCACTTTGCAGTATCTACTGCCTTTTCTCTCTCCTATACTCCAAACATGATGCAATTAGGATCTCTGGTCATAAGCACAAGGTTGCTAAAGGGCACAAAAGAATGCCTTTGGAAGGAA
>NC_022020.1:33372413-33384679 GCF_000317375.1 Microtus ochrogaster | reverse complement strand
ATATAGCATCTTTCTTCTCTCCTTCAGGTGGACCCTAGATCTGCAGCACCCATCTTGTGACCCAAATCAATAGATTCTAAAAGAATCACACCAATGTCAGCCTGGACATTTGAGGCCACAGAACCAGCAACTGCATTTTCTATTATTTATACCACTAAAACTTAAGACTGCATTTAACTTAGTATCCTTTAAACATCTGTGTAAATATCTGTAAAAGAAAAAGACCATTTATTAACTGAAATACTTCATGGAGGAGACAGTCAAGAACTCAGTCAAAAGGAATGCCTTTCAGATGCCGAAATGTAAAACGTGCAAGCTGCTGGGCTGTGAAGCTGTCTGTGGGTGGATGGCTCCTGCGCATGACTTTCAAGTGTCAACCAACTGCGCTGAAATCTCTTAGTGTGAGTCAGAGGAAACACGATTTTTAGTGCCAGAGAACGTTGTACTCAATACATGGCTGGACCACTTCCTAGCTGAATGGTCTAGGGCCACATAGTTAAACCCTCTAAACTTAAACCTGCTCATTTGTAGCATGGAATAGAAATAATACCAACTTTACATGGCTATTCTGAGGCAATACCCACTCTGCTGATGTTAAGAAAGGCCAACCCACCCTCCCACGGCTAAGGTCCTTGTGCCTTGGACCCTCAAGGGAAGTAGCTATAGGAATTCAATGAGAACTTATGTTCTGAAAGAGGAGAATTTAACCATGGAGGAGGAGTTGACTAGGAAACAGTAGAGTTAGCCCTTAGAGGAGCACTACTAACTTCACCTGTGCCTCCTCCTGAAGGAATTCTTAGCAACTGCTGATGCGTGAGCTTCTAAGAGTGTCCTCCGCTACTCTAATCAAGAGCTTTGGCTGCAGATAAAAGCTTAGAAACATCTACTTAATCAAGAGATGATGGAGATTATAATGGCTCTGGAATCTGCTGCCCTTCAGACCTACTCTACTTAAAATCAAATCTTGGCCCCTTTCATGGGACTGCTGGCGACTGTGTCCATTTTCCAGCACTGATGCCTTTACCCATAATTACATTCACCTCATACTGCAGTTCATGAAAGTTTCTACATGCACAAAGAATGTGTGTGATCTTTTTTCCCAAAAGGTGGCATGCTTAATTCCCCTGCTCTTTTTCTCTCAATGGAATGGATACCACAGCAAATACTAGTGTCTGTGGTTTATCCATGCAGGCTCCAGGATCCGAAGCCAAGCACAGCTCAGTCTGAGTGTGACCTACCACCACTCCTCAGCGCAAAAACACTACAGAATGAGTCAACTTCTTCTTCTTCAATTGTATGTGAAGGGAATAAGGAATTGATTGCCGGGGATCAACTATTAGTAAGGCTAAAAAGTGCAAAACCATAATTAAATAAGAGAAAATTCATTTTATTCTAAAAGTTTAATATATAATAATAAAAGTCTGTATGTTTTCATTTGAAGCATTATAATAACCACTACATAGATAAAACATAATATTATCACCTTTGTTATTTTAAGCACTTAAAAGCTAGCTAAAAGGCAGTTCATAATTATTAGTATATTTGCCCTTTAAGAGCTTAATTAAAGGACAAGCAGTCAAAAGGATTGGTCATGGTCACCCCAAGAGCGAGTGAAAAGCCCAAAGCTAAAGTTCAGGCTCTCTAACGTTCACATAATTTGACAGGAGCATCAAGTAACTCTGAAAAGGTGAAAGGAAATCAAATATTTATAAAGCAAATGAATGTTTACCCCCTAATTTACATTATGATTTCTGCAATGTCACATATAACTCCCCGATGCTCTTGGAAAACCTCCTATTCTCTGGCAGAAACAAATATTGAAATAGACGTCCATATTATACTCTTGCCCTGTGGGAACAGAAATAGAGCACCTCCTAGTTCAGGCTCTAAGTTACAAGCTTCGTCATCTGTGAAAGTCTCTGAGTCTAACTTCAGTCATACAGAACTTCCTATCCCACACAATGTTTGAGATGGAACTGGAAAAACCTCACCATGATGATACTGCTGTATTACAGGTAAGTATGGATTCATATCAAATGGACAACTATTTAGACAGTGTGTTGTATTTTTTTTTCCCTCATTTTAAGAGAAAGCTAAGACTCAAAGGTTAAGGAACCAGTTAGGGTAATATGGATGAAGTACAGAGATGGACAAGAACTCAAGTGTTCTCTCTACAGAACGTGTCTCTGCAGTAATGAAACTGCTGTTTGTCACATACTTAGTAGTTACAAAACGATTTTAGAAAGAACAAGATGTTAGTAGTGATCATACCAATGAGGGTACATCTGTTTGCCCAGTTTGGTAGGGAATGCAAGAACTGACTGGAGGGAGAGTTATTACATGTAAGTTACTCAGTTGTCTTATAAAGTATTGACAGACAGACAGACAGACAGACACACACACAGAGAGAGAGAGAGAGAGAGAGAGAGAGAGAGAGAGAGAGAGAGAGAGGGGAGAAAGAGAGAGTGTGTGTGTTAACACAATTAATGAAAGACCACAAGATTTAGTCACCAAAGAACAACACTGCATCCCAGTGCAGGGCAGCCTCATGTTCTAAACGGTGCCAACCTTGGTAAGAAAATAAAATGTAACAGAATATTTCTGTGAAGTCAGTGATATGTAGACCTATAATACCTATGTCTCAATTTTAGAAATATCTTATCCATATTGTTGAAATACAAATTAGTATGAAATAATTAAGTATGATATTCAAACTGGTCAAAGAAAACACTGGCCAGGCTCTCCTTCAGGAGGAGACTATATATATATATATCTCACTATATAACTATATATCATCATTTCCACAGAGATGAAATATTCTTCCCACTCAGGAAGCTAATTGCAATGACAACAATTCAGGAAGCTCATGAAACTTGTTGGGCTCTGGTACCCCAAAAGTTCCAAAATTCACAAGTGGCCCCCCAAGGCTAGAAGAGGATCTCTGGGAAGAAGAGACTCTTTGATGGAGTTGCCTGCAATGTGTGTAGGGAGATCCAAGGCTGCAGCCTTCGTGAGTTGTCACTCACGTGATGGGCTTTTCCAGAGATGTGGTGGCCTTTGAGTGAGTCATGATCTTGCAAGGAACCCCAATCAACCCTCTGGTTCACAAAGCTAGATTTGGGTGGGATTGTTTCTTTGGTTTGACATCAGTGCTCTCTCTGGGTTGGGTAAAAGTTTGTTGGCATCTCTCCAGGAAACTCACAAATTGGAGATGTGTGAAAAATACTCTTACACAGACTGAGAAAGACTGTTAAACAACATGTTGTAATACGATACAAACTGAAATTAGAAGGAAGGGTTTAATGAACAAGAAAATATGCTAGTAGACAAATAAAAACTATAAATAATTATAAGCACCAACAATCTGAAAATGGCTAATTTGGAGGAGACAGAAAAGCAAGATATAAATAGGACACTGGACATTGATAATACAGATGGGAGTGGAAATGGAGAACGGAAGGGACCTTGAAGGTGCATCATCTTGTTTATGAGGACAGAGATTCCAGTGTACTTTAAACATTGTTAAATATTATTTTATTTGCTAAAAAAGTGAGACTGGCTACTAAAATGGAGGATATGAATTATGTAACCTCTAGGCTACTACAGAGGGGGAATTAAGTTTGAAAAACCTCATGTTACCCACAATAAGAAGAAGAGTAAATAGAAAAAAATACAAATTCAAAATAAGGTCTGAAATAGATACAAACGTAACAGGGCCAAACAAAGTCAAACGAGCTGAACCCTAACTCCAACAGGCAGCACTGAAAGCAAATGAAGGGGCTGAACACTTCTGGGGTGAGCACTGCATCCACATGAAGAAGGTGGCCGGACCATGGTGTTTACAGATACTGCCTCATTCATAGAGCGTACAGAGCATGGACTACAACACGCCCAAATTCTTAATAACCATTGCGACTGCCAGTTGATGGTGGGTAGACAGACTTGGAATAAAATGGAAGGCCATTTTAGCTTTGGTTGTAATGTTCTTTTTCTCGTTTGAGAAATAAAACCTAAGTGGGGAAAAAATGGAAAAAGAAATCTCTACTGCCATGAGGCTAGAAGAGAGGAAGAGAGAAAACTTGTGAACTCTTAGGAAGTTCTGGCTCAGAACAACTCCTCCCCCCACCCTGACTTGCACAGGGGCAGGACCTAACTTTCTTTCTTTTTCAAGTGCAACAGAAAGACACTGTTGGGACTGAAAGCCAGTGAAGAAGCTGCGAAGGGAGAAAGCCCCCAGTATGGCTCTCCAGCTCAAGTCTGGGTTCTGGGAAACACATCCAGGAGTGTGTGCTTCATGGAACAAATCAGATGAAATCTCTTTAGTTCTTTTAAGTTTTCCTACACGAAGGCCTTGAAATTAGAATACAGCCGTATGACACATGTCAATCCCACCTCAATCATAGTTACGGTTAAGTAAAAATACACTCAATTGTAGCTGCTGTTTAATTTTCAGACCTTCCTTACTGAAAACTATTCTATTTAGATTCTTAATGACTACAATGGTTGTTATAGTAATACTTCCATGGCTAGGAGAAATGACAAAACAGACACTAAGTGGCAATGCTATCGAAATTCAAAATGCCTGTAATTAAGCCCAAATCATTGGAACTAACTCTGAGTGCTCATGTGGTAGGACCAATCAAGACTAATGTTATTTTTATTATGTTTTTCCAACTTGTGTACTTTGGATTCAAAATTAGCAGAGTTTTCCTTTCAGTGTTCCACTGAAGAGCAAACAATCTGGGTTGGGGAGAGGTCTCAGCTGTCAAGGGCAGTGAGTGTTCTTGCAGAGGACTGCGGTTTGGTTCCCAGCATCCACACGGCAGCTCCCAGCCATCTGTAACTCCAATTCCAGGGTATCTGATGCCCTCTCCATCCTCCATCAGGTACCAGTCACGCACATGGTCCATAGACATACATGTAGCCAAAACCCGCAATCACACAGAATAATAAGAACAAAGTATACACAGTCACAAGAGTCTTGCCATGGTGATATGAGCTGTGCATAATGACACAGAAGAGTAGTATATGCCAAGTTCAAGGTATGGCCTACACAGAAGTTCAAAAATCCCAATGAAAGGTATGGTTCAGTCTTTCCAAAAACATAAAGGAGACACTAACAGCACACAGCTAAACATACTGCCAATAAACAATCAGGCCAAAGAAATGGGAGACAGGAAATAAAAAAGAACGGCATAGCTTACAGAAGGGAAGTTGGCCCCACCATTCAGCTGAACACAGGTCTGAAAGGCAACGTCGTAGCAGCTTTTGATCAGAATAATATGTTCAATGTTATTACGGAGATTATTAGAGATTCTGTTATTCCAAACCACCACCCACTTAATTAATATGGGCAGGTGGCTCCAACAGACGAGATTGTGAAGGGAAAAGTGGTCACACCTGAAGAAGGGCATTTAGATGGACGCCCAAGAGTGGAACACCATTATGGGGCAGACTTAGAGTCATCCAGCTTTGCTTGACATCATCAGCATTCTTTCCTGTCCTCTCCTTCACTTTCATGGGTAATTGAGTATTGGCTCCTCTCCCACTTTTGTGGACATCCCTGGATACAGACAAAAAGCACTACTAAACAAGATATATTTTATGGAACAATTAATTATGGATAAAGATTATTCTACAACAGTCTCCTTGAATCAACTGTGGTGAACTTCGGCTAACATAAAATACCACTTGGAGGAAACGGCCTCCTCTAACTATAGTAAAATAGAGCCCATGTTTGGACACCAGGATTTTAGGAAGCGGTAACTGTTTTGATTGTAACTGAAGTGGGGGAAATGGTACAACCTTTCTTCCACATCCCAGACAAAATTATACATAGCCGTTCCCTTCAAAAAGAGAATCTCTGAAGTTACAGATCTGAAGATACGAACTTTAGTCCCAGGTTTGCTACTCACTAGCTGAATAAGAACTGAACTGAAGTCATGTGTATGATGTCCTTAATACAGGGCTTGCCCACAGAAAGTATGTGAAGTATATGCACTACTTCACTTTCCCGAAGAATGGTCCAAAGCAGGAGGTAACAAGTCCAGGGTGATTTTCTGCACTGATTATGTTAGTCAGGTTTTGTCCCTATGGTACTCCAACCGCAAAGGGTCAAGTGGCCCATGTTCATCTAGCCACTCTCCTCCTCTTACATTTCCATCTCAGATCATAGTCACCATCCCACAGCCAAACTCTCAACACACTTCCCTAAAGAATATTCCCTCCCTTTCATCATCATTTTTGCCGTCACACAAAAGGCACAGAAGACTCACCAAGAATACTACATCAAATAGAAAGCAGTAATAAAATGAAGGGTCTGATTCCAAGATAGAGTTAGAAGTAGCTCTCATACACTGCCAGGATTGAGAAGAGTTGGGGAAACAAAGGGTTTTTTAGTATAAAGTTTAGTATAAAGTATAAAATAGTATAAGATTCTATACTGAAGCTGAAGCCAAATATAAGGGCATTCAAAACTACAAGTCTAGTTGTCTGCATCCGTGAGTGCTACCACATTGTTGCAGGCTAAACAAGAACTTGAACCATGAACAGAGGAAACCCTGCCATCCTACTGAACCCAAACATTACTCAGCAAGGTCTGTGCTGTCAGAAGGATGTGAATAAAAGATGCAGACTGACTCCTTTCCTGCCTCCCACTTGCTTAGCCCCATTAAAACCCTGGATGGCAAAATGACATGATATAGTCAACGTATGGGTCAAAGTGCATGCCATTAATCCCAGCACCTGGGAGGCAGAGGCAGGAGGATCTCTGAGTTCTAGGCCAGCCTGGTCTACAAAGCAAGTTGCAGGACAGCCAGGGCTACAAGAAGAAACAAAATGAAAGGTGTACAAAGACCCCCTAAAAAGATAAAACAGATCCGCAGAGATTAATCAATGAGTGTTAAGAACTCAGTTATTCTGAATCAGTAACACCCATGCATGCCGCTCAAGAAAAGGAAGAAGAATGTGGACGAAGTAACTGGACATGACTCCACCGAGAAGGAGGCATCTGGCTAGTGAGTGCTGAAAAATTCAGGAGAGCACTTTGTAATGATATAGATGTCTAAGAGTACAGTCACATTAGGAGATGCCATGGTCATCTAATAGGATAAAATAAAAAGGATGTCCCCGGAGAGGGCTCCATCTCCTGTCCCACGATCAGAACTATCTAGAGGTAACCTGTCTCTATCAGAGCCTTGATTTCCAACAGCCCTTCTGAAATAAACCACAGCATGTGGGCAGATCCGTTTCCATACATCCTAAAACCAAGTCGAACAAAACTTGTCTTTTTTTTTCATACAGCTCTAAAGAGCAGAAACGAAAACATAGCGATGATTTCAACCAATGACAGCTGACTCTAATCCTGGGCATCTTAATCATTTAAGTTCAAACTAGATACAAATGATTTACACAGCTAAACTTCTTTAACGATCCCAAACATTATGACAGAAAAACACAAAAGCATTGAGAGAGCTTTTCGCTAAGGAAAGGTCCTTTTATTAAACTCCTCCCAGCACGTTAGATCCTTGGAGAGGGCTTGGTTCACACGTATCCTCAACCAGCCTTTGATAAACTAAAGAAAAGGAGGAAGGGTGGCTGGCTGCCTCCACTTCACAGATGAAGCCATAGGGACCATTTCCACAGCTACTGTTCAACAACATGGAGGGAGGATGGGTGAAGCTATTTCAGGGGTGCTGACTAGACAGCATGGCCAGGGGAATGGCCATCAGGTTCACACATGACATTTGTCCTCACGGGGCTGACAGTCGAGGCAGACAGAGTCGGACAGCGCCCGTGGTAATAATGACCTCCATCAGTTGAACCTGGAGGTCACGGTCTTATCTTGTACCTTTATCACTTTATCACTCTTCTCCCTTGCTACTCCCAGACACATCCATCATACACTCCAAACAGAGGCTCACGGTGCCTCATCAACAGGGGCTTATGAGAAACACCATTATGATTGTTGTCATGGTTACACTGGTAAAGGCGACACCAGCGGGATAGCTTGATGACTGCTGTGTCCAGCAATGGACTTGCCTTAGGGTTTCGAAGGCTGTGATAAAACACCGTGGCACAAACAACTTGATGTGGAAAAGGTTTATTTCACTCACAGTTCCATACAGTAGTTCATCACCAAAAGCGGTGAGGGCAGGAACTCAATCAGCACGGGAACCTGGAGGCAGGAGCCGATGCAGAGGCCATGAATGAGTGCTGCTTACAGACTTGCTCCTATGTCTTGCTCAGCTTGGTTCTATATAGAACCCAGGACCACCTAGTGCCAGGGTAGCCCCACCCACAATGAACCGGCCCTATCAGATCGCTAATTAAGAAAATGTCTTACAGGCTTGCTACAGCCCAATCTTACTGAGGCATTTACTCAACTGAAATTCCCTCCTCCCAGATGACTCACGCTTGTGTCTAGTCTATGTAAACACTGGACTAAAGGCAACTTAATTTTCAGGTAGCTTTGTGGGCTATGGCACATGTACTCCAGGATTATAGATGAGAAGCCGTGAGATGCTAATAGGCTTCCAGAAATTGCTGGAGCTATGTTCAAGAAATGTGTGTTTGAATCATCTTCTATTCCACCTTGAGACTGTTTATCCCTGCATTTTCTCTCTGTCTTTAGAGAGCTGCTAAATCATCAGGATGGTTAAGTTAGGCAGCAATGGCTTCCTGAAAGAGGTGATTCCCCAGGAATGTTCAAGGGATCAGCAGGATTTGAGGAAGCGAAGGAAGAAAGACATTCTACGCTTCGAGGACATGAAACAGTGTAAAGTCCTTTGGGAACCTCAAGCAGGTGCTGGAGAAAGAGTGAATTTGGTCAGGAAGGATGGGGATGGGGTGTCAATGGGTGTGCAGAGGCCAGGTCCCGCCAGGTCTGGAAAGGAACATCTATGCTACATTGTGGCTATGTTACGGTGACACAGCAAAGCCAGGGAGTTATTGTCAAATTGTTCCAGCAGCACCAGGGAAGGTGGAACACCAGCAGAAAGCATGGTGACACAGGAGACTGTGTTATTACAGATGAAAACCAAGGAGGGCAACAGCCAGGATAACCCCCCACCCCAAAACTTTGCATACTCCTCTGAGATCAGACCAGACCATGTTGTTCATGTATAATTTTATTGTTTATGATAAATCACCATGGTTGTATTATCTGTACTTCCTTGCGTACTAGTTTTTAAAAATATTTTGTATTGTTTGACACTTCCATACCCTTACATAATGGATAATACTTGCTTTCACCCCTTGTCTCCCATTGGAACTCCTCAACAAGCCCTTCTCATTTCCACGTCTTCTTTTTGTGTGTGACCCACAGAGTTTAATTAGAGTTTCTTGATGAATGTTGGTGGGATGTAATTTACTGCAGCAATGGCAACCGTCACTATACAACCGACAACAATGACACTACCCTTCCCCCACCGATCTTAAACTGTCAGTGGTCCGCCAGGAGGAATGAAGCATGAAGCGCAATGGGCTCCTCCCCTAGACATGACGGAATGTTGAGGGGCCTAATCTTGTGAGTGCCTTCTGCAGATAATCACAGCTACAGGGAGTTCATGGGCTGTAATGACACTGTCATATCCAGAAGATGTCTTCGTGCTATACTTGTTCCCATCCCCTGAGTCTTATGTTCTTTCCAGCCCCTCTTCTACAATGTTTCCTGAACCTCAGAGAGATGGCAGCCTTATCCTCGTCAGGGCCAAGCCTTCCAGGTATCCTCTGCACTTTGGCCATGTTGTGACTTAAGATGAGGCTAAAAGAAAACGTAAGCTTAAACAAAAATACTAAACTACTATAAAATGCCATACGAACACTAAAGTATATAATAACATTTGGCAATATAATAAAGGATGCCATATACCATTCCTATATGTTATATCTAATGCATTCCATGTCACATATAAACTATTGCACATATTATAGCTCATAATATATACTGTGTATTAAAACACATGCATATAAACAGCATATGATATAAATAGCACAAATATAAAATTCCTGTTGAATATAAATGCCAGAGGCTTTAGGAGAACCTGAGAGATCAAAGCCCGACAACTGGAATGAAAGAGTGCACCTGTCTGCAGAAAGCACCCGTGACGTCATGGGTACTGCACAGTAAGCAGCCATAGGACCCGGTGGTGCGAGAGAGGGCACAGTGTCCAGTGGGAGAGAACAGAAAGCAAAGACTTCCTTGTGGTCCTAGCTGGTGGTGTTCTTCTCCAAGAGCAAATCTCAGAGGTAGGGAGGAGACCTAGAGGAGAGACTAGCCTGGCTAGGACATGGGAAATGCCCCCTGAGGACTGCCATCGGGAGTGCCCAGTCCACTGAGAGAAGAAGAGATGATTTCTGTGAAATAGGCCTTTAATCAGTAGGAACGGAAGTCAGCAAGCTAACTAAAACAGTATGCTTTGTGCCGGCAGATATGCCGACCGTAAGAAATTAAATAAGAACACTCCTTACTACTCCCCACTTTGTGATTAGAAATGGTCACCTATAAAAGAGGACCTAACTATAAGCACAGGAGTTTCCCTCTCCAAATGAGGCCAGCTACACCAACAGTGTCAATGACATTTTACCTAGCCAGAGATACCAGCTTTGCCATGATTGTGTTACACCATACGGCAGACGGGATACGACTGGCCCTGCCTGCCAGGCCTCTCTGAGACCGATGAGAAAGTCCAAGGCTCCAGAAGCCTCTCCACACAGTCACTGCGTTCCTACTTGGTGGTGTCAGTTTGGTTCACATGGCATCTTGCCTCCAGAAAGCATGAGAACTGAGGACATAGTAGAGATCTTATACCCAGAGAATTACATTTCTCAGGCTGTGCAGTTTTCTATCTCAACCCATCATGGCTCAGTGCAAAAGACCTGAGCCAAAAGAACAAACCAACTGGGCGCAGAAGTCATCAGGCCTTATTTTATTATTTCTCCTTGCTTTTGTTGACTGTTCTTTCCTTTTTTTTTTTTTTTTTTGAGACAGGGTTTCTCTGTATAACAGCCCTGGCTGTCCTGGAACTTGCTCTGTAGACCAGGCTGGCCTCAAACTCAAAAATCTGACTACCGAGTGCTGGGATTAAAGGTGTGCACCACCACCGCCTGGCGATGGTTCTCTTCTTTAACCTATAGGTTGGTCACCTGTTTCCTGTAAAGGACTAGAGAGTAAGGAATTTTTTTCTATTTTCCCTACCACATGGTCTCTGTTGTAGTTATTAGATGCAGCTGTGGAAGCAAAAATGTGGTAATATCGCATTCCCTTAGATATTCTGGGCCACTCCCCAATGAGACTTTGGATTTCAAAACAGGTCGGCTGGATTTCTTAGGGGACAAGGGTCATCGTTTGCTAAGCTCTACACTGATTAACCAGTGTTTTCTTTCTTTGCCCCATGTCCTTTCCTAGCAGAACTCGGTTCATCTCCCTTGAAAGATATCCCATTGTTAACCTCCTGGAGGCTCCTCCGGAACTTGAGAGTCTAGACTCTGATTTGCAATGATGATGGGAGAATCTCCTGAGCATGATGATGTGCTGGGCGCATGTCAATTCTTTGTGGGTACTGTGTCACCAACTGTCTAATACATTTCAATGAGGGGCACAATCGTTTCCACTCCACAGATGAAGAAAACGAGTCTGAGGGTGACACTCCCTTCTCCCGATAACACAAGAGTGAACCCCAATCTCTGGGGACCCAGAGCCGAAGTCCTCACTGTTCTGCATTCCTGAAGCACGCGTGGCTGTCTACACGGAAGGCATACACCACGTCTCTCCTCCTCCACTGTCCTCTAGGGGTTTCTGCTTAGCATTGCTACCCACACCCTCCTTGATAGAGACAGGCCCCGTCAATTGTTACCTATCACTTCTAACCATTGGGATGCTCACATCTTTTTAACATTCAACAGAAATGCAAGTACAAATGACAGACGCAACCCACCATGATCAGAACAATGGCGTCCTACCAAGCCAGTCCTCATTACCAGAGTGATTAAAGAAGGAGCAGCAGGGTTCATGGGAGCTTAGTGGCTCAAATCTGTAATCCCTTACTCAGGAGGCTAGACAGGAGCAACAAAAGTTCTGAACCTGTCAGGGTTACATAAGGAGCTCAAGGCCCAGCTCTGACAACTTGAGATGTTGTCTCAAAATAAGAAGGGAAAAAAATGTAAAGTTAAGTGGTTGAATGCTTGCCTAACATTGAGACTTTAGGATCAATCCCCAGTTAGCTAGCACTCTCTCTGTTTCTCCTCTCTCTCTCTCTCTCTCTCTC
>NC_022020.1:33364075-33372313 GCF_000317375.1 Microtus ochrogaster | reverse complement strand
ACACACACACACACACACACACACACACACACACTTTGAAGATCATCTTCAGACTGTTTACCTAAGGACTCATTTGAGAAGCAGCCTGCCTAAGAGGATTCCCCACAGTGTATTCACTTGGCACACTGCTCTCAGCCTCTCCACTTGTTTTCATCTGGGAATATTCTGGGGAAACACATGTTGTGCTTTGAGATTACCAGCCACGTCAGGATTCCCGATCTGCCACTGGTCCTTAAGGGACTCATTGAGGATGCATGATGATCTGTGGCCTCAGATACTCTTGGCTATGCCACCACCCTCACAGGATAGAAGAGCCGGCTGCTTCTTCTTAATCATCTTGGTAATGTGGACTAGCTTTGTAGTACCCCACTGTTCTTAAGAAGATGGAGTAAAGTCACCAACCGCTTCGACCCCATTGGGAAAGGACAGGTCATCATTCACAGCAACAGAAAAGAGGGGAGGAGAAGGACAAACGAATAAACGCTTGCATTTAGCCCGGAATGCACCCCGAGTGTGTCCCACATAGGTCTCTGAGCCTGTCACCCACCTCAGCAGTCTCTGGTCCTACGGCTTGCCAAGTTGTTGAACTTTGTTTCCATGCAGCAAAACATCACAGCTTGGGGCCTGAAGATGAGCTTCCTCTCTCCATTCACACACACAGCATCTTGCTGTAGCCACCTGGGCTCCTACAATTGTACAGGGAAGGCTTCTGTCTACAGAGCTCAGGCTAACCCACTGGCTACTGCAGTCCTTACAGGTTGTTCTAATATGGGTTCCAGTTTAAAACACATGCCCTCCCTTTCCTCTGTGGCTAGCATAAAGCTGCAACAAGACACACTTAACAGATACAATACTTCTAAAAGGCTGTACTGAAGCAGTCTGTGTGCCCATATCAGACTAGGTGAGACAGTGAACATGACAGCCAGTGTGCTGGATCCTGGTTCTCCGATGTAAGGAATACTCAAGAGACATAGCCTAAGATGAGAGGCATAGCGTGGTCAAAACTCAACAGCCGAAAAGGATAATCATTGTCAAAAGGGATAAGACTGTAAAATAGATATCCTGAAGGAAGAAAAAGGAATTGATAGAGAAGAGGGAGCCTTTTTAAAGGACATAAATCCACAGGAATGCGTGAATACCAAATCAAAGAATAATAATAAAAAAACTTTCATTCATGAATATAATATTGCTGGTGCTTTTTCTTTTTTTCAAAAAATAAGCATATCAGAGATTTTTCTTTTGAACACTTAGTGCTTAAATCTTGGTAGCCAGCTCAAATACATATTCATTAAATATCCCCTTTGATATTGCTGAAAATAGTTAAGTGCTTGACTAAAATACCAATAAGACAAAAATGAATACTTAATTCAAAATATTTTCACAGCATTAAACGTCAGAGTGTTACCAACAGGTGTAAGCTGTCAGTTCAAGTTTAAGCAATAACATGTAGAACATATGTGTGTGAACATATATGTATATGTGAGTACATACGTGTCTGCATGTGTGTATATGTTTTTTTTCAGATGGTTTAACTGAAACACAACAGGTTTTGCTCTGTAATATGAGAACTTGATCCAAGTATGGCATTCCTTTCCCATATGAAAAGTTACCTGTTGCAAGCTTCTAAATTATTGCAAAGCAATATAATTCTGGTGTCAAAACTGTAAAGCTAGTTCCACATAGATTAAATTTCCCGATGTGAGCTTTGCCTGAGCAGATATCAGGCAGCACCAGATACTGAAAAACATAAGATAACTATCACAAATCCCATGTCCGTCAGTTTTATATTTTACTTGATATGCATACATTCTCTACAATAATAGGCTCTTCCAGCTTGCTTTCCTGTGGCTGAGATAAACACTGTAATCAAAAGCAACTAGGGGACGAAAGGCTTTATTTCAGCTTATACTTTCAGGCAACAGCAAGGGAAGTCGAAGCAGGAACCCAGGAAAGCGGAGCAGTACTCTTTACTGACTTATTCCCTGGTTCATGTTCGATGAGTTTTCATATACAGCCCAGGACCACCTGCTTAGGAATGATACTTTCCACGGTGGACTGGGTCCTCCTATATCAAATAGCAATCAAGAAAATGGGCCTCAGACATGGCCACAAGCAAATCTGATGTAGGCAATTCTTCATTTGAAGGACACTCTTACCAGGTACATCAAGTTGACAATGAAAAACTAGCCAGCAAGAGGCTAATAATTATTTTTCAGTGATTTAAATATTCTGTGGCCATAAAACATAAATCCAATCCTTGGACGAAAGTCCCCCTAACTATTCAGTAAAAAAAAAATTAATAGCTTAAAAATTAGTATTCATGTAGTATTTAACTTTATAGCACAAGTTAGAAATTTAATAAAAGCATTGCAATTCAAGGTTAAACCCATAAGAAGAACACTGTCTTATAAAAGTTCAGTATTCTTGTGACAAAAGTAATTTGCAAATGTTTATGAGGCATTGGAGCATGAATACCTCCTGAGAGATGACGAATACCTGAGTAACTAAACAATCAAAGCCCTATACCCATATTCAAGTAGGCAAATTATTTCAAAACAATCTCACTTTGTCAGAAGACAGTCATTATAGATAAATGCTTATGTAAAAATGCCAGGTGGTTGTGGCACATGCCTTAAAAACCAGCACTCAGGAGGCAAAGATAGATGAACTCTGTGAGTTCGAGGCTAGCCTGGTCTACAAGAGCTAGATCCAGGATAGGCTCCAAAGCTATAGAGAAACCCTGTCTCGAATAAACAAAACAAAACCACAAAAACTGGGGGGAGTGGGAGGGAAATGGGAAGAGGGGAGGAGGTGGAAATTTTCAATGGTATTATTTATAAAGCAATAAATAAGAAAAGGAAAAAATAAAAAATAAAACAACAAAATAACCCACAAAAACAAAAATCAGAAAAGGTAGAAATTTCTGGTGCATA
Organism: Microtus ochrogaster; assembly: GCF_000317375.1. Classification (NCBI taxonomy): domain Eukaryota; kingdom Metazoa; phylum Chordata; class Mammalia; order Rodentia; family Cricetidae; genus Microtus; species Microtus ochrogaster. The sequence continues at coordinate 33,369,380 of NC_022020.1, read as the reverse complement.
AATTTCACTGTGAGAACTTTTCTACATGTTGAAGTTCAATTTTTTCAAAGTTTATGCCCCAGTGTGTACCATGAATTAAAAATCAAAGTTCAAAACTAAACCAACAAAAACACATTGCTCAAAACCAGAGTCTGGTGTAATAGACACTCAGCTGATGAGTGTTCCCAGTGAATCATGCTCCCTGGTTAAAAGTAAACCAATCCCTGAAGAGGGGACATTTTGAGGTATCATCGGTCATGTTTCACAAAAAACTTCTCCCAATTCTTTCAGACCACTGTACTCTGTGCACACTCGTTAGGCCTGGTGACACACGATATAAATCTCTCACGAGGAGTCAAGTCTGCAGGGATAGGGGCACTCTTAGTTTAAATAACCTGAGGACCCACAGAGATTTACACACCCAGGTACTTCCAATCTCCAAAGAAGCTTACATGTCTGCCTAGGGCTGTTTTCTACCTCTCTCCTTGCAGCACGGGTTTAATGCCAGAATTTTCCATTATCCAAAGTATTCCCTATGCTTACTTTTCAGAGCGCCTGCTTAACTCTTTTAAGTCACTAGGGTCCTCATTAGTGGTGAGGAAGACTGAGCCAGCTGTGCAGCCTGAAGGAGTTAACTCGGTGAAGAAAGAGTTCCTCTTCCAAGGGGAAGCCAAGCCAGGGCTGGGTCAGAACCGTTTGCCCCACTCATTCGCTGACAGGAAACCCCAACCTCAAAAGGCATGCTTGCTTTCTTCCTCTGACAGAGGATTCCCTCGCAGTCAGAATCGGCCTGAAACCCACTGAAAGAGATGAAGTCTTTAAGGTTGTTCCTCACAGTCCAGTGGGGCAGCTACACCACCATCTCCATTTCACGGACAAGGAAGCTCAACCTGGGAGAAACTCAGTAACTTGTGCAAGGTCACCCAGCTAATTAGTGATAGAACCTGGAGGGAATCCAGCCTGGCTGGCTCCTGAGGCAGGACACAAAGCCAGGAGGCTGTGTCGCAGCAGGAACAGTAAACAACTCAGAAAGAGAGTTAGAAGGCTCTGTTCAGTAGGCAAGCTGATTAAGAAAGATTTCAGAAATTATAGATTTTGGAGGGGGGAGGGAGGGCTTGACTTAACTTCAAATAATGCTTTCACGCTATTTCTATGTTAAAGTTTAATGATAAAACAGGGATAGCCTTCTCCTAAACTGTCCACTTGTAATAAAAGCCAAGGCTATGAAGGAATAAACTGTCTCTAAGTTACAGAGAAGCACTTCCCCAGATGTACACAGCCCAAATAGTCAAAGACGTTGCTGGAACTCTGGGCCTGAGCACAGAGCATGCCACGTTGGTACCTAAAGAAGTCATCGGTAAGTACTTCCAGGAAGAAGAGGAGTGGCAGGAACCTTTAAGAGTTGGTCAAGTTTACAAACTGTTTGAAACTGCACCCTTTAATGGGACCCTCTAATGTGATAACTGCTCTCTTGGTAGTTGATCCTTGGAAAATCACCAGAGATACCCTGAGTAATTTATCTTCAAGGGATTGGAAAAACTTTATTTAAAAAAAAATACTTTTAATTTTTTTTAAGGATCCAAAAAAGTGAGAAAAAGAATTGCAATGATCACAGCCATGTGATGGGGGATTGGGGGGGGGGGGCAAAACATGGCTACTGAGCACACATGATAGCAGAGAAATAGCAAGAAAGGATAATCAAAAGAGCTTCCTTTATAGAGCTGCACAGCAAATGCCTACCCATCTACTCCATACGAGTCCAGACTAACAGGAAAAATCATTACCTCTGGAGGGTGGTACGGCTAATTTGTAGCCCCTTTTATGTTTTCCTATGTTTTATAATTTTCTACCATGAGTAGTTATTAATTTTATAGCCTGGAGGGACAAAAGGCAAAAATTTTAAAAGAAAAGGCATAGATCATGAAACACATGCTAATGCTTACAATGAGAAACACATCACCTTGTGTCCTAGGATATTGTTAATAGGCTGGGTAATTGTGACACTGCAACGTGGCTTTTCAGCAAGAGGACAGACAGGTCCTCGTGATATTATTATAGCAAACATAGAGAGATTGGGATTGATTAATAGTCAAAATACCCAGGGTGGTTTTTACTGAAGAAAACATCACTGATGGCCACGTGTGTGGTAAACAACAAAATGGGACCTGATTCTGGGCCTTGGCCCTGGCTCTCTCATGCTGCGGGCATGGCTTCCAAAGGAACCCACTTAAAACTTCCTGCCATCCTATAACTAGGAAAGTGAAGGGGCATGTGTCAGTAGCAGGCACGTGGTCTCACTAAGAACCACTGATTCGGACCCATTGCTGCAGCGGAACACAGCCCCAGTGTGGACACTGTAGCCAGGCACACTCCACACGGCATCCACAGGCAGGCCTCTCCAAACCTGAGGGAAATGTGTGTCACATAAACACCAGAATTTCGACTCGAACAATACTGATGAGCAGAGTCGTTGCCATGAAATCAACACACTACTGAACAGCACCTGAAAATATGAAGTCAATCGTTTCATCCAATAATGATGTAAGTGTCGTTTGGGAAGCATGGCCATTTGAGATCAGTGACAGCCGATAGAATGTGGGACGTGTGTGTGTGTGTGTGTGTGTGTGTGTGTGTGTGTGTGTGTGTGAGATCCTGACTGGCTACACTGGGTCATTTCTGACCTCATTTACAGGAAAAAAAAAAATTGGCCAAATTGGAGTCCATCCAGCCGAATGTGAAGAGGGGCATTCAAAGCCTGACGAGGAATATTCGAAGAACAAAGCCAGGACTGGTTAACTGTGAGGCCACTTAAGGGGGCCTGAGCAATGTTTAAATGTGAAAGAATCAATTTATTCTGCTACACGGGAAATTACAGTTCGCAGTCTTCATCACTCCACTGCAACGGCACAGCAAGGTCAGCAATGACCTTCAACTTGCCGAATCTAAAAAGCTCTTCCGCTCCCCAATTAACAGACCTGAGCAATTCAGCATGGTGCAGAGTGTTTTTCTTCTCACACCCCCATCTTGCCCTCTTCCAACTCAAAGGCAGTTCCTTCTCTCTCTCTCTCTCTCTCTCTCTCCCCCTTTTTTCTAGTTCCTCCTTTACTCAACCCCCAGACGTCAGAAATATCTGATCGCCTTCCACCCCTCTCATCTCACTCTTCCCTCTGAGTGATTTCATCAATTCCTGTGAGCTTAAATAGTCTATGTTGATGATGCCTAAAGTTAATTCCCAGCACAGAACTTCCTTCCAAACTTCATATATGAGAATTATGTGTATATAAAATCAGTATAGTTTCAACAACATTATATTGATTCCACATCCTACCCTTCAACGTGAATCTCTTCTTTTTCCCTCAGTCCTGGGGTATGACCTCAAGGTTTTGTGGATTCCAGGCAAGCAATCACTCTATTCCTGAGCTACATTACTGGTATATTCAGGTATTTTTGACACAGGGTATTGCTACGTTGCCCAGGCTAAGCTCTAACTCTGCATGTAAAATAGGCAGGACTCAAACTTTTAAATCCTCCTGCCTCAGCATCGGAGGTCCCAAGAGTGCACCACCAGGCCTAGCAAGTCTTCCTTTTTCCACACCATGAGCTCTAGACAGAGCCCCAGAAGTGATCTCTGCATCCAGGATTGACCTTGCCTCGGATTTTTGAATCTGAGTTTATTCTACTTTCAATACGGATCTGGAATGATCTCACATCTCATCTCTACTACTACTACTACTACTACCCAAGGCCAGTGAACATCATTTCTCTCTAGGGTGCAGCTTGCCAAGCCTGCTATGCAGTCTCCAGGTCAGTGTAATTCCCTCAGTGTAAAATAACCCTTCTGGAACATTAAGTTAGAACACGAGTCGACTCTACTTTAAACACTTCAGTGACTTGACAACTGTCCTGAAAACCCTCACCGTGGCCTGGGGAGGGTTCCACAGCTGGTCTCTGCATCTTCTCAAACGTGTTTGGTACCATTCCATCGCGGCTTGGGTTACACTGATTTGCTTAGCACAGTAAAGGCCACCTAGTCACCAGGGCTTTGCCCAGGCTGCTACCACTGGCTCTGTGGATACTAGCTAGTTCTTTTCTTCTGTGTCTCAGTTTAAATACCACTTCCTTGAGAGTGCCCACTCATCCCTCTGTCTTTCATCCTCTGTCTTTCATCCCCAGTTTTCTGTCTGGGTCCTTTTTATTCTCATCATGATATTTATCAGACTTCCAAGGATTTATTTATTTTTTTCTATTTTATCCCTTTCTCACTAGATCTTTAGGTCAGATCAATGAACCTTTCTACATTATTTACCATTGTATTTGAAAAGCTCAAATTTTTATTACTGTTGTTTTAAGTTGTTGTTGTTGTTTTGCTTTTTATATTTTGAGACAGGAGTTTTCTCTATATTTCAAAGTAGCTTTAAAATCACTATATGGTCCAGGCTGACCTTGAATTCAACAATAATTATCCTGGCTGTGTCCTGAGTGCTGGGATAACAGATGTGTACTACTATGCCTGCCTGGAAAACTTCAAAACATTGATCAAGGACTGAATAAAGCCAGACTTCACTTTTAACATGAAGAAATTCCTCCCAAACCACTTCCAAACGTTTAAACTGTTGCTTCATGATGGAACAGACAACCTTCCAGGAAGAATGGTCACACAGCAACTGGGTAAATACTTTTATCAAGATGACATGAGGGACGTTCTCATGCTGGGTATGATACCGGAATAAATGTGACTAAGGTCAGTCCTTCTTGTTTTATGAACAGAATTCTTAAGGAAGTTTGGGTTGAAATATATTGCAAAGTAACTAATAACATATTATTCCCTAACAAGAAGATATCCTCTAAAAGCAGTGTGATTTCCCCCGCACTAAATCAATGTAGGTTTCCAAGTATGGTCTGGGACAATGACAGTCCTTGGAGCCTCTTCCTTCGAGCTACACACAAAGTGGTCCAGAGATGAGACAAACGGTCAGGCAAAGCCACTAGGGGCAAACCTGAAGCGACTCTCCATTCACTTGTGGCGCTGCTCTGTAAACACACCCGGACCACTTGCATTAATAATGCAGAGATCTTCACACCGGCGGGTGGAGAAAATTCGTCCTGAGTGGTTCCGTTGCTACAGTATACACATAGTCAAAAGGCTTCAGGACATCATTGCTACCGATGGGGAGAGTGTAGGTAGTATAGAATCAGGTTCTGGGCTTGCTAATCACTCACTTAACAGAGCAGGTCAGGAGGGAGAACATGAGCAAGGAAGTCAGGACCACAAAGGGTGCACCCACCCATGGAGACAGTGGGGCTGATCTATTGGGAGCTCACCAAG
>NC_022020.1:33344051-33363707 GCF_000317375.1 Microtus ochrogaster | reverse complement strand
AGCAACTGTGGAGCCGCCGAATAGTCTCCCTGTAGCTATATCTTCCATCTACTTCACACACACAACAGAACCCAAGGCCAATCTACGATGATTTCTAACTTTTCAGCCTCTTTTGCCTTCTCTAGCCTCATTCAAACTTTTTAAAGTCAAACAATACAAATTTTCAAAGCATTCATTCCTGAGCACATCTTTACAGTGATTACTCAATTGCAGGGATACTAGACATTATAGTGGCTGCCGGATATAGCAAAGATGGATGCAAATAAGCCTGTGATGCCCTAAATATTTTATCTATAAATATTTTTCAAGAAGATTATAAGCATTTTAGACCTTGGAAAGAAATAAATGATAAAAGTATCTCTTATAATATCCAGGATTAAGCTTGTTGTGAAAGAATAACATTCAAGCAAGCAGGGACAGAAACACTGGTCTATCAAGGGGTTTTTGGTGACAAGGCTCAAACATAGGGTCTTGTCAATGCTGAGTTACACTTCTGGCCCTATCACTGAGTCAGCAATATTACTGCTGGACTATATCATTCTCATGTATACACATGAGATGTATATATATATGTATGTTATATATAACACATACATGTTAAATATATAAAAGAAAAATGTAGATATGCTATTATTATTTTGACTATGTACATAGTATATAATATATTTTAGAAATAATTAGAAAACTCTAAATTATTCATCAGTACTCATCACAGGGCCGACAAAGCAATCCACAGCACATCATAAAATAGGATAAGATCCAGCTGCAAGAGAAGAATGAGCTAGGTCACTAGGACCGATGGGAAACACCTCCAAAATGCATTAAGGAATAAAAGCAAGTTATTTTTGTATACAGATATCAAAATATTTGATTTTGAAATTCCAAAAGAATGCATAAGACACCTCTGAGAAACAGACTAAGTATACCTAGAGGGTAGCTGTGCTGTCGGAATTATGTTTGCCACTTGTATTTGCTACTTTGTAAAACCACACAAAACTATATGCGATATTTTGGGCATAGTCAGGGAGGATCCACATGCTCCCTGTAGAAGTGTGAAAGTCAGCGTCTCTCCGGAGTCCTTTACAAGGAGAAAAGAGCCGACCAGCTAATGAGAAGGTAAGCCTCCCCCACTGTCCAGGAGGCAGGCAGGTCACTAAGAGTCCATCCTCAGCTAACCTTCTGTGGGGCCGGGCTTCACAAGTGACAAGAAATCTTAATTTCAATTTGTATAGAACTGCATAATCAATCTCTGAAATCCAAGTTTGAAAGAAATGAAGAGACATTCCTTCCTAAATGATCCAAAGAACACTAAATGTTTCCCCAGTGCTATTTATCACAGAACTGTATTACCAAAGGAAAATACTTTCCAATTTAAAGTATAGGTCCTGCCAGTCCTCTGAATCCCATAAGAACCAGAAAGACCATTTGGCACTCCAAGGGGCTTCCTTTCTCTCTTTTTCACTCATGTTTTCGTAAGTCTAAAAATACTAAACAACTCATTTTTTATAATAAAGCCGCTGTGAACTCTATATTCAAACTTTCTTAAGGATAAGACTTTCATTTATATTTACTCTGTCAAAAAATTATCTCCAGCTCTACTGCAAGGGTGAGGACAAAAAGAAATGGCTCCAGAAATCATGATTCTGCTTTTCTTGCTCTTTAACCTTGAGGCAGGAGGTAGAAAGCTATTTCAGCCAGCATCACAACAAATTTCAAATTGAATTAACAACAATCCTTATAGTCACTTGGGTTTGTCAAAAGATGGTGATTCCACAGGCATGTATTAAAGTTTGTTTATTTATATATTCACGTTATTCCTGCATTTCTTTTCTGGATTTGCTGATCGCTGCAGAAAGCAAAGACAGACAGGAATTTGGAAAAACCCAATATCTGCTTAGCCAGACCTTCCCCCAGTCTGTTCGACTCTATATAAGCATTATGACAAATTAAAGAAAGTGGGGGTGATTTCATTTGTGGTTGTGAGGAGAGAAAGCAATTAGGAAAATGAACTATATATGTAGCCCTTGCATTGAGCTGTCTGTGGTACTGAAAAAGGACCCCAAAGCTGACTTGTACCACGCTGTGTTCCGCTCTAAAGCCTCCCCACCACACTATTTTAATCCGAGCACTTCTACCCATGAGTCACCTGAACCATTTTATGTTGCCACATCGTGTATAAACATTTTATCAAAGGTCACACTGAGTCTTGCTTTCCAAGGTTCTCCGTGAAAATGTCAGGGCCTCCGCAGGCTTGATTAAGGGATTCTCGTGGACAGACAGTTAGGACATCAGCTAAAATGCTTTTCCTCAGTGCCGTGGAAAAACACACCACGCACCAGAAACTCACCCTGGCTGGCTGTCACTATCAAATCACCATACTAATTTTCCAAAAGGAAGAAACAAAAGCTGTCATTTTTGATGATATCTTACATTCAAGAACAGGCCCCCGAATGACAACACAGCCTCTGTACTTGCCACCTTATCTCAGAGATAAGTCAATATATTCTGTATTCTTTATAATAAGCCCTGAAGTGTCCATTAGCCTAAAAAAGCTACTTGAAAGAAATACACTTCCCATAGTGATAGAAATAACATTAAAAGGAGGGCAGAGCTACTAATTTTCCACGATGATCATAATCACACACTCAGTTTCTCTGAGCTTCAGGGCAAAGTATTAAGTTTTTTGGATAAATGAGACGCTTCCTACTTTTTCTGGTCCTTCTTGACCTCCAGCTCAGAGTTTCCACATATATTTATTACTTTCCATTTTGTTAAAATTTTAAGAACTTTAAAAATCATGGTGTTTTTAAATGATGTGTCTGTGTGTGGATATGTGCAGGGACCAGAGGAGACCTGAGGCCCTGGATTCCCCTGAAGCTGAAGCTACAGGCAGCTGTGTGCCACGAGATGTGAGAGCTGGGCACCCAAATCAGTTGTCTCCAAGAGCAATATGTGCTCTTGCCTGCTGAGCCAGCCCTCTCACCCATATATACATTAAGGAAGCATTGTATATGAGACTATTAAAAGAGAAAATCCTCTTTATAAAATAATGACGTTTTGTAAAAGCTGTGTCCAAAATAACTTAGTATTATTACCTAAGTCTCTACCTTGTAGTAAACATGGCAGACTTAAGAGCGGCACACAGATCATAAGCCCAACTTTACAACCTAACATTTTGTGATGTTTGTGTTTTGAACAGTATTCTCCAGAGGACCAAGCTGTGTCCCAGCTTTCCTCACTTATGCTGAACTGTCTAGTCAACACAGTTATATATACAAATTAGCCAATGAGGGCAATGTTTCAAGCATAAAATAATCTGTTAAAAATAATTGTATTCATCAGTGTCTGTTCATTTCTGGAATTCTTACACCGTATCAAAATTCTAGGACACATATTTAATACTGGGCAGCTCCTCTTATTTCTGAGTGAGGTCAAAAATCTCTCTATAATTCTTTTTCAGTTCATGTTTTTAAGAAGACATTTTGTTCCTCAGGAGAACACAAGTGGCCCTCCACTCCCACCCCATGAATGCTTGTTTAGATGTGTGCTTTGGGCAGAAGAGTCAACACTAGGAAATCTTAAGAGTAATAAAAACCATAATTGATCGGCAAGCTCTCTCAGCATGGATTAAACAAAACCACGCTGTTCTCCACACAAAATATTCTAAGTCATTTAGTTCTTAAAAATCTAGAAGAAAATCTCCAAGCAGCATTTTAAGCTTAGCCCTATTCATACACCAAAGGTGTCTGTTCAGAGGGGAAACACAGGTTAAGCCCCTCTGTATTGCAGGACTCTGGGCTAGCAGCAGGAAGGCTCATCAGGAAAAAGGCCAGAAGAAGCCAAGAGGGCAGCACCTGCTTCCAACTTGGGCCTCTTACCTCCAGATCTGGCAAGGGTACTCACTTCCTCTGACTGTCCCTCTGTGTAAACTAAATCAAAGAATCATTTCTTATCTTCCATTCTTCAAGTCAAAATGACTCAGGCTTAAAGTGTTGCAGAATACCACGAAAGACTTTTTGGAAGAATCTCAAAATCTCACCGTCATGCGGACTGCACTAAAGATGATTCTGTAAACTGTCCTAATATTAAAATTCAACCCCATGCACCTTAGTCTACCACTACGCACTCCAAATACTCGCTTTTTACCCTCATGCTCTAAACATATCCCTTCAAAAACACACCTGTCAAAGTTTTAACAAACAAGGAAGCAAAATGAAGTCGTTTTTCCTCCTCTCTTGGAGTTAGCTTTATCTCTATCCCATTTGGACAGTCATTAAGATTGAATTCTTCAGCCAGGCATGTTGGCACACACCTTTGATCCAATCACTAGGGAGGCAGAGATAGGTAGATCTCTGTGAGTTCGAGATCATCCTGGTCTACAAAGTGAGTTCCAGGGTTACAGAGAAAAACCCTGTCTTGAAAACCCAAAAACCAAAACCAAACAAACAAAAAGATCAAATTCTTCTATCTTTACTGTGAATTTAGTAATTACTAATTTGAAGATAGATTAACTTAAACTGATCATAAACTGTCTGAAAAAATGCACACAATATTTTATTTTTTAAGGCATCCTACATCTGTAGGTTTCATAGTACTACCCATGACTAATGATAGCTCAACAGTAGTCTTAGAAAATCTAAGCTTGAAAATATCAATCTAGTTTTTTTTTAATTCTGTAGTTATTTAAAGCCCTGAATTTTAATACTTGCTTGAGTGTGTTGACTGTGGGCTAGAGGAAACAACCGAGACTTTTTTTTTAAGTGGGTGATGCCAAACTGAACAGATCAAAACAAATGTTTTCTTATACAAGAGCTCATGAGGGTCTTGAAGTGATAGTTAACATGTAACTATTGTAACCAGTGAACTAAATTAGTAGCTATACACACTTTATGAACTAAATAAGACACTGGAAAATGTGCTAAAGAGAAGGGACAGTGCTTTTCTCACGTTGGTGTGGTCTAGCAATACCGTGAACTTATTTTCTTATGTTAGAATGATAGGCAATACCGATGGGCACAGCCTCCACTAATGACTTTCTCATTAAGAAAAGGTGTATCAAGAAAGGACACCTTGCTACCCAGATTCTGGATAGTGTGTATCTCTCCTTTTAAAGACATGTAACCGATGGAAGTGGATCCACCTAAAGAAGTTGAGGGAAATCTTAAGACTCTACCAAATATCTCTCAGAAAGAAAAGTGGATCCACCTAAAGATTGAGGAAAATCTTAAGACTCTACCAAATACCTCTCAGAAAGGTCTGCCTGTTTATATGCTGTGTTGATTGGTTTGTTTTTTTTTTTTTTTTAATTTCTGCACGGCAGGTCCTGACATAACACAGAGTGTGTCTTCTTGTACCTCAAGCAAGGTCACAGCGCTTGGAAAAGGCCCCTGCTGTCCTCCTTTCCTTCCCCCTACTCTGTCTGCATTGCTTTGGGTCATTCAAAAAACATCGGAGCCTGTGTTACCTGTATTTCCCTGGCGTGGTACACGATGATCAGACCGAGCAGGATGATCGTGGAGAGACTGATAAGGCATTTCAGAGCTAATGAATACAGCGACGCCTGCAACACAGTTAGATGGAACACTTTAAGAGAGAAGCACTTTTCAACCACCTTCCAGGCCATGGGAGTCAGCTCCGAGCACGTGGACCTGAACTCAAGGTAGGGGACGTGGGTGGGGGGCAATCAGCCTTGGCTCTGAGATGCAGATTATCTGGCCTCAAAGCCAAGTGAGAGGAGCCAGGAACAAGGGAAAGCTCAAAGCTTGGCTGTGGGGTCGGCACCACCAAGGACTAAAACAAGACACCTGACTCGCTAAAGGCTAGAGAAGTTTCTCCGGAGTTTAAGCGCTTTAGGTTGAAAGGTGCCTCCGAAACTTGAGCACCCATAGAGGAACACGCATGCTTTCCCTACCGACTCCAGGAGCCACTTATTAACAAGCCTGGATGCGATGGACTTTCAGCACCCGGAGAACTTTCCTCTCCGAGTTGCCCAGCAGACTATGGCTGTGCGTGCTAGCTGCTTCTGCTGTTCCGATGGGCACTCTGATGTTACCGGGGACACTTGCGACCCGGTAGGCAGGGGGTTCCCGACGGCGCCCATCCCTACCACCTGGCTCCCACTCCGGGAGGGTACTCAGGGGCTAAAGCCCGTACCTTGTCGTAGGCGCCCCACGACAGCTCGGTCTCGATGACCATGACCACGATGCCGAACATGCCGAAGATGAGCGCATAGTCGCTGAGCCGCTTGCGCTTCTCAAACAGGGCGCGCCGGTGGCCCAGCTTGTAGCCGATGTTCTGGTTCTTCTTTTTGCTGGACTTGGTACCGCTGCTGCTGCCATGCCCGCTGCCGCCGCCACCGCCGCCTCCGGTGCTGCCTCCGCCGCCAGTTCCGTAGAGCGCCAGGTTGTTGGAATTGTTATGCTCCGGCTTAGACACCACGATCTCCGGGGCTGAGGAAGAGGCGGCGGCGGCAGCAGACGGGGAGGACGCACCACCGCCTCCTCCTCCGACGGACGCGGGGGGCTGCAGGGGCTGAGCCTCGGAGTCCATCTCGTGCAGGTTCCGGCGGGACGAGCTCAAGTTGCTGAGGGGACGCATGACGCCCCCGTTGTACCTGCAGCTGCTCATGGCTATTTCGGTGAAGGGGTTGCTCTCGCGGCGCGCCTGGGGTTGGTGATGCTGGTGGTGCGCCGGGTGCGGGTGGTGGTGGTGGTGCGAGAGCGGGGGCCCGGAGCCCAGGCTGCCCAGGCTGCCTGTGGGGCTGGCGGCGGGCTGCAGGCTGTGGCACTGGTGGTACTGGGAGGCGGACGCGGGCTGCTGCGCGTACTGCTGCCGGAGCGCACTGGCATGGCTGGACGGCGTCAGCTCGCTCACATTGAGCTGGCTGCCCCGGCGCGACGAGCAGCAGCAGCAGCACGAAGAGCCCGACAGCGGCGAAGAGGTGCGGGTCCGGAAGGCGCCGCCGGGCGAGGAGGTGCGGAGCAGCAGGGACAGGTTATCCCCCGCCCCCGCCCCCGCCGCTGGGGCACCGGAGGAGGCGCAGCTGTTGCACCGGAGGCATGGGCTGCTGCCACCGCTGCCCGGCTGATGGTGTGCGAGGTGCGGGTGGTGGTGAGGGTGCGGGAGGGGCGCGAAGGGCGCGCACGGCTTGTCCTGGCTCTGTTGCTGCTGCTGGCAATGCAGGTGTGAGGAGCGCGGCGGTGGCGGCGGCTGCTCTGGGAAGAAGCCGTGCTGGAACTGCAATGGGGTTTCCATGTCAGGGCTGTTAAAGCTGCAGGGAGACCAGGCGGTGGTGCACCCTGCGCAATGCGTTATGGTCGGGAGCGGGGACTCCTGCTGCTGGTGCGAGGAAGGGCCCATGCCGGCTCCGGTAGAATCCAGGCGGCGAGTCCGATTGGTTGGGCGCACCAAAACAATGGGCATGACATCACCTGCGGGGACCGAGACTGAGTTTGCGGCGCGCGCGGCTTAGGGGACCATATGTGTGTGAGAGAGTGGTTGGGAGGGGAATCTGCAGAATGAAAACCCCAGGGGGCACAGGCCAGCTCCGACTGGGGTGAGGACACTCGAGGGCAGGGATTCCACCTGCGGATCGCGTGCGTCCGAGATCATGGCTGGGAAGACTGAGCTCCCCCACGCATAGCGGCTGGCTGCAGAGGTGGGAGAGAGAGCGATGCCTCTCGCTCTACTGTCACAGGCCCCCGACTGGTGCGGGACACGTTAGCCCGAATGACCTGCCTGGGGCACTGCAGCACGTCTGGCCACTCTGGTCATGGGGCAGGCGCCAGTACTGTGCGAAACCCGAGCCACTCTCCCGCCCTCTCGCCTTGTAGGGCTGCAAGACAGCACCTGCTAGCCCCACTTCCTCTCCCCCATCGTCCTGCCGAGAGTGGGCTGCAGGCTGCTGGCCAAGTAACTGCGGGGGCAAGGCTTTGGGTAGGGGGTAAAAAAAATAAAAAAAAGTTTGGCGACTGCCTATGCGAATGCATCAGCGTTGGGAGAAAGCCAGCCGGATGCCTGACTTGGCCTCTGAGGGATCATATCCAACCCCTAGCAGGGATCTGTCCCTGTCCGCTAGCTCACAGAGTCCCAGAATCGGGACTGGCTGCGCTGTCTCTCTTAGAGGAGAGCATTGCGGCGCGGATAGGGTTAACCTCGCGACGCCCGGGCAGGGGGAGGAGGGGGCGGGGCCAAAGGAGGGGATCCCCGGCGTCCGGGGAGGAGCCCGCTCGGGTTTCCCGGGTCCCCCTGGCGGGGGCGGAGGGCTTTCCCCACTAGCGCCAGCTCACATTTGCGCGTTCTCCGGAACATGAGGGGCTAGCGCCCCTGGCCGCCGGGTCCGGGGCTCGGGCGCTCAGGCAGTCCAGCAGCCTGAGTGGGTAGGTCCGAGGACTACCTTGGTGCTGCAGACGAGCCTTGTTCAGGGTCTGGGGGCTGCTCAGCCACCGCAGACCGCCAGCTTCTCTGGTTTTCCTCCAGACCTGCAGTACAGACACAAAGCAAAGGCGGGTCACTAATGCGCAGACGCCAAGCATCTTCCTTGTCGTGGCCAGACTGCAGCGGCTGGGCGAGGGGCCTGGTGAAGGTTGATTGATGCCAGTAGCCATCTAACTGCCAATTAATGCCATAGTGGTGATTCGACTGAACAATCGCTGCCCTTGGACATGGAGTTTCACTAGACTTAGATGTAATGAATAATTATACTCTCTAATAAACCAGTAAAGTTGCACTTTGCATTTTACCATGGTGTGTCCTTATTGAGCTATACACAAATAAAACGGCAGGAGGTCTTTTTGAGGGCTCTTGATTAATACTCCGTCATTAAGGCTATCATTTGTGTTTCTTTGTGAATTTAAATTCCTGTCTTCCTAAAGGAAAAAAAATAGATGAAATTGGCCAATAAGATATTTCAATTTTAAATTGTGATTTCAATAGTTTTTATGGTGGAGATTGCTAACAGATTAGATCAAGACATTAAAGCGAAAGCGGATCGCTCTCATTAGGTAATTGGAATTCTCAGCGGGATCCAGTTTCTTGACATTCTACTCAGCAGCTGCCCTAAAGTTGCTTACCAGGTATCGGCTTGAAAGTGTGTGTGTTTGTGCTCAGTGCCATTGAGTGAATAATTTATTTCTGGATATTCTTTGCAAGTGTGTAAAGCAGTTGAGAATTTTCGTGCACACAAGGAAATAGATTGAGAAGGAAAAGGGGTAGAATTGCATTTAGAGCTATAATCCTTGACAGGAGATCATGAATAATTGGGGATTGAATTTCTTAATAATCTTGGTTAAGGATTGAATTTTAGTGGCTGAAAAATCAAAGGCATTAATCTTATTATCTAGTGTGACTGTTTTTTGTTTTATAGCTTCAAAGTGGGAAACGAATCGTGTTTAGATTGAAGAGATTTGTTGAATTTTGAGGGCAGCTGGTAGTGCACATATGCACTACAGAAAATAATTCCAGTGGAAAAAGGGTGTGGTTGTGCATGCCTGAAACCCTACACCTGGGAGATGGAGGCAGGAGGGACAGAGTTCAAAGCCATCCTCACATACAGAAGGGGTCTGAAGCTAGATTTGGTGACATACACAGAAGTACGTTGAATTTAAAGTGAAAGCTTCCATTTGTTCGCCCTTTAAATCCACCCAATATGTATCAGTGCACTTTGCAACAAATTGTACAGGCTTCTTTTTCATTGCTCTTCTGCGATGACTGATTGAAACATTTGACTAGTCTTTATCTCTAAATGCTTCAAAGAAGTATATCAAAAAATAATATGTTCATCGCCTCCTCGTAAATTTAGAAAAGATTTCATAGACATCTCCCCAAATAGCACAATAGCTGTTACTCATTTTAAATTATAAGGTTCTAGACTTACTAAAATGCCATCAGGAAAATAAAAGGTGCATCCCCCTGCGTTCAGCATAAGCTGACTTTCTCAAAGACCACACTGAAAGCTTCTCAAGGGTTTCAGAAACAAAAGGGTAAACAATATTGAACTTGTGCTTTCTCTTTCCCTCCCTCACCCCCCTTCCCATGTGTGAGTGTAGACATTGATTTGGAGTGGGTTACTGAGACATGGAGTCCTCACTTTTCTCAAAGAAGATGTGCAAATTTAAAAAAAAAAAAATGAGGAACCTCAGGAACACCAAAACTCAGACTGACCTACTTCAGCATGGTGAATATAAGAGCTCGTAAAATAGTAACGTCAAAGTAATTGTGCATAGAGAGATGGAGAACAGGCCAATGGGACACTCACTATCCTTCCATTAGAGTAAGCTGATCACAGTTAATGATACCTTGCTAGGACATGCCTGTGCCTGAAACAGACCAGAAGTCCTGGTGAAACCGTGGACTTAGAAACGCAAGAGCTGTCCCATCTTTAGATGGCTGAACCCCTCTGACAATTGCTATAAGTCATGACAGGTGTCAGATTAAGACACCCTTGTTATCAGTGTTTCCTCTGGTAGACAACCTTTTAAAGTTCACATGCTGATGTTAAAAATGCAGTTACTCTGACTTCATGGGAACCTTTTCCTTATAGCAGTGGTGCTTAGCTTGTGGGTCTTGACTCCCAAAGATCATTGGAAAACACAGATATTTACATTATGATTCATAGCAATAGCAAAATAACAGTTATGAAGTAGCAACAAAAATAACTGTATGGTTGGGGGTTTCTATAACTGTATTAAAGGGCCACAGCCTTAGGAAGGTTGAGAAGCACTGCTCTGTAGGAGCAAAGTGAAGCCACTAATGCAGACAGACAGTACTTTTGATGTGGATGGTGTTTAGCCCTCACACCTGGAGTGAGAGGGAAAGGAACGAGGGAGGAAAAAGAGGGGATGCTTAAAGCAGAGATCTGTGGTCTCCACTGAGAAGCTTTCACAGTTAGATTTCTTCCCCTTCCTTCCATTAAGGCAAGCAAGTGCTGGAATTCCACTAGATTAACACCAGAGGTCACAGTCACCCACAAAATGCACTTGCAATCTAATCAATTAAGCAGCGTCTCTCCTTTATCTTCCTTTCTTTTCCTTTTTTGACTATAATCTCTTTTTTCTTATGCCCTCTTAGAGTGTTTCCTTTTCCATATTGGTCGTATGTCAAGCTTGTAGTCAGGCACACACACTAACATAACCGATTCGTAAACACACAGTCATAGAATGGGCTTCCCCAGCCACAAACACCTAGTTTTAAAAGCTTCAAGTTGGTTTACTCCAGTCTTAGTTTACTCAAATTCCTGTTGTGTTCATTTTTATTATTTTCTTCTATACAGGATTTGTCTGTACTTTCTCATTCATTGTCCATTAAAATGCAGGACTCTCTTGACCTACATATTTGGTGTTTATTTCCAACAGGCAACCAAAACAAGAGAATATAACATCTGTTTCCTACACTGCATGCTTGGAGCAGAACTTGGAACTAAAAAGTGAACATTTTTGAGAATTATTTTTTATTGCCTGACTGAGTCAATTATTTGATGGTACTGAACCCAAAGGCTCTGATGTGATGCTGCCTCTCTGAACTCATTTTCCTTAGCAATAGATTGAGGAGAATGAGGACAGCAGCAGCTGTTTCCTTTGTACAGCTCAGTTTTCCTGAAAGGTCCACAAAATCTAATTTTAAATCATAAATTCCCTAGTGTCACAATTAATACATTGTATTTGAGGCAAACAGTAAAATTATATTTATGTTTGATGCATGAACACATGTCTGCATCATGATGATAAAATATTAAACCTGGAATAATGAATTTTACAAAGGCTAATAAATCATGTTGGACCATAGCCATTAATTTAATTAACCCTTCTAATGATTTTTTTTATTCTCTTCAATGTCTTCCTACTATTTCTCAACTTATTAACCTATCTACCAGACAAAAGGTAAAATATTAATCTTGTTAGCAGAATTGAACTCGGTTACTTATAAATGGATGAAAAGGCTGAACTTATTGTGGATTTCTTAGTTATATATCCCTTTGCCATTAGAAACAGAGAGGGGGGAAGGAGGATGGAAAGGGTGGATCACTGTTTGAAGCCCAGTGGATTGTACAAAATTGTTTTTTATGTACTGTTTTATTTGTATCTCACAAACACCCAGGGAGAAGTCAGAGGTTTTATTGTCCTCTTCATTTTGCTGATAAGAACATCTGAGATATTGTCTGCCCTACCCAGGGTGACGCTGTTGAGAAACAAGGACAAGCCAGATCGCTTAACAGACTTTGGGTCTGTGTGGTTGTCATTTTCACATCGTAGGGGTCTTGCTCCACTGCAGAATTAAACACACGGGTTTCATTGACTCACTCAAGAATAGATAGTGGTGCCTCTGAATGTTTTCTCACTGGCTCTTTTGTTTCCTGTGGTCTTAATCTAAGTGTGGAGGAAATGGAAGTACTTTATTCCTGCTGGTCTTAGGGCCTAATTAAAAATATATTATATTGAGAGATACAGGAATAGAAGTACTTTTCTTTTTAAACAAACAACAACATGATTCTGATATGTTCAGCAATACTCCATACTCTTTCAGTGACTTTAGTGCCATTCTGGGCACTCATTATTTGAGGCTATGTCCATCAAATAAATAAATAAATAAATAAATAAATAAATAAATAAATAAATAAATAAATAAATAAATAAATGATGCAACTATGGAGGGTTATTTTGCTTGTTATTATACAGATGAGAAGGAGGAGGCTCTTGGTCTTGCAACTCAAAGGACTTTCCCTATTGTCATACTTGGGCCCACCCCGTGTATCATTCTTGCTTCCCTTCATAGCAAACTGATGAAAACCAGAGAAAAGAGACAGACTTTACATGACATGGAGAGACCTGTGTGTCTCCCAGATGGGGTAGAGAGCCAGCAAAGTGGAATCAAAGATCATCATTTTAAAATAGCTCTAAATACTGAAGGCACAGTAAGTCTCCCCCACCACTTTTTCTTGATCACAGCCCTGCAGATTAAGTCACCTCTTGCTATTCAGTAACCCTAGATGTGTCTGCTTTCTCTTTCCTTATTTCCCTTTCATGTATCGAGCTTATACAAATTCCCAGATCCTCTTTCTTTATATTTACCTCCCTTTCTGTAATTATTTGCAAGCTTCCATAATTGTCTTAGCAAAGGAGAGGGTTGATGCCTTTCTAGTGCTGCTGCTAAGAAGAAAAAGAACCATGGTCTGCAACACTGAATTTTATGGAACTATGTCACCAGGAGGAAAGCTCTGATGCTAACACTTGTTCAGGTTCTGGACCCAGTCCTCATCTGCACAGCCAGATTCTTCTTTAAAATGGCTTTTATTTAATGCTGCTGTTGTTTTATGAGTGTAAAAGTGTGAATGAAAAATAAATAAGAAGGAAAGGATGTAGTAAGGAAAGGATGTAGTAATTCAAATGTAATTGGCCTGCCTAATCTCATAGGGAGTGGCACTGTTTCGGGGCTGTGGCTTTGGTAGAGTGGGTATGGCCTTTTTGCAGGAAGTGGGTTACCGTGGGAGTGGGCTTTAATATTGCTCAGTGAGTCAGTTGATTTCATGTTTTCTGCAAGATGTATTACTCTCAACTCCAGCACCAAGTCTGCCTGCATGCCACCATATTCCCTGTCATGATGATACTAGATTGAACCTCTGAAACTGTAAGCAAGCCACCCCAATTAAGTGTTTTCTTTATAAGAGTTACCTTGCTCATGGTGTCTCTTCACAGCAATAAAAACCCTAAGATAGGAAAGGACATGACTGTTCCTCCCTACAGTAGAGGGGAAAGTTTATTGTATGGTGTTTCTTTTTTTTTTTTGTTGTTATATGTAATTTTACTATGTTAAAGTGAAAGCCTTTCTTTTTTGTTTAAACAGAAAAAGGGGAAATGGTGTAGGAGGTCCTTTTGTATTTGTATTGCTTTCATTGGTTGAATAAAGAAACTGTCTTGGCCTTTTGAAAGGGCAGACTTAGGTAGGTGGGGAAGACAGAACAGAATGCTGGGAAGAAGGGAAGTGTGGCAGACGCCATGATTCTCCTGCCTGAGACAGACTCTGGTTAGAATCTTTCCCGATAAGCCATGACCTAGTGGTGATATACAGATTATGAGATATGGGTTAAACTAATATGGGAGAGTTAGCCAATAAGAGGCTAGAAATAATGGGCCAGGCAGTAATTTAATTAATACAATTAGTGTGTGGTTATTTCGGGTGTAAACTAGCCGGGAGGGACTAAACAAAAGGGCCCTGCGCTCCTCACTACAATTGTATATATGGGAGAGGGCATAGTCAGAGGCAGGGACATCTGGGAGAGTCCATGACAAGGCAGACATGGGCCATGTGGAAGACAGGGGGAAGGGAAAAGAGAAGGAAGAAAGGGAGCCATGTGCAGCATCCAAGAGGCCAAAGGACCAAGAGGTGGAGGGTAAGCAAATGAATTATATAGGGAAGAGCCTCTGGGGAAAGGGCAGTCCAGCCCCTGGGCTGGAGAGTTCAGGGTAGAGGGCAGGCTACACAAGCCATACGCTATAATTGTTAGGTACTGGGGGATGTTGGGAGAACCTGGCAGCCAGGTATGCTTTGATATGTTAAATAGGAACCTCAATGTTTGTCCTTGGTTTGAAATTTAACAAGGTAGATATTTTATATTTATAAATATGCACGGTTCTCTTGTTTTCATAGCTTGTTTAAAATAATAAAATGTTTGAAAGTAGCCACATTACATTATTAGGATTGTAGCATGCTTTCTACTTGCGGTCTATATAAAATGGTAGCGTTAAAGAGGAGAGATGATACTGACGAGCTCTATTTAGAAATACGATTCCTCTATTGGATGGAAATTGTTAATATATATCAGAAATAGGTTCTATATGTTACATATTTTAAGCCTTAGAGAAACTACTAAGAACACACACAAATTAAGGGGAATAACTATGGAATTAGATGTTAGAAAATATCAACTTAATTCAAGGAAATAGGAAGGAGAAACTCAAAAATCTATACAACATATATAATGTTAAAAATGTCACAATCACATATGCCTTTGATAAAACACCCTGAGTAAAGTTGCATAGGGGAAAAAGGGTTTATTTTAGCTTCACAATTCCAGGTGATGGCTCATCATTAGGGAGAAGACGACGCAGTAGGAACTTGAAGCAGCTAGTGACGTCCATAATTAAGAGCACAGAGAGAATGAGATTCATGCATACTGTTACTTTGTGCCCTGTGATCACCATTATAGTGTTCAGAATTCCCTACTAGGGAATGGTACCACCTACAGTAGGCACCTTCTTAACATTATCAAGCTATTTCCCAACAGAAATGGTGCAAGTCAACGTGCCCTAGACAAATCTTTATAAAGACACTTCTCAGATGATTTGATATTATGTCACATTGACAAAGTTATCCATCACACTTATGCAATCACGTTACTAACAATGTCAAATATGAAAGGGTTAAACAAAAGCAAAAGTGGTTATCGAGAACTTATAAAGATACAACTATAACCTCTCTTCTGTAGATACACATTACAGAAATACAAGTAAGCTGAAAGCTCAAGGATATGCTATATAAACAACTATAAAAAAAAAAACAATCAGGAGCAGAAGGAGAGAGAGCACGAGCAAGGAACTCAGGACCACGAGGGGTGCACCCACACACTGAGACAATGGGGATGTTCTATAGGGAAGTCACCAAGGCCAGCTGGACTGGGTCTGAAAAAGCCTGGGATAAAACCGGACTCGCTAACATAGCAGACAATGAGGACTACTGAGTACTCAAAGAACAATGGCAATGGGTTTTTGATCCAACTGCACATACTGGCTTTGTAAGAGCCTAGGCTGTTTGGATGCTCACCTTACTAGACCTGGATGGAGGTGGGTGGTCCTTGGACTTCCCACAGGGTAAGGAACCCTGATTGCTCTTCAGGCTGATGAGAGAAGGGGACTTGATTGGGGGTGGTGGAGGGAAATGGGAGGTGGTGGCGGGGAGGAGGCAGAAATCTTAAATAAATAAATAAATAAATAAATGAATAAATAAATAAATAAATAAAACAAAATGGCTTTAGAATAATAATCAAAATGAAATTTTCATGTATATACATATGTAGAAAAGCCAAATGTATAATGCAATGTCAAGTTATCTAAGAAAACAAAACAATTACAAATTCATATGGATGTAGCAACAAATTCTAATAGCGTGAGACAAGATTAAAATAACTGAAAAGACAACCAAGTAATTCAACAGTGACAGGCAGGTTTTGCTGCCATGAGACATGTAACTAAGAGGAAGTCTTCAGGCCTCTGGAGCTATAGTTACAGGTGGTGCTGAGCCACCTGACCTGGGTCATGGGAACAGAATCAGGTCCTCTGGGAGAGTCGCATGCACTCTTACTGCTGAGCCGTTTCTACAGAAACATGGTATTGAAATTATTGTCCTTGTTTCAACTGAAGAGATAGGCATTATTGTCAGTCTGCTTGGATGGCTTGAACCCTCTACCCACACCATACCCTCAGAATATACCATGAGGCCCTACAAATATTACATGTTTTAGTTGGATCACAGAATACTCATTTATAATAACAGCTGCTTTTAATTTATTTCTATATGCACAGTTCTAATTTAATGTTTACTAGAGATGAAAAACGTATCTTAGTCACTAACTACATCTAAGAATTCTGCTATATAGCACTCTCTTATAAATAACCTTGGTTTCCAGAATTTAACCAAACACTAAGAAGAAACTAGAGCTCTTAGGAGTGCAAATTCAAGTCATGAAATCTGTGGTGGTTACTCCTAAGTGAGCCTTGGGCTTTCTGTAATCCTAATTGATTTTCTGACCCACTGCATATCAAAAGCTTAGAATAAAGCCAAGACAGACTTACTGGGTCTGATAAAATAAATTAACAACAGGGACGTGACTGCTCAAGAAACTAACTGTGTTTGTAAACAACAATGCTCATTACAATTTGTATACCATCAGAACTCACAGCACAATTAGAAGCAAATGGTCTTTTACACATTATTGAGCCCAAGTGCCATCCTTGAATTCACGATTAAACTAACATACCTGTCAATCGTAATCCTGGGTGACCAAGAAAACCTTACAACAGAGAGTTAAGGTTTGCCTATAATGCTAGCACTAGGGGTGGGAAGACAGGTGGATTTCTGTGACTCTTGGCCAGCATGGACTACACTGTGCCACTCTGTTCATAGTCTCACTAACAAGGCTACCTAAACATGAACTAAACAACAAAAAACAACAGATATGCTAATGGAAAGCCCGGGAAGCCTTAATCCTATCCAAAGAACTCAGGCAGCAAAGGAATGCTGGGGGCAGGAGGAAGTCTTCCCCAGAGAAGAGCACACCCACTGATAATCCAGTATGAAAGGTGAGCCTTAAAAACAAACATAGGTACCATTCTACAGCCCGAGCAGGCTGTGTTTGTGTACTGTAAGAATGTCTACATAGCAATAATTAATGAAAAAACAGACCATGAATTTGAAAAGAAGCAAGAAGGCGTATATGAGGACGTTTGGAGGGAGAAAAGGGAAGGGTGAAGTGGTGTAATGATGTTATAATAAACAAGAATAATAAAAAATACAAAATTCAAAGCAAAACAATAAAAATGAAAAAGAAAACTGTAAGTTACACACACACACACACACACACACACACACACACACACACAGTGTTTATAAGAATTACCTCCACAATCCTAAAACCATAAATGCTGGGGTCATAACCTTTATCTCACCATTTTGATTTTCTCCAAACAAATCTACGTTTCCCAGAATTTATGAAAATCGTATTTGCTGAGGCTCTACCATGAGATGATACATGAGGGTCACATGTACTGGTGAACTGAGATCCAGTCAGAAATCTTTTTGGAGGAATCTGTCCTCTTTAAGTTCCCAAACTACCCTATCCCAGCCCATGCCTGGCACCTAAGGCACAGGTGATGAAGAACATCCATGTTTGGCCTCCCCAGTCCTGCTCCAGTCCCTAGCATCTCTCAACGGAAGCTGAACTTGCTTTTCATGCTTCTCACAGCACTGTGCCTGAGGTGGCCCTTTAACAGGATGTGTGATCAAATGATTAAGAGGATTGGTAAAATATAATTCTGGCCATATAGTTGTAATGAAATATTACAAAACTATTTTGGTTTCTGCTTCATTCTCTGTTTTAATCAACAGCCGGTTCACATCATTATCAGCTAAAATGGAAAAGATTGAAAGTTCTTAAAACTTTCTTAACTTAGCCCTAAAACTAAAGCTAAGAATAGTAAAGAAAAAACCGTTACCATTATTATATTCTCCAGTACATTTTTTTCATTAATGATATATTTTATAGAAGTCATTTTAAAAACTTCTATAGCATTTTGTTTTATAGTTGTAGATGTTTTCTTTGCTAATTGGTGCAAGATAACGAGTTCATTTCCTGGGCTCTTTGACTTGGGAGTGGATAACTTTTGGAATCACAGTTGTCTTTATGTAAGCTGCAATGATCTCAAGTCAGTAGCTGGCGGCAGTCTATTGTGATACACTAAGCAAGTTATCTGATATTGAAAGCCTTCATTTATAGTCCCACTCCCAGGGTTTATCCCTACCCTCATTTTAGAATGCCTCTCACACTCTCTCTTCCATCCTCTCTTACAGCCCCAGCTTAACTTTCAGAGCTGAGGGTTAGACGCGCATCCATCTTTCTATAGGAATTTAGCGTCGATAAAAGTTTCCTCTATCAACTTCTACAGTAACTTGGATCAGTGATTCTCAACCTCTGGGTAATGACCCCCAAACCGTTGAGAAATATAGATACTTACACTATGATTCTTAATGACTTACATTACGATTCATAACACTAGCACAAGTAAAGTTATAAAGCACGAACAAAAATGATTTTATAGTTGGGGGTCACCACAAAATGAGGAGCTGTATTAAAGGTTCACAGCATCCAAAAGGTTGAGAATCAGTAGTTTCAATTAGAACTCATTTCCTAGAGATCAACTTCATTATACTATCATACACGAGTGTTGTTGTTTTTACTATAAATACTTCATTATGGTTAGTGAGCTGATATTTGCAGTAGAAAACATAGCATCAACACAAGTCTCTGTAGATGGTGAATGGATAAAGGAAATGTAGTATAGGCATATAGACAATACATAGATACAAAAGGAAGGAAAGCCAGCACTGTAATGGCAAGGATGAAACTGGAAGACATGATAAGAGAAATAAACCTAACACAGAAGAAAATACTTTGCTGTTTTCCTGATATGAGGAATCTTAAAAAGTCAAACTCATAAAAATCAAAGAGTAGAATCATGAGGATGAGGGACTAAGGTGTGTAGAAACTGGGATGGTGTTGGTCAAAGGTTCATTTATCCAGGATAATTCCTGGGCGTCTAATGTACAACATGGTGACTATAGTTAAGACTGATGGATTTACTCTTGAAACTTGCTAAAAGTGGATCTTTAATCACACACACACTCAAATTGTAATTTTTAAGATAATAGATTTGTAAATTAGATTATTTCATACTTTATGCATATGATACATAATGTATACTTTAAGTATTCTTCTTTGTAGAAATATATATATACCATTTTGTCTATTTCTATTTGATCATTTTTATTGGAAAATAATTCTGCTTAAGAAACCAAATTAACCAAGGGGCATAAAACACAACCACCATCATA
>NC_022020.1:33309212-33343951 GCF_000317375.1 Microtus ochrogaster | reverse complement strand
TATATTTTATCTATATTATTAATTTTCTACATGTGGGTGTTTTACATACATATATGGCTATGTACCACATGTGTGCAATGTCCATAGAGGCAAGAAAGGGCACCAAAGGCCCTGGTATTAGATATACAGACTATTGTGAGACACCTTGTGCATGCCAGGAATCAAACCTGAGTTCTCTAGAGGAGCCACCGATGTTCCCCTAAGCCATTTCTCTATATTATATTTTACAATATAATATGTTTTTCTTGTCAATAATTGGTGGGAGCAGTTTAAATAAGACACAAACAATGACAATCTGTTCAACTTTTGGTACATGACCTACTTGAATTTTTAAATGGTTAAAATATTGAGAAATAAAATTATTGAGATACTTTTCTCAAAACTATGTTGACCTCCATTTTGTTTAATAATTTTATTTTTTTGTCATGTAATGAGAATGATGTGGACTTTGAAATAGATAGTCCTGAATTCTAAACCTGACTTCAGTCACTTATTCAGAGCCCAATATTTAATCTTTCAAAGTATATGTTCTTCCATTGTTTGTGACAAGATCTGTGAGACATTATCTTGATTGTAAATTTCCCTTTTCATTCACATATTCATTATAATATGGAATTTTGTATCCCAAGCTCAGTCTTACCTATCTGAAAGGTGATACATTGTATTGTGTGGTTTAGAGATGCAGGCATGGGTTATCAACTCAGACGTGTAAGAGGAGCTGTCTTAAAACAGACGAATAAAATGTTTTTGTTTGAAAACAAGTTTAGACAAGTGGGGGTTTTTATAATTTAGAAGTGATTTGGGGACCAAAAAGAAGCTAATGCGGCAGAGCTCTGACCTGGCTATTGCCAAAGAAGTGTGTCTGATATTGACAGGTTTCCCATATTTTAAAGAAAAGTAATGTTTTAGGAACTGAAATTTCATTATACGTCAAGGGTAGGAAAGATGGAAGTCACAGAACAGGCAGGGTATTCTGAGCAGACAGGCCTCTCTCTTTACAAACACTCCACTGGAGGATGGCAAGCCTTCAGGGGTGATGAGGAGGAGAAACAAAAGTATTTATTATTATTTTTTAGAGAACACTTATAAGGGTATCTCTTGTTAGGTCTGACATAGAAGAAGGAACAGCAGTAGGGTGATTGTCTCTTACCAGAACAAGAATGCTCGATGCATAGCAACAGCAGAGGTAGCCACCAACACTGGTCACAAAAAGCAAAGTGTTTTTTTTAACATCCTAAAGCAAACAGGACTCTTCTTATCTCCTGAAAATCATATTTTCTTCTTTCTAGAATTTCTCCCTCATTTTTCTGGAACACATCCTAGAATTGCTCCTAAAAAAAAGATATGCTTAAAATAATGAGATTTCTCTCCCCTAGTTCACTGGCCTGCCCATCTTCAACTATAAGGGACAGAGAGTTTGGAGTATGGCAGTCATCAGCAGAAACTAGAAATAAAGAAATGCCAGCTCCCATTCCCACAGAGGAATTTCAAATTTGGAAATCCTGATGGATTTCCCACTGCTTTACCAGGACAGTTTTCCTTGATCATCTCATCAGTGATGGCCTCTCCTGCATGCTTTTTCTCGGATCTAACCCTCACACCTAAAGGCAGATAAGTAATAGTAGAAAAGGCTACAAAGGAAGAAAAATAATTTAAATCCAACTCTATCTATTTGCACAGAAAATTAATCTTTCTTATCACATAAGGAAGGTAAAGATAGTACTTACCTCTCTGGGATAGCATGGGAATTACCATCTTTGATACATACTAGTGGTTATTAAAAGACCCGTTAGACCGCAAGCTAGACCTGACATAAGAGATTCAAATTCTTTTATATGTGCATCAAGAATAATGTTTTCTTCCATCCCCCAAAGTGTGTGAATGTGTAGAAGAGATGAGGGGCAGCTTGGATCTACCTTATCATCTTTCCTTATATTCATTACTAATTCACAAAAGTCCTATTAGTTTAAGAAGTTTTTGGTATTAGGAGTTAAGCTAGAAATAGCATCTGACTAATTTGTACTCACTTACTAAATTGTCTGTGAAAAATAAAAAAGAAAGCACAACTTAAAATATGATGTGAAAGTACAATGTTGGCTTAATGGAGCCTTTGGGAAAAATCCTCATAAAAGGTCCTGAGAAAGGCACTCAAAGTGCAAAGCTGGTTAATTTTGTTATTTTGTTCAAGGAAATGACATTAAAGCTTTTGAGAGAAAATGAAAACAGAGCCAGCTTCTGTGTCTCGAAAAGCCAATGCATTTAGTCTTTTATTTCCAGTGACTGGCTTCATCAAAGGTACAATTCAGAGACTTACTCTTAATTTTTTCTCTCTAATGAATAAAGCCAAGCTAAAGGCTAAAAGAAAAAGCCATAAAAAACCTTTACTATATAAACGTACTTGTCCCATAAAGAGAAATCTTGTTTGGATGAAGTTAAAATTCAATACAAGTCAAGAGCAGTCTTTCTCCACCTTAGATGAAAGTACTGTTGAGTGTGGTCATTCAACAATTGCATCCTGAAAGCATTGCAAGTCAGTGAGCAGCTAGGCTTTCGGCTACATGTTTAAAACTTTGTGAATTTGTCCAAAGGAAACTTTATTCTGCTCTGGAGCATTTCAAATGAGAAACTTCTCCAGATTGATTCAGAAAAAAGTTAACTGTGTGTTCTTGATGCTGAAGTGGGTCGTGTCCGGTTTCTCATGTCCTCTTTTTACAAGTAGCTGCAAGTCACTTCATTATTGCAAGGAAATGTTCTTTAACCTCACCGGGCACTTTTTGTGTCATCACCTGAGTGTCATCTGGATACCCCAAACCCAGTGAAAACTGTTCCCCTAGACTTGAACCAGCGCCTGAATGTTCTCTCTGATCGCCTCAGCTATCACATCCTACACTTCAGTTAGTCCTGTCAATATCACTTCCAACATTTCTTTTGAATCTCTCCATTCTGTGTTTTTTTTTTCTATCCCATCAACAGCTTCCAAGTTGGGATTCTTGCTTTGACTCTTGCCTTCTCTCTGATATATTCCCTTTGCAGAAGTCAAGGCACTTAAAAAAAAACCATTTTTTTTTTAAAAAAATCACATCAGATCACTCTGGAGCCTAAAGTTTTACATGGCTTCTTCTCCTAAAATAAGTCCCCAAATTTCTACCTCCAGAGTCTAGACCCTCTTCATGTAACTTTCCACCACATACTCGGTAACCCTATATTACAGTATTGACTTAAAAGAAACCTCCAATTTTGTTTTAGTATTATGGTCATTCATTAGGTAGTTTCCTTTTTGTGGAATGCAGTTTCCCATGTTCTTCGAATGGTTTCTCCTTTCCTCAGTGCATGTCTTGTTGCTTTTCCAAGAATGCACCCCTGGAGGTCTGGTTAAAGCATCTGTCCCATTGCTCCATTCAGGTCTTCTGTACCATTGTCCCCTACTTGGCTTTTGTTGCGTTTTTTTTGTGTATGTGTGTGTATGCATGTTTAGTTGTTTGTTTTCACAATTAACACAGAGCAGGAATTTCATGTGCTTACTTGTTCCTTTCTCCCTGTCTCTAGGATATAGAATTCATGAATATTGGTATAGTGTCTCATCAATCCTGACTATTAGACAGAATAGATGTACAAAAACTTCGGAGTGAATGATTAAACAGTTAAAGCTAATAGGTAATATTAGAGCAAGATGGTTTATTGGGCATTCATCTTCTGGGAATAAGAGCTGACATTCAAGTACATTATTCAATTCCTTTACAGCTCAGAAGTCATAACAGGCTTTTTAAAGAACCAAGATATTTGAACATTTCTGCTTTCCTGAATAAATCACATAATCACATATAACTGCCTGTGTTTATAATGATTTCCTATGTTCTTCTTAAACCTATCTGGGTCAAAATGTTCTATTTAATTCCAGAATTTCTCTTTTCGTTGAATGGCAATTTCTTGTGCAAATATGCTTCAAATATTCATTCAACACTTTGAACAATATGACAAGCAACTGTTTTTGTGCATGCACTTCCAGGCAGTAATAATCATCTTTTTTAGCCTTACCAATATCAATTAATTACATTACCACATCTTCATGGGATCAACTTTCATTTATTTAATCATTTAGTTTTTAAGACAATAAGTTGACACTAGCATTGGAAATGTGACTTGAGTCAGGATAAACATTCAATTAGGTTTCTTTCCTCAACTCTGAAGATGATTTCTTTCTCCTAATTCCACGTGACTTTGATCCTTTCATCAACATCCATTGCTTGGGTTCCTTTCCCTTCTTCTTTCTCATGCTTCATGATACCCTGGTCTCTAGTCTACATTTGTACCCATTCTATCCTTTGCTTCCTCCTTTTCACCTCTAACTTTGGAAACATTCAGTGCTCTGGCATCACCTTTGGTCATATTTTACATGAAGCCTATGCTGTGGATAAAGCCTTCATTGAAATCATTTGAAGACCACCCCCATATCTCTTTAGCTTTATCAGTACCAGGACCCCATTGTTTGCTGTTTATGAAAGGGAGTGTCACCACCACGTTGCTCAGATTGGCCTTAAGCTCCTGGGTACAAGTGTTCTGCCTGTTCAACCTTACTGGTACATAGGACGATAGTGCCTATTCCATCTCACCTGGCTAGAATTGTATTCTTGAGATTATTGAGTAAAACAATGCATACAGAGTATGCACAGTCCAGTGAATGCCCTTGATTCTTAGAATTGGAGACCCAATAGGCAAGAAGATATGGAAAAATCAAAGAATTTCATAATTTAGAAGGCATTTTAAGAAGTTTGTGAGACAACTGTCACCACATAAAAAGTGCAAATCCCTTCATAAAGAAATGAGGACTGTTAAATGGCCCTTAAGTGACCTGAAAAACAAAGACAAGCAGAGCCCAGCCTAGAAGTGATAGCCTTTGTGTGAAGGCCCATTGATGTGAACAGATTAGAATTGGGGAGCAATTAGACTAAGCAGAAAAGAAAAGACTGAGTCCACAGTAATGATACTGAATTGTAAGGAAGACAAAATGTGTCCAATGGGCCAGAGTAAAGTTACCATGGGAACACATGAACTATGGTCCATCAAATCATTCACTGTATTCAAATATTCTTTAATAATAAAACTCACAGCATTAACATTGGTTGAACTGATCTAATACGGGCTATATACTATTTTTAATCTCAGAAAATTTTGATTATAGAGATAAAATAAATCAAATTACTGTATTAACACTTTAAAGGATAATGATTTCTCTTTTTTTAGAAGCTTGTATGTGAGGAAAATTCAGATTATTAGAAAATCGAACAGATTAACATGCAGTCAAGGTTAAAAATATAATAAATTAGAATTTTGATTTTAAGTTGAAAGTTGTGACAACAAATACCTAATGATGCAATGGATCATATCTCATCTAGTGGATAAAAGTTGTCTGTTAGCATCTCTCGTTAAAGCCTGGATTATATATTTGTTGACTTTGACAACATAAGTATTTTGCTATTGTTTATGTGGGGTATACTTGTACATAATCTGTAATAGTTAGTACTGTTTCCTAGACTTGAAAGAGAATGAAAGTCAGTGTTACAGACTTACTGGACTAAACCAAAGATTCTAAATTTTGTTTTAGCAATAACTTTCAATAAACCCTTCTGTATAATGATGCTGTGTTGTTGCCTTCTTTATATGTACAAATGTCTCTTAAATACATAAATTCTCTAAATGTTGAAAAGCATTAAATGTTTGTAAATCTGTATACAATTTCTTAACTTTCAAAATAGTTTGACTCGTTGCTGTAAAGCATCACAGCTAACTATAGTCTGCTACCTGATGATTGTGTTTTTATAAAGTCTTATGACTAACTGATCTGCTAAGAGTCTAGAGAAGTATAGCTTCTGACAAAGTAACCTGAACAGCAGATTTGAGGTGTTAGGACATTACCCACTGGACAAGCACAGTGCACTTCGTGTGTGCCTGACCTAAGAACCACGTGTTCTATATCTTAGTTGCTAAAACTTGAGCCGAAGTAATTTTGAGCACTTACCCAGTGCCATCTGTCACTTATCCCCACAATGTGGGACCAGATAGAACCAAACAGAAGGAATCTTTCCCTAGCATCATGGAACAATGGAAAGGAACCGACCAGATGGTTAATCAGTGACATCTTTAAAGAACATTGTTCAGAGACTGGGGGTAAGGGGAGTTGTCACAACTGAACTAAATTCATGTTGAGCATGGTAGGTAGTGCTTGCCTGGAACCCCAGCACGTAGAAAGTTGAGACAGGAGGATCATAAATTTGAAACTAGCTTAGGCTTCATGAAGAGATCCTGTCCTAAACTGACAGGATAAAAGTTACTCATGCTAACCCTTCCAAAAGTAACTAAAAATGCCCATCGGTTGTGAATAATTGTTCTTACACATGCCTGTCCTGCACTAATTAAATGTGTTATTCTAGCCTTGGTTCCTACTTACATTCGTTCACTATATTGTTATAGACATACACTTGTTCTACTTCATGACCAAGACAGTAAAACAAGTGGAGAATTATGACAGATCTGGCAGAAATGAAGATATTATAAAGAGACACTTGTATCTTTCAATCTGATTATCAGAATATTGAAACAACAGAGCCCAAGGAAATGGGAATTTCCCCAGGCATCTCATGCTGGCAGAAGGAAAGACCAACTCTCAGAAAAAAAATTCACACAGTTCAGACAACTTGTCAGAGCACATTTTAGGAATGAGACTAAAAGCCCACATAAGGATGGGACAGTAGAGGGTAGTGCCAAACCTTCACGAGGACTGCTTGCATATACATATCCTTGGCCCTTAAGCTCACTTCAAAACCCTAAGATGGACTTGGTAGGGTGGAAGTTCCAGATCTCTTTGCCCCTCTTCTCAATCTGGCCATATTAAATAAATCTCCATTTTCTGATTTCCATTAAACAAAGAAGGAAATGATAAAATGATAATTAACTATCACAGGTTGTAAGAAGACTGAATCAAAGGTAGTATATTATTTTCTAATTAAGGTGTCAAGGAATAAGAACTTTAAATATGGCAACAGATTTGAAAGTGGAAAGAAAAGAATCCACATCACATTTAAGGAAAAGTTGAGTTCCTTGGTGACAACCTGTCTACAGGACAAGAAGAATGACATAGATTAGGAATCTAAGATATTCACCGTCATGACTGTTATTAAGATTAGGGTCTTTTTAAAAAAAAAAAAATGGGTAGGAGAATGAGCTTTTGGAGGAAGCCCCTGTCTGTGCTTAGTGTCAGTTCTGTAGAGTTGATGCCATCACAGGTAGGGCCTTGCCTGAATGTACATGTATTACTTTTGTCCATGAAGACGCTTTATGTAGGGAGAAATAATGTTGTAAGAAGGCTGCTTGTTGATTCCCGGACACCTAGAACTTAAATAATCACACAGAAACTATATTATTTAAATCACTGCTTGGCTCATTAGCTCTAGCTTCTTATTGGCTAACTCTTTCATCTTAATTTAACCCATCTCCATTAATCTGTGCATCACCACAAGGTCATGGCCTACCAGCAAAGTTTCGGTGCATCTGTCTCCAGAAGCAGCTCCATAGCTTCACTCTAACTCCTCCTTCTTTCTCCCAGCATTCAGTTTAGTTTTCCCCACCTACCTCTATTCCCTGCACAGGCCCAAGACAGTTTCTTTATTAGCCAATGGTATTCACAGCATACAGAGGGGAATCCCACATCAAAATAATTTCTTGAGTTTAAAGGTGATAGATTAGATTATAAATTTTAAATTGTTGGAATCCCACATCAAAATAATTTCTTGAATTTAAAGGTGATAGATTAGATTATAAATTTTAAATTGTTCTTTTCCTTAAACCATTAAATTTACAAGCACCTTTATTCATAAATTTGAAAAATTACATGAAATCAACAGTTGTTTGCCAGGCAATCTTTAGTTTTGGGTAAATACCAATTTTATAAACAAATGTCATCTGCAGAAATAAATTAACATATCCATTGGTGACTGTGATTTCAATATCCCCCACATGGAAAATATTAGAAGTCAGCCCCTATGACATCAAGTCCCCTTTCACATCCAAGGCCAGCCAAACGGACTTTGCTTATGCAAAACAGACTGCTCAGGGAGTGGAGGGTGTCTGTGTTTGTCACTTCTACAAGGCATCCTTTTGAAAAGGGAATATTGGTTGGTGATCACCTTCAACAGAAACAACATATTTCAGAATGAAATGCAAAGCATAATCCAGACACAGACAAACAGATGGATAAAAAGATCTCATCTTTCACCTCATTCTTTATCTGCTTTGAACTCTTTCGCTTCTCTCATTGTTATTATCCTTCAGTAGCAGGTTTGCCAAATTTTCTTCCCACGCTTCATGTTTGTCCTCATCCCCATTCCTCCTTTCACCTCTTCATTCTTGGTTGAAAACAAACAGCAACTACTCATTACGGTGCCCCTTGTATTCCTAGTCATATCAACATTACTTCTTTCTGATTATAAACCTTAGAAAACACGAATCACCATATTTTGCCAACTAAAAATGACTTTTATGGCATCCACAAAGGTTAACAAGACCTGTCTTCCTTTGGGTAAGAGATGAGGTGTTATGTAAGTCCAGCCTGGAGGAAGAAATGGAATTTCCCCAAGGAGGAATTAGGTGAACCTGCTGATGAGAATATTCCTTCCTCTTTGATATTTTGGATAAATACTAGGGAAAATAGAAAAAAAACCTGAATATTCTGAGGGAAATATAGAAAAGAATGGGTGTGCGGAACCTGCGCATGTGTGACTCAATGTGCCAAAGCAACTAAAACTAGCATTCCTTGCTAACGTTTGTTTCTCAGATGCTGTCTTCAGTCCCCTAAGTTCATAGCAGGTATGTGAGGGGCAACTTAGGCAGCTGTGGTGCAAAGGACTGTGGTGATCCAGATGACTGCGAATTGTGAAGTAGCTGGGCAAGGCCTAAGAGTCTGACGAGATTTCAACTTTCTCAAATTGCTCCAGTAAAAACCCAGAAGGAACTGTGTACTCTCTGTCATGCCAGTTAAGTGATTCTATAGCCTATTGCCAGTCTTGCCTGCCAACTAACCTGTGATGATGACATTTCTTGGCAGATTGGTAGAATCTGGAGTAACCTAGGAGACCAGCCTCTGGGCACAAGAGATTATCTAGATTATGATAACTAAGGTGGACAATACTCCATGGGTTAGGGTTATGGGTTAAATAAAGACAAGAAAAGAAGCTGATCATAGCAGCACTATTTATTTGTAATAGTCAGAACCTGGAAACAACCTAGATGCCCCTTAATGGAAGAATGGATAAAGAAAGTGTGGCACATCTACAGAGTACTACTCAGCGGTAAACAACAATGACATCTTGAATTTTACATGCAAATGGATGGAAATAGAAAACACTCTCCTGAGTGAGATAGCCCAGACCCAAAAATATGAATATGGTATGTACTCGCTCATTAGTGAATTCTAGCCATAAACAAAGGACCTTGAGGCTATAGTTCGCCGTCCTAGAGAAGCTAAGTAATAAGGTGAGTCCAAAAAAAAAAAAAAAAAACATATATAGATCCTCCTGGAAATTGGAAGCTGACAAGATTGCCAGGCAAAAGTTGGGAGCATGGGGCTGGGGGTGGGGTGGGGTGAAGGGGAGAGGGGGAGAGAGAACGGAGAAGAGGATGGTTGGGGAGAGTTTGGGGGGTGAGATGGTTGAGATGGAGGAAGGACAGATATGGGAGCAGGGAAGAAGATATCTTAATTAAAGGAGGTATTGTGGGGTTAGCAAGACGCTTGGCTCTGGAGGGGTTCCCAGGTGTCCACGGGGATGTCCCCAGCTAGGACCTTGGGCAGTGGAGGAGAAGGTGCCTGAAATGGCCTTGTCCGGTAGTCAGACTGATGACTATCTTGAGTATCACCATAGAACCTTCACCTAGATACCGATGGAGATAGAGACAGAGACCCACATCGGAGCACTGGACTGAACTCCCAAGGTCCAGTTGAAGAGCAGAAGGAGGGAGAATATGAGCAAGGAAGTCAGGACTGGGAGGGGTTGGTCCACTCACTGAGACAGTGTGCCTGAGCTAATGGGAGCTCACCAAATCTAGCTGGACTGGGACTATACGAGCATGGGATCAAACTGGACCCTCTGAATGTGGCTGACAATGAAGGCTGACTGAGA
Organism: Microtus ochrogaster; assembly: GCF_000317375.1. Taxonomy (NCBI): domain Eukaryota; kingdom Metazoa; phylum Chordata; class Mammalia; order Rodentia; family Cricetidae; genus Microtus; species Microtus ochrogaster. Next base: position 33,333,782 of record NC_022020.1, on the reverse strand, counting down.
AGCCATTGATAATGGCATTGGGATTTGTCTCTACTCCATGTACTGGCTTTTTGGGATCCTATTCTCTTTGGATGCATACCTTCCTAAGCCTGGATGGAGGGGGTAGGGCCTTGGACTTCCCACAGGGTATCATGCCCTCTCTTAGGACTGGAGCAGGGAGGGTGAGTGGGGGAGTGGGAGGGAAGTGAGAGGAGGGGAGGAAGTGGAACTTTGGAATGGTATTATTTATAAAGTCATAAAACATTTATTAGAAAAAAAAAAAAGAAAGATGTGGTGACCAGTGTGGTCAAGCCACTGTGGTCATGCCAGATTGTACCTCAGAACTGAGCCAAAGTACACTTTCCTTCTGTAAGTTGCTTTGGTCAGGTTTGTTCAGAGATGTAGGACAGGTGGCTTGACGATCACTACCCACACCTTGCCCTGTCAGTCTTATAAGCTAATAATTCCCAGAATCCTTCTTGCTTCTTTTTTTTTTTTTTACTCTTGTCTTGTGTGCCTTGTGGGAGTCAGGCATGGTGGAAGAGACGTCGCTTCTGTTCAACAAATGGCTATCTCTTCAGACTATCCAGAGACTAGACAGAGACACATCAATATTCTGCATGGTCATTCTGTCCCTGTTACATCTGCGGTCTTTTCTACTCAGTCTTACTCCTGATTATAAACATTGAGGATGGAGAGTGTTTTGTCTTTCTATTCTACCTGGATTGTAAAGTTAAATTTTAGAATTCCAAGAATAAATAAATGAAATGAATCGGCAAAATCTTCATTTCTTTTGTATTCCCCAGTAGCCCAAACTTGTCTCTTTCCTTTATGGAACTTTCTGCTTTTATTTTTCATGTTATTGCTGTTTTTCACAAACATTAAAGATTTTCATCACGGTTTTAGCAACTTCAAGGGCAACCTAAACTTACTTAGTTCTTTTACATACAACCTCAGCTAGTCTTAAAGTTGAGCAGTTGCTCAAAATATACATACATTCATATAATATACATGATGCATATATATATTAAAAATAAATAGTCTGAATTTACCAATGGGTACTAGAAGACCATTCTGTATTAAAGGGAAAATTATCATTTTTCAAGAAATCTATTCCTGTTTCTTATAGATCCATTTGTAATTTAAAATATGTTAGGTCCAGTGAGATGTCTCAGTGGGTAAAGATGCTTGCACCCAAACCTGATGATCTGAGTTCAATCTCCGGGACCCACACGTGGAAGAAGAAAGCCTGTCTTGGGAGACAAATCCCAAGAGACAAATGGGCATGTACCTCCATACACATGCAGTAAAATGGTTGTGTTCACACACTAATAAATATGTGCAAACAAGTTAAAGTAAGTTAATAAACTCTAAACTGGTAAGATTTAGAGGGAGCAAACTTTATCTACTCATTTCTATTGATTTCTTTTTGAGAAAGGGTTTCTTATTTGTCAGTCTGTCCTGGAATTTGCTATGTGACAAAGGATGACCTTTAATTCTTGACCTTCCTGTCTCATCTCTGAAGTGCTATGATTCTAAACATGTACTGTCATTCTCAATTACTTGGTCACTTTTTAAAAAGGAAAATTAATTACTGTTTTTATATAATCAGTAATTTCGAATGTACTCATGGCACTTGAAAATGTTTCTCTTAAGTAGATTAAATTTATATTATAATTTATACTCTAAATATTCATAGCATATTCTGCTTAGAGCATAACAATGCATTTTATCACAATGCCCTGATACCACAGATTTTATATCAGTAGACTCTACATTTGCTGAGGTTTTGTTTATTGATATCTATCAATACCAATGACACCATAGCCCCACGTGGCTGTCTCCCTGCTTGTGAGCCTTGACCCTGAGTCACACTGCCTGTTCTCCATGGAGGTGGGGAAAGCATAGATTTCACACACTGACTCAGTTCTGTCATTGAGCATCTACTTTCTGGTGCCTTCCCAAGGCTCCCACTCCTAACTCACCTACTAATCATTTTACATATAACTGTGGACTCCTCTAGTTATTCATTGCTCTTAAATTCATCTTTGAGTAACTTATTGTCTTTTCTTCCAAGCATATCTTTGGTTGTTCCTCATGCCTCAAAATTTTGTCATGCTTATGGTTTGGTGGAAGCTTGAAGTTGGACTACTCCAAACATCGAAACAGAGTCTTTAAGCTTCCCATGATCTCAATAGCGCCTCGACCAGTGATGCCATGAGGGCATAGAAGGCAGAAGGGTGTCAGGAGATGTAGTATTCACCTTATTCATGATGATGAGTAAGTGGGCTTGCTTTGTAAACAAGGATGTGTCTATAGTCATTTTTCACCCACATTGCCATCCACCTAATAAGCATTGGCCACCAGTTAATATTCTCCAAATTCAACTGAAATATAAAATCGTGTATGCCAAGACCATCCCATTTGGCAGGGAAATCCAGTTCAATGAGAAAAATACTATTTGGACATAATTATCACTTTGGGGAAGAGTACCACACCTTCCAGTGCCCCTGGGAGCCAGAGGAGGATGCTTCTACAGCAGCTGACAAACCTTTTGCAAAGTGGCTTTTGTACTGCACTCCAGTGGTTAACTGGGAACATGTCAAATGGATTGAGAGCAGTCTCCTTCGGGAAAGGGGGACACTTTGGCAGAGGCTTGGTGGAGTGAGAAGAATAATATGAGAACTAAGCTACACATTAAACTGTCATCTGCAGTGGAGCCTTTAATGGGACAAGGAAATGAAGCAAAAAGAAGTTTGTAGAGGATCACAGCATCCATTCCAACACCTCTGAATGCCAAGCTCTACGTAGCAGGAAGGTCACAGAATTCAGCTTTGAGAAATGTGAGGACTGCTTACGGCTGGCAGTTCAAGACACTCTGGGGCATAAATGCAAAAAACTATGGAATATTTCATTAACAGTGTGTGTGTGTATGTGTCTCTGTGTGCCTATATGTGTGTTGTTGTTGTGAATGATAAGATTTGTTGGCAAGAAGTACCTTAAGACAAAACTCCTGGCAGTAACTGACTGATCTAGGACACAAGTTTGACACATCAGCTACTCCCTAGTCTGGGAGTATTCTAAATGTGACATTAACACTGTAGCTTATACTGAAATTTATTTCCCGTTGAAGAGAGGGCTCAGTGGTTAAGAGCACACACTTCTCTTGAAAGGACTGGAGTTTAGATCTGACACCATCTTCTAGCTTTCGTAGGTACCCCCCCCCACTCACACACTTAACATTGAAATAAATTTTTTTAAAAGACACTTTATGCCATGTTTCTACACAAAGCCCATAGGGTCATAAAAGAAAGAGTATAAGTGCTTTCAGGAAATTGAACTTATTCTTTGAAAACCCTCTGACACAGCCAGTCCTTGATAATCAAGATAACAGGATCAAAGGAGAAGAAGTGTCTTCCTTTTCTCTGATCAAAACCTCAACAGAGGATGATGATCCTGGGGCACACAAGGCAATGAGCTGCAGAGGAACACTGGCCTGTGACCTAAGGGCAGGACACAGCTTCATTGCTGTCTTTCCATGCTCAACAGAGAAGAGGTAGTAGGCAATGGCTGAGAGCAAGAGCCCCTGGAAGGAAATGGAGGTTTCAAACACTTGAGGGTAATGGACTTGACAGAGGACTGAGGGGCATCAGCACAGGTGCAGTGTGCCAGGATCATTCAAGGATGGTATCCACAAAAAAGAGTGTCATAAGGGAAATTTAAGCTGCAGCAAGGACCATAATTTAGCTAGGAATACAGGGAGAAGCATATAGATAACAAAGACTGTGAGGTTGTAAGTAAGGAATGGTGAGGGTAGGCATGAACCAAGAGTAAAGCAGAAGGAACAAAAATATGAATTATACAAGGCAGAAACATATACTTTGTTTGAGCCAGCGGAAGGGAATTTGATTAATGTCTGTAAGCACTTGCTATCCTGGAGTTGGCAGTGTGAGAGCAATGATCAGATGTTTCTGAAGGTGACCCTGGGTTTTCATTTGTGTTCCCCCTGAATAATCTAGATGAGCTGAATTGTAGGGGATAGAGTTCCCTTGTAGGGATGGCTGTGCCAAACATCAGTAACACACAGAAGCAGTGGCCTCTTTCCTGCAAAGGAGGAATGCAAGCATTGCCCCATGGGCACCATACGGACAGGCACTGTTAGTGGCTGTCACTCAAGCCAAAGTTTTGCTATCTAGATGGTTTTCTGCTTCATGGACAATGTTGCATTCATGCTTGTCTTTAGCAATGGGGAATGAAAGGGAGGAAGAACAGGGATGCTCCCACTATACTAGGGGGAAGCATCCTAAGACGATAGAAAAATGCAAGGGGCAGGGTCATAACTCCACCTCCAGAAGCATTCCAAGATGATTGGCAGTATGCAGGGGGCTGGATCATAATTACATCTTCTTTTCTCGCTGCTTCAGGACTTTATCAGTTTCTCAGCTACTTCAAAACTCTATGAAGTCTACTCTGTAACCCCCGGTTTATGTGCAGCTGTAAAATTTGTATTAGACACTGGAGTATGACAGATGATAGCCATTAAAGGACCCACATAGCATGATCCAGAGTAGTCACATGAATGATTCAGCTGCATCTGGCATAGCCAAGTGTTATAAATTGTGGTAATGATATTTCATAGGACTGGACTGCGGTTAAACCAAGGACTTACCAAAAGACCAAAAGCCACCCACAAATTGGCTGTTTCTCTGCCAGTATTGTAGAATAAAAGGTTCTAAATGTTCCTCCAGTCATCATGATGAGCCTTGATAAAGTGCACCATATTAATTAACGTGACCAATGTCCTCAGAATCTATATCTATATTAACTGCCAATTTCCTCTTCAATCAGTGAGTGAAGAAGAATTAGAAACCAAATAAATAGCTTAGCTGAATCAGGTAATAATATATCTAAAGAAGAATTGAAATTATGAATATTGATGTTTGCCCTGCCATTGTTATAGTTTCATATAACTCTTTGATTTACTAAGTTATGCTAGGTGAATACTCATTCAGTGATAAACACAAAAGATGCTGTACTAGTTTGTTTTAACTATCAACTTGATGTAGTCTAGAGATGATGGGAAGACAATCTCAGTAGAGAGATTTCCCAGGTCAGATTGACCTGTGGCCATGTTGGTAGGGAATTGTCTTAATTGTTCATTGATGTAGGAAGGCTCAGCCCACTGTGGGCAGCACCATTCCCTGGGCAAGTGATCCCGGCCTATGTGAGTCTGTGAGTCAGCAAGCAGAGTTCCTCCATGTTTTCTGCTTCAGTGTTTGCCCTGACTCATTCAATGATGTGCCATATCCTGTAAGCTGAAATAGCTCCCTCCTTCTCCTAAATTACTTTTGGTCAATTTTCTTTCAGCAACAGAAAAGAAACTACAATAAGTACCTTCTCCCATGTTCTATTTCATCTTTGATTCATAAGGTGATGTAGAACTTAAATCACAGAGGAAACTGCTTCTAGTGACAATAATAATGGACTCACTACCAGAATCATGAAATTACCCATTGGAGTATACAAACTCATCGGATCTAGATTTTACTGTATGTAACACTAGGTCAGTATCCTGTGAACATCATAGTCTGAGCAGCAAAGGTATTCCTGAGCATTTTACAATGCAATTAAAATCAACGGGGGATGTTATGTTGGATTTGTAATTTTGTCTGTGCTTTGAAGTGGTGCAGTTATGGTACCATGCCGATAGATGAAAAAGTCACTGTGTCAGAGTGTTTTCCATGATCATGAGGTGATATGTACTTTGATTACTGAAAGCTGTAGCACTCTGCTCCCACATAGGCCCATCTAAATAAGATCAAATCCTAAACATCTATCTCAGATAGGGAGGATGAGAAGATTAAAATCAGCAATGTTTTTAATGACCCCTGAGAATCTATCTCAATTGACTGTTCACAATTTATACTGAAGGGTAAGTCCTGAGATCATTTGTCTGTTTCAAAGTGTCAAAACTAAGAATTAGTTTCTGTTGAATTCAAAGAAAGCACAACGTTTTATTGATAGTAAAGTACAATTGATTTCTCCATTGTGTGTAGGGGTGTGTGTGTGGAAGAGAGAGAGAGAGAGAGAGAGAGAGAGAGAGAGAGAGAGAGAGAGAGACTGATTGATTGTTTCTTGGCTGCTTTAGTCTGCCAGTCTTTTCAAAAGTGTGAAACATGATAGGAGATGTAGGTGGAGACTAAGCTTTTGTTTCCCAGCCATGCAGACCTGAATTATCACACAGAAACTATATTAATTACAATACTGTTTGGCCTATTCAGGCTTCTTATTAACTAACTCTTACATTTTAATTAACCAATTTCTATTAATCTGTGTATTGCCATGAGGCTGTGGCTTACCAGGTAAAATTCTTGTTCTGGCATCTCTCTCCTTTGGCAGCTACATGGTATCTCTCTGACTCCATCTACTCTCTCTACATATTTTTTTTCCAGCCTCACTATATTCTGTCCTGCTATAGGCCGAAGCAGCTTCTTTGTTAATCCATGGTAATAAAACATATTCATAGCATACAGAAGGGAATCCCACATCATCTCCCCTTTTCTGCCTAAATAAAAGGAATAGTTTAGCTTTAACATAGTAAAATTACATATAGAAAAGAATTATCAAGCAAGAATTATAGTTACAATAATTAGTTCATTTACATTTGACAAATTAAGAAAAATACTCTATCATCTATCATATGATAGATGTGCAGGATACAGAAGAAAGTGACTGAAAACTGCCAAGATAAGCAAAATAGCCTTTCGACCTTCCTGCTTCATGGAAAAGTCTGCCAGATACTTTTTGAGTCTAAAGTTTTGTATCTAATTTATCTGTTATCATAACTAAGGAAACCTATAACTATCTGTCTTCAACTCTTCAAAGACCCCAGAAAAATATAATATTACCTAAGTTAAACAGGAACTGCATTGTAAGCAACTTCCAAAACTTTAAAATTGACAGAGAAATCTTGCTGCCTGGACAGTCACCCAAAGTTTTTCTATAACGCTGGAGCATCCATCTTCAGCGTACAGGCCTATAGTATCTGGCAGACTTTTCCATGAAGTAGGAAATTTGAAAGGCTATTTTGCTTATCTTGGCAGTTTTTCAGTCACTTTCTTCTGTATCCTGCAGAATGTCTGGTTGTTTCTTTTAAAAACCAGGAACCCTGAAGGACCATCCTGCCTTTTGGAATGTTCAGCAGTCACTTTTCTGTGGGTCCTGCATGTCCAGTTCATATGGCATACCATCAAGCAGTCCAGGCAAGAGCAGTTTCTTTTCCAAATGGCTAGCCTTGTCACATTGAAGGCAAATTCCATAACAAGTTTTTTCAATGCCCCTAAACCTTTCTGAAGTAATTGGTGTTGCCAGCAGCAGACATGTCTCACTGTTGAGAAAAGTCTAAGTTCTTAAAATATTTTAAATGCCATATTCCATAGGTCTTTGAAGCGTTGAAGAGTATCTAATTGAAATATATCTCTATATATCTAGGAAACCTAACTAACATGACTACAAACTTGGCTATTATAAATGACTTTGTAATTTTAAATTATATATTAAATTTTTAAATGAGATGTCTAAACATAATACCTTAAACAAGAATAGAAATACATATAACAAAATTGACCTTAAATTTTTATCAATAAACCAAGATCTATACCAATGAAAAGTATCCATCTTGATATCATATCTCCCTTATTTTTTGTTTTCTAAAAATTGACTATGATCACTAATCACTTATAGTCAACCCCCTTTAAGTGAAAAAAAAACATTTATAAACAACCATTTGGGGAATTTGAGCATAGTTTTCTCAAAACTGCTTCCTGCTGTTTTTGGGCGAAGTATTTTTAAGGTTCACAGAGACCTTTTGGGGGGGTGTCTTGTTTCATCAAACCATATTAGACTAGAAGGAATCCACAGTTTCTCATCTTCTGTGGAAACAAAAGCAGAACCTTAGACTAAAATTTTGAAGTCAAGATACTATATATATATATGTTCAGCTAATGTTGGTGCAGAATATGATCTAAGCACTTTTTCTTTCCAGCCAGTAGCTGTTCCATTTTATATGACTGTTCTTAGACTGCACCTCCTACATTAATTTTCCTGACCTATTGTCCACAGGTTTATTTGTTTGTTTATTTATTTCCTTTACTAGGACAATTTACCAACAATTTTGAGAACAACTCAGGGACACATAGAAAAAATTATCTGTCCCAGAGAGAGAGAGAGAGAAATCTTCATGTTCTGAAAATAGAAAGTTTCCCCATAATTTGTTTGAAGACAGAATATAATCTCCCTACTGTTGTGCAAACTAAATTCCTTTAACTATAAAACAGGTCTAAACACAAGCTCCCGTCTCAGAGCTCACTGGACACGTTACATGTCAGTAGTCTGTAACACTTCTATGCCCACATGGACCTAAGATCCAGAGGACATCTTTTATTTTTTCCCCTTTTGGAGATAATGTGACATGTGGCCTAGGCTAGCTTTAAATTCACTAGGTGACTAAACATAATATTGAACTACTGACCTTCCTGTTTCCATATCACCAGTGCTAATACTCAGGTGTGTGCCACCATACCAGGTTTCTGGATGTTCCATGGATAGCCTCTTCCTTATGGGCACAGATGGATTCAGGAATTTTAAAGTACAGACCTAGACTCTCATGACTTCTCACTCCTGCTTATCTCTTCTGAAGCAAGGCCAAACCCAACAGATGGAACTGGGATGCCTGTGTGTATCACAGGGGTTCATTCAGTTAGATCAGCCATTCTCCCAATAGCCTTCCCTAGATAATCTCGTCTCTGTTTTTGGTCCATACCCTTAAGTTTCCTAGAGATTTCTGCTTCGGAAGAGGGTTTGTATCTATCTCTACCCCTTCAAAGAGGTAGCTGAACACTCTCATTGGGAGCATTTTCTAAAGAACCATTGAAAGTTCCATGCCTTCCATGTTTCTTCTGCTGCACACATCTCTGAATGTCCATACTTCCACAACCGAGCTAGGCTGAGAACTCACCAGATCACCACATCCAGCTCTTTTTGTTCTTTCAACTTCCAGGTCTCTTACATTTATCTATGCAACAAGGAGTCAGATGATTTGTTCAACACTACGAGTTTTCAATGTCAACCCAACTCCTTTTTCTCCTCTTGTCTGTTTTGTCCGGTGTTTAAAGGCCAGTGGTCATAGGGAATCAGGCTGTGTCTTCAACACTACATTTCAAGAGCACAGCCTCATCATTTGTAACACCTGCTGTCCAGGTACCAGCAGGACGCCATTCTGACTCCTGCAACAGTCCATTGAGGACGCTTTCCCTTCGGTTTAGAATAACCAGTTCCCCCCTTTGTGGCAGTAATCACCAGCATTGTCTTCATCGCCCATATGTTCCACAGTAGATTCTGATGCGTAAGTATGTTCTAAGGAAATTTGCCTTTCTTCTACCTGCCTCTGCTCACTTCTCGTTATCACTTTCAGAGCCATTAGCATCTGTATATTTTAAAGAACCATTTCAGACAAACAAAACTTTTTCTTATACTCAGTACAGTCTTTCATATTCTTTCCAATGCTTAATTTTAGGGCCACATCTACATTTTATATGCTTGTCCCAGAGGATACCCACTTCCATGTACCATAATATAAATTAGTGCCCACTTCTGAAAACAAAACCAAACAAAACCCATACCAAACACCACCACAACAAAAACCCATATTCTAACAACAGATCTCTGTATTTTATTTTATTAATTAAGTTTGTTCTTTGGCATTTTCATGCCTGCATATAATAATGCATTCTGATTGATTACTCTGAGCCCATACTTTTTAAATCTTTAACCCCCTTACACTGTGTCAAATCCCCTATTCAGGTCCCTTTTCATGTTCATAGCATGCAGGCGCACACACATGTGCACGTGTATGTATGTATGTATGTGTGTTTCATTAAGTTAAAACAGAACCTTCTGTGTGACCATGGGTATGAAAATATCTAAAGGAGTCTGGTACACTCACTGGTGACTACACAATTGAACTTAAGGACTTCTTCTTCCCTGGGTTTTTCAGCAGCAGGAGCCTGAGTTTGCTGGGAAATCACACTAGCAATGGCTATGCCATGCCCAGAAGATAGCATTACACTGCATCCTCCCTTGCTTCTTTCTTTTCTTCTAAGATGCTCTCTGAGCCTTATAGGGAGTGGACAGTCTAAATGCCCCCACTCAAGTGGTACAGTGAAACTTTGTGGGTTAAAATTCCAATATATGTTTAGCTGGACCAAAATCCACCCGTTCCTTTCTGCCAACTTTAACAGAAAATCTGGCTTGAATTTTTTTTCCCTCTAGAGATCATCCATATTCCTAGGCACTGCCCCCTTCCTCATTTTCCAAAACCAATAACATTGTATCATATTTCCTTCCATATTACCTTATATTTTGCAGGTGATGTGAAATTAATGTTCATTATCTTAATGTATCTTACACTATGAGTGATAAAATAAGTATTTTGATTATCAAGTTAAGTTTTATAGTACTGTTATCATCAAAGATTTAATCTTATGTGGGTGAACTGTAACATACTAACTCAAAGAAAATGCAGTGTTTAGTAATTAAAGATATTACCAAAATAAAACAAGACTCATTATTTTTAATTTGTAGGCGAGCTCATTCTGGTGTCTATGATAAAATTTTATAGCTATTTAATAGCAAAGTAACATGAGTTCAGAGTCTATTTTACAGTTTCCTCAGGAAGATCCTTACCACTGACATGGGCTTTGTAGGCCTATGCCATCAAAGGGGCAATCCTGACTAGGATATCCAACTTTGCCGAACCCGTGGATCAAATGGGATAAAACAAACCTGTAGTTCCCGAGTCTGGTTTAGGAAGTTCTATGAAGAATATTGGTGCCATCCAGGAGTTAAGAGGAGGTTAGAGTAGCATCCCTGATTCTGGGAGAACAGTTCTGCTTCTGTGGGTTTTATATATTTGACTTCACATTTAATACTAAAAATAACATCTTAGTAACTAGACCTAAAAACTCTGTAGTAGCTGTAGTTTACATAAGCCTTTATGGTCTCATGGGGCATGTAGCAGGCAAAGAAAGACTCAGATTATAGAAAGGCTATCCCAGCATGTGATGGGCATTTCCCAGGGCTACTGGAGTTTCTTATCTTTGAGCGAGTGAGCTTCTTTGAAGACTGACTCTCCGTGTAATATCCTTAGTAAATATAAGGACTATGCCAGATGGTGTTCTTGCTCTCCTCTGCCTTTTGCTTTCGATAACTCACAATTCCTACAAGCTTTCTTTTCCTTTGTATCTGTTTGGCAGAGATAGCCCTTTCTTGTAAGATTTGAATGTGTCAGTGAAATCACTCAGGGGTACATGGTCAGTTTTGAAGCCATTATTTCATCAGTCAAAATAGTTGATTAATGTACATCAAAAAAAAGACCAGATATTAGAATATTTCTGAGTTTTAATACTGAGGGTGATAGCTATTATAGTCTGTATTTAATCCTACTTCACGAAAGGTTAAAATATGGCAAAAATACTTATTTAAGGCTCATCACTGAGAAAAGAGTGAAATAGGAATGTGGACCACAATAATAAAAATATCTCTGCTTCATGAGACTGACAAGGTACCTGCTGTTCTAAAATAGTTCCTGATGGATAATCTCTAATGTAAATATGCAAGTAGAATGTAAAGAAAATTTGACGAGTATTTCTATCCCCCATGGAACATGTATTATAAGTATTTATTTTCCTAGCATTCTGTGCTATGTGTTCTATGCTTCTTTTTATTATCAATAATATAAATGCTCAATCTACATTTGAGCCCTAATTACTACGTGTGAACAATAGATGAGAGTTTTGCTTGAATTCACTGACTTCATCAATGATGGTAGTTTATAAAATGCAACCCAACACACAACAAACTAGGCATAGAAGAATAGAATGTGGGGCCTTTAAGTCTTCTTGGCCCAAGGAAGACTGGGAGCCCTATTATGAGGATTCCAAAATAGCTGCCTTGGAGTGACTGCTCCCTTTCAATTTCATTGGTTAATCAGCCTGCCAATCATGCTAAGCTGTGACCGAGCAGGATAGCAATGAAAGCCTTTAGATTTTGCTAGAAAAACCTGCCTCAGTATCACACTCAAGCACACCGGCTTCTGTTCATCTTTGGCTTTTATGGATTTAGTTCTCATGGTTTTGAAGATCACCTTGAAAGTTCATACCATGCAGCAATTTATCCTTTTATGAGGAGCAATTTTGAATCTTATGCTTCGGAGAATGAGAAGCAAGAGAGTGTCACTGAACAAGTGAGTGGGCCTGGGTTGTCTCTAAACTCCTACATGTTAGACTGGCTATTATTGTTCTATACTTTGGCTGCCTCATAATAACTCTTCAGTGGTAAAAAATCATACTCTTGAAAAGAAAAAAAAATCTTCTGTTGGTTCAGGTTCATAAACGAAAGGAAAACAACATGGCAGAGACACGGTTCTTAGCTGGAAAGTAAAAGCCGTTTGAAGAATGAAAATCTGTGTTAGAAATGGCGAAATTACAGAGATGTTAAAAAAAAAAAAAACCAAAAAACACAGATCCTTTTTTCCAGAAGCTCAGAGGAGAAAAGGGAAGAGATGAATAGGGAAAGCACCAAGGGCTTTGGGAGCAGTGAATCTATTCTCCACGACCCTGCATGGGTAGACTGTCATAAGCCTGAAAGAGCTGGACAGCACAGGAAAAGATTCTGAAGGCATACGAAGGCCTTTGATTACTAATCACAGCCGAGTATTGGCTCATTATTTGTAAAGAAGGTTCCCTAACCCCACAAGGTGTTCATAGGGAAATGTTTGCAGGAGGAGGGAGGCTTACAAAAGAACTGAATTCTCTACCTTCCCCCTTACAGCCCCAAAAGTGTCTTTCTTAGAAGGCAAGCCCATTTTTAATAAGCAGAATTAGGAAGGATTCTCTGTGTGCACACGCTGTTCATCTAGTGAGAAATAATACATTTCTCTGTGATATCTTTATATGAAAAATAACCCAAAATACAGTGTAACACAGAGGAGAATTTGGAAGGAGCTCAAAGCTTGTGCACAAATTTCTACAAAGCAACAAGTAAGTTGTTAGGCAGGAATCAAAGGGGGTAAATTAGAAAGTGTTCGAGGAATGGCGCCCTTCTGGGGAACTAAGTGGAGTCGTCACTTAGATGTATGTTCTCAGAGTTGAAGAGGAACTTATTTTATATGTTAAAGGAAGATATATTTGCAATTATGCATGCCTAAGAGAAATGATCTAGAATCTGGGAAGACAGAAGGCCGGCCACCTCCTCTGACAACCTGTAGACAGGTCTAGCTCTTCTCGGTACATTCTATCTTCATCTACGTCCACGTGCCAACTCTGTCCATAAATCTGCATATCTTGTCCCCATTGTCGTACTTTTTTGCTTGATAGATTATAAGCAAAAGCAATATAGAGTTGAGCTTATTTGAGTGACTTTTGGTTGCTGTCCTTATACAAATGACATACAGTCATAGACCCAGGATTGTTAAGAATCTAAAGAATTCAGTGAAATTTCTCAGCTACAGCTCCTTTCTTTGGAGAGAGGGAAATCAAAGGGTTCTGGAGGTCATTCATCAGCAGGCACTTACCTACACTGGGAAAGTAAGTTCCCTTTGTGAATAGGAAGGTCTACTTTTCTTTGAAGGAAGGGACATTTGCTGCACCAGCAGAAGGACAATGAAAGTTCTATTAGTTTTCAAAATACATGTTTGAAGGATGGAGCTAAATGTATGAGAAGAACAGAAGCAGAAGTCAAACGAACAATGAAAAATATAATAGCAGCTCTGGCTAATAACCCTTTTTCTTCTGCATAAATCAAAACAAGATTCTTGAGAGGCAGAATGGCTTATAAATACACTAGACGAGGACAAAAGGCATGTTTCTCACTTAAGATGTAATTAACCAGGCGCTGGACAATTAATGACAAGTGGCGTGTTCCAGTCCTATCGTAGCTCTTTCGTGGACTACATATGTTACCGAGAAAACTGGCCATCTACATAGCAGTAACATTAAAGGCATCATTTTGACAAGCACCACATAAAATAAACACTGCCTTGAATACCGTGTGGTTGCTAAGAAATAGTGTCAAGTGCAATCCTTTCCAGTTATGGCTGATTTTTCCATTTTATATCTTCCTCAATCATTAGGGCTTAACCCCTACAGGAATTTACATGAGCATAGCTTTCATGCTTCTGCAAATATAAATTTTCCAGGGGTTCCATTTAGTCCTTAGAAGGCCCTGGGCATTAGTGCTAAGAATTTTGGGCAGGGTCAGTTGTTCTGGAAAAGGGCAACACTGGGGTTCTTGACCATATGGGGGTTTATAGAGCACAGGGGAAGATGGAACTACGTTGAGTCCATGTGGAAATTTATCCTTTCTTCTTTTTCCGCGGGATGAATCAAGGGGAGAAAGGCTTAAGGGTAAGCCGAATCAAGTGATTTGAGTTATTTTAAGAAGAAGCAATTCATTGCACTAGGTGCCAAACCAAAAATGCCTGGACAGCCTGTTCAAAGAGCCAGCAGCAGGAGGAGAGGACTTGGTGCCAGAAACTCAGGCCAAGGAGCACTGAGGGAGCTGAGGCTGCTTCCCTCCTGTGAATTAGCATTTCAGTGGTGCTACTCACCAGGGGACTGAGAAATCCGGAAGGAATTCTCTCAAGGGTTCCTAGGATTTCTTTCCCGTTCATTCTACCTATTCAGGAGAGGTGTTAGTTAGCCAGGGGTCAGGGGTAGGAATGGGAAGTGTCCCTGATTCACTGATGCAAACAGAAGTGGGTAAAACACAGAGAAACAATTCATGGTGACACCTGGAATCTTCCTCCACTCTGTAGTAATAGCTAGTAAAAGCGCTGCAATCGCAGCACCCAAGGCATTTATAATCTTATTAAGCCTGCTGTCACTCTGGGATGGTACAGATTTTCCCATTCATAGGTGGGGGAAACTGATGAGTTGTGAGCTTTCTAACTTGTACCAACAGTACGGGGAGGAGCAAGAACCTGAAAGTCTGAGCCAAGAGTACTGAAGATGATACCAAAGTTCCACTGCAAACTGATACAGAAAGATACAAGTCATAACATTCAGGAATTGTGCATCCATTAATTGGGCCTCCATCCCTTAATCTGTGCCTGGAGATGTAGATAAAATAAAGTCGAAGGGAAAAAGCCGCCAGGCATAGAATGAGAAGAGACACCATGAGAATGATTTCCCAAGAGATGCGGAGTCGGCCGAGAACGGTGAGAATAAACTTTGAAAAGGAGAATTTTAAGGTCATTTAATTATATGTGCAAAAAGCCTCTGCTGAAGGACAGTCCTCACATGTAGCCTCTTGCTGGGTGAGTTCATATTCATTGTCATAGCTACTAGTGGGGTGAGATTTTTATTCCGCCAGGCAGTCATTGCTGCTAGGATAATTTTAATTTCTAACATCCACAAAGGACAGTCTTTAAGCAGAAATGAGATAGCAGATAAGGAGCTGCTTTAGTCACATTTTCTCTGATACTTTTAAGTTATTTTGAACAAATGCCACTATGATTTTTAGGAAGAAATTTAGCAATGCATAATATTGGGGGGGAAAAGGTCATCTGAAATGTTAAAATGAGCTTCTTCTGGCCAGTCCCTGCACATATGTGCAGACAACCAGACACCCCATGAGAAAGGGTCCCTGTTTCCAGGCCTTTGTCAGATAGAAAACTGTCAAGTGGTAGCAAGAGAAAATAATTTTTTGATTGATGAATACACTCTAGTGCCATGATGTATTGTACCAGATAGTGCTGTCCCTCATTTCCTGGTGCACGCTTGCCTTCAGGGAAAGGGAAATGAGTTTTTGCTTAACAACAGAACATTTTACTAGACCCAGGCAGCACCGTGGAAGAACATAGAATTCTGCTTCACACAGCCCACTCAGCCTCTGCACCTAGCGATACTTAATAAACAAGAGCCCCCACAGTTCTATCTGCCCACACTTAGTGTCATCGCGAACTTACAACTTACATCCGTATCTAGTCTAGCCAGAGTCTTTCCAGTGTTCTCTGAACACATCCTAGTATATGGATATTCAAAGCAGTTGAACCTTTTGAGTGTTTTAGTGGGATCCTGTGTCGACACCCTTCTCTCTGTGCCTCTAAGAAGTTGAAAACGCGTCCTTCATGGTTAGGCACTCCTGAGTTTATTTATTTATTTATTTATTTTTGGTTTTTTGAGACAGGGTTTCTCTGTAGCTTTGGTGCCTGTCCTGGAATTAGCTCTTGTAGACCAGGCTGGCCTCGAACTCCCAGAGATCCGCCTGCCTCTGCCTCCCGAGTGCAAGGATTAAAGGTGTGCACCACCACCGCCCGGCCTGAGTTTATTCTTGAGAGAGTAGTTGAGTTTATATCTGACTGGTACCCCCATTTAATGCATTTGAAATCATTGTTCTAATAGAAAAAAATGAAGCTTGCTACTTCTGTGCAGGTGAACTGCTGTTGTATAAGCGTCTTGGGATGTGTGGGTCGCTCCATTTGTCACCAGCCCTGCAGGTCTAGGTACAGTGTGGCTTCCCATCCTTTTCCTCTTGTACTTGGTTCGTAGAGATGGATTTTTGCAGTGAGAAAATTCTCACCAGGGGAACAGAATAAGAAGATAAAATCAACTGACTGTTCCTTGTTGCCTTCCTCATTCATGCATTGGCGTTGACGTGATGGAGTATTTACTAGCTGGGGGCCTATGCAAGGTAGCCATGCTCTGTAAGAGTCGAATGGTATTCGTGCATTGCCCTTTACCCATCTAAGACTCCTAGCAATAGTGGAGAGGGTTCCTGAACTGGCCTTCTCCTGTAATCAGATTGGTGACTAACCTAATTGTCATAATAGAACCTTCATCCAGCAACTGATGGAAACAGATGCAGAGATCCATAGCCAACCACTGGGATCCGGGCTCCAGGAGTCCAGCTGAAGAAAGGGAGGAGGGATTATATAAGCAAGGGTAGTCAAGATCGTGAAGGGGAAACCCACAGAGACAGACAACCCAAGGTTGGGGGAGCTCACACAGTCTAGACTGATAGTCGGGGAGCCTGCATTAGACTGAACTAGGCCTCCTGCATTTGCTGACAGTTGTGCAGCTCAGACTGTTTGTGGGGCCCCTAGCACCGTGACCAGGATCTGTCCCTGGTACATGAGTTGGCTCTTTGGAACCCATTCCCTGTGGTGGGATGCCCCCCTCCCTCACCCTTGTTGTAGGGGGAGAGAAACTTAGTCCTACTTCAACTTGATATGCTATGCTTTGTTGATTCCCATGGGAGGCCTTACCCTTTCTAAGTAGTGGATAGGGAAAGGTGTAGAAAGGAGGTGGGGGGAGGGAATGGGAAGAGAAGAGGGAGGGGAAACTGTGATTGGTATGTAAAACAAAGTTTTAAAAAAATAATAAAAAATTTAAAAAACAATAACATCGAAAAGAGATGAATGGTAGAAGCACCTTGAGGTACACTAAAGGGCTGGAGTTGAAAGGGGGATGACCCTAAAGCTGGAGAAGAGGAATGAACGCCATTGCTGCATTTGGATTGAGCTGTGAAGGACAGCAGGTGTGTCTTCTTTACCTACGTGCTACTCTCCCCTGACCTTTTCAAAATCCCCTCCAAGGTCCGGACAAGCTCTGTGCCATCTGGAAAGGCATTCCTGGACATACCAGCACCTATTCCTGTTTTCTGTCCACTCTGAACTAGAAGTCTCTTCATGCTTCACTTGGACCAGCACTAACATCCTTACTTGTACTGTAATTGTCCTTGTCTGTTATATGATGGAGTCATGCAGACAGCTCTTAGCAATCCACATTCCTGATAGCCTCTAGCATGGCCAGTATCATAGGTCCCAGAGTGTTTTTATGACAAATGAATACATGACTTCATCTGCCCTTCTCTGGCCCATGGTTTCATTTCCCTGCCCCTTCTTCAAAGGAACAATCCGAACAATTCTCCCATCTGTCGCAGGACTTAGAAAAATGCATAAAGAAGCCTTACTTTATGCTCCATGAAAAGATTCAGTGCATAACCTTGTAGCTTGCATGCTGGACTTTTTTTTTATCGAATTATATGTAACTCAGGAGAAAAGCTCTCCTCAGACTCTTACTGTCACATTGTCACACAGCTCCCCATGAGCAAGAAAGAAAGAAACTGGACTCGACCCTGATGACTGACTTTAGTTTTATCATGGAACTTCAGTTTTACTTTGATTGTTTGTCTCTGACATATACTGACCCCATCTTGTTATTCTTAGATAAAACAGCCCATAGAAATCATTCTAAAGGTATGATGATGGCTCTCCAAATGGTTATAAGAGAATGGGTACAATCACTAATATCCCTTGATTAAGTATACTTAAAGCTACTTCACTATTGGTACGAATATAAATCAAACTGTAAGATTAATTTATTTTTAACTCCTCTAGGCCTACATCATTAGAATAAAATATTCTAGTTTCTTTAATAATCTTGAGTCCTGAAGTAAATAAACAATGACTTCGGCAGAAAGTTGGGATAATACACAAAAAGGTTTTTACAAGTTGTAATTATTAACAAAAATTTACAATAGTGTAAATTAAGTTTTGTAGTCAGTACTTGGAACGGAAATAAAAATTTAGTTTTAACTTATCAGCTCATTTATACATCATCTGTCCATACCAGTGTAAGCATTTGTATATGTGTTTGTGCTACCTTAGTGATTTGGATAAATGTGCAGTTTCATTCATTACACCCTGGGTTTGGCCAGCTTTATGTATTTAATGGCAGAGTTTTAGGTTAAACAGTGTGCTCTTCCTTTTAGGTGGGACTACTTATTAAAATGTATTTCTTGTATACACACATAACCTAAAATGTCAAAGAAGTTAGTGACCATGGGGCTACTTTTGGAAGAAAAATAAAACGAAACAAAAACCACTAACACATAGAAGTGTAGTGGGGAGAACTGGGGACTGAAAGTTAAAGAAGGTTTGGAGATAAGAGATAGGGCAGAGGAATGAGGATGGGCTAATCAAGCTCTTACAGCTCGGCCTCAATGATGCCCGACTGTTGGTGAAGGGAGGGCACTTGTTGGTTCCCAGCCACTTAGCCCCAAAATAATCACACAGAAACTGTATTAATTAAATCAGTGCTTGGTCCATTAGTTCTAGCTTCCTATTGGCTAACTCTTACATATTAATTTAACCCATTTCTATTCATCTGTTTATAGCCATGAGGATGTGGTTTACGAGGTAAAATTCCCAGCATCTGTCTCTGGCAGCTCCATGGTGTCTCTCTGACTCTGCCCTTTCTTTCTCCCAACATTCAGTTTAGTTCCGCCCCACACCCCCGCTTACCTCTGCCCTGCTATTGGCTCAAAGCAGTTTCTTTATACATTAACCAATAAAAACAACACACAGACAGAAGGACCTCCCACACCACCCAACCTTAATTAAAGAGGCTGAGTCTGCCATGGCAGAAAATTGAGGCTTGAGGAAGTAGGAAGGTTAGAATGGATGTATTAGATCGAATCAGAGAACTTATATCTTGACTCTTTTTCCAGAAAGACTCAAAGTAATGTCCCTTCATCCAGGCCTCTGGGAGTCTACTGGTGAAAGATCTGTAACATCTCTGAGACTTACTGTGGCAGCTGTCCCTTTCAGGTCAGAGTTCAAAAGATTGCATGTTACTGTGTTACTGGCCCACCACACCAGTAATCATTAACAGTCTATAATGGCAGGAGGTAGGTGGCATTTTCCATCATAGGTAAGGCTGATATCATTATCACAATGCAAAATAAGGCCAGTTCTCAGAGGCCTGGTGTTGTTAGAAGCAGTACTATATAGAAAGGAACAGTTATATTACTACTTGTAGAACAAGAATCCTCAAGCAGAATTCTCCTCTCTGTTGATGATTTGGAATCAATCAGGATCCCTCCGTGGGACTTCAGATCTAAGCCAGTTCACAGGCCCCAGCCCATTGGCTGACAGGGAAGCTGGGAAAACTTGAGAGATTTCCTTTATCCTTCCTAAGTGTTACCTAAGGCCAATTACAGGTTGCTCTTCATTTGGCAAAATATAATGCCCAGAACCTATAAGGATGATTGGATATAGGATCTAACACCAGAGGAATGAAATATGATCACAGCTAGTGAGTAGGTGAGGGGATCTAATATTGGGAGACCCAAAATATGATCACAGCTCTTTTATTAAATATAGATCTATGGAAGTTGGGCAGAAAATGCACTTCTATCCCAAGCTCTTTTCCTTTATGTCTTACCACCAGTCCTGTGGTTATTTTGCTGCTCTTCAAGTACATAACTGGGCTCTGTGTGACTAGCAGATATCAGGACTCTTACTTTGTTTTCCTGACCAGGGAAGTATGAATCAATTTAAAATAACCAATGTATCTCTGTGAGTTTGAGGTCAGCCTGGTCTACAAAGCAAGTTCCAGGACAGCCACAGCTGTTTACACAGACAAACCCTGTCTTGAACTCCCCCACCATACACAAAATGTAAACATCCTCCCCCACACGGTATTCTTATCCAATGGGAACTTGTTCCCTGGAAAACTAGTTACAGCCTTAAGCCTGGTTGTGAGAGCCCAAAAAAGCAACCATGTGGCAACCTTAATCACTGTTGCTGTGTTAAATGTGTTGCCCCTACTAGAGAGGGTATGCAGACTCTGGTGTTTGACATGTTGTTAAAAGCTGGCCAATGATATGCAGTGGGCCTTTCTTAATCCTATCGGGGAAAATGCAGCAACAATGTGTTTACATTTGATTAAGGTACAGTTTATGTTCACTGCTTCACTCTGGGACCATGACACCCCTATTGGTCTGTTGCAGTCTACAGAGGCTGGGTTACCTGGACAGACTAGAGAACATTACATGGCTCTGCCGCCCGGATGCTATTATGTGCTACTCGGCATGATGGTCAGGGAATGACTAATTTAGTGAGAAAAAACATGTGTGCCATATATATTTATGGGAGATATCAGCTCCATAGCTTAGCGATCACGATATCACCCTCATCTCTAGCTAATGTAGTTCCAATGGTTACTTCTCAATTCCTAAGAAAGTAGGGAAAACTTTCCTTTGCCATTTGACAATATGGACCTGAATATTGTTGGTAGCACTTAATGCCGAGTACTGGCAGTTTTGAATCTTAATTAGGTATAGATAGTGGTTTGCCTTACAAAGATATTTTTGAAGAGAAAATTAGAGATTATGCACAGATAATATTTGTATTTACTAGTCACTTGGCAAAACTTAGTCATTACTTTTCTTTAGTTGAATAAGCCAATTTGGTTTTATCCCACCATAAATTATTCTTTAATAATTCTTAGGTTGGAATTTACCAAACATGACTATAGATCAGTTCTACTGTCTTCTCTAGATTTCTACTGAATAACTTTCTAGCCAGAAGGGAAGATAAGTTTAGACTCTTGTCAGGCTGGGTGTTGCCTGGAGCCAGTTATATCAGCTTGATAGGCTTTTTAAAGCCAACAATGAAGAAAATCACCTTGAAAGTCAATAAAATGATCCTATGAGTACATCACAAATGAGGGATGGTTGATCTCTAAGTAGCATAGAACTAGGTTTACAAAGTCATAGAAGCCATTTGTGTTACTGCAGAGACTTTAAGATTGCACAGAAGTGGCCAAAAATAAAGTCAAAGACTCTGAGAACTGATATTGCATAGACAGAAGTTTCTGTTCTGCCTTGTCTGGCAGCTGTTCAGTCCCAAAGAAACAAACAGAGGTAAATATTAATTATAAACTGTTTGGCCTATTAGCTCAGGCTCATTATTAACTAGCTCTTACAACTTGAGTTAACTCATAATTCTTATCTCTATTTAGCCACGTGGCTTCATACCTTTTCTCAGTAAGGTATTCTCTTCTTGCTTCCTCTACATCTGGCTGGTGGCTGACTCTCTGCCTTTCCTCTTTTCAGAATTCTCCTAGTCTGGTTTCCCTGCCTATACTTCCTGCTGGCTACTGGAAAATCAGCTTTTTATTAAACCAATATGAGTGACAAATCTTTACAGTGTACAAGAGCAAAGTTTTTAAAAAAAATTCAAGGACATTGTGATAGGAGGCATAAGCTTTGAAACAATGCATCAACCATGGTATCAGGATATAGTAATAGGATTAGATGAGACAGTTGAGGCCAGTGAGGACAGATTTTACATTGTACATCATAGTGACATGTGGCTTTTCAGAATTTGACTGAACGCTAGAAAGAATAGCAGAGAAGGGAGAGAGAATTCTAAGAACCGAGTTTCTTCTTTTTCCTTAGTTAAAAAAGAAAATCTGGAAATAGCAGCTTTTTTTAAATAAGCAAATTTTAATTCTATCTTAAACATTTGGGATAATCTCATCTTGTTTAGTTAGTGAATTGATTTAGAAATCAGCGTGAATCCAAGACCTATACTTATTGGACTATAGATATTCTTTGAGGCAAAATCATTGTTTCAGGGACAATTATGTGACCTGACTTGATCCAATTAGGTCAAGTATTCATGTGTATTTGGTTCCTGTATTATTTTTGCTGCTGAAAAGCACAGAGCAATGGGCTTAAGTGAAAGCAAAAGGAATTTGGAGAGAACAAGAAGGAATGGATGAGCCAGGCGGTGGTGGCGCACGCCTTTAATCCCAGCACTTGGGAGGCAGAGGCAGGTGGATCTCGAAAAACAACTCGAAAAACAAAAAAAAAAAAAAAAAAAAAAAAAAAGAAGGAATGGATGAATGATGGAGGAAGGAAAGAGAAGAGGGAGGGAAGGAAAAACAAAAGAATGAAAGAATGCAAGGAATGAGCATTCTTGGTGATAGCATTAAGGTACTGAATTAAACTGCATTCCCTTGTTATCTGAAATGAGCCCACAGAGAAAAACATAGTACACAATATAATGAATGCCTCCATTGTTTCTCCTGAGTTTACATTTTAGATATGGTTTTAGAGATTTTAAGTAATATATTCAAATTATAGAATTTTGGTAACAAATTTGAAAGAGAATTAAATGTGGCCCTCATGGTCACAGTGCCCAAAAGTCCCTTGTGGATATATTTTGCTGTTTTATATATTTGGGTTTTTTTTTTTTGCAGTGGTATTGCATTAGTTATTATTACTGTTGTTGTTGTTGTTGTTATTGTTCTTATTGTACACATATTCTGCTACTAAGTTGCATCTCAGTCCACAAAGTTATCATGTTTGTGATAACATTACACTTTTGGTCTCTTCTTTTTTAAACCTAACATGTAATTTAGGAATACTTTTTACATCCTTAAATTCAAGGCTTGCTAGAAGGAAGATATGCTTAGAAACATCCCATTCAGGCGGATCTAATGATCATTTAGGAGTGAGCAGGGACTGCTGCTGGCATCGTGTCCTGGTGAGCCAGCAGCCACTAGCATGCTTGATCTGAGTGTGGGAGGATCAAGTTGCTGACTGATTGTAGCTCTTCTCACTGGTCCTCTGGAATCACTGGTGTGGGACCTTTGTAGAAGCCAAGGCATAAGGTGCCTAGCCCTTAATTGGTGATACTTCTGTGTCTCTTGCTCAGAAGAGCCATTTCTGCACTGTAAGTGGCATCTTTAGTCCATATTAAAGAACTTACATCCTTTGCCAGCGTTTGCTGGCTTCTTTCCCTGAGTCTACTGTGACAACTCTGCATTAAATGACAATAACAGTAGCAAGCCTCTATAGAGCACTACTTCATGCAAGATACTATATAGGCATTATGTAGTGACATAATTAACTCCACATTTTCATGACTATCATACAAAGAATGTACTGTCATGATAAAGTTCAATATTACTCTTATTTTTTTTTTATAAAAAGAAACAGATACAGGTAAGTAGCTTGCTTGATGCACAGCTGAGGGTTTATGCTTTTAACACTGTTAGACATCTAGCCTGCCACACAGCACACAATTGAATATTTCCTACATTACTACAAATCTTTTATATTACTTTAATAATCAACAAATTCTATACTCCTTATATAGCTAAACTTCCATTATACAACACCAATCACAGCATTCTTTTTTATTGCTTTATAAACAATATCATTCAAAATTTCCTCTTCCTCCCCTCCTCCCATTTCCCTCCTGCTCTCCCCTTCCCCTCCCCCTCCCCCTCCAGTCCAGGGAAGCAGATTAATGGGGTGCCTTGCTCAGCCACCATCACAGGAGCTTCCTCCTGTACAAGATGAAAGCAAATACAGAGACCCACAACAGACATTCTACAAAGAGTGAGAGACCTTGAAACACTCAGATGGGATATTTATCAAATTCCTCTCCTCAGAGCTCAAGGAATTCTGTGAAAGAGGAGGTGATAATAGTCTACGAGCCACAGGAAATGGAGGACACAAAAACAAAACAAAATAAAGAACTCGAGACCCTCTAAATCAAATGATAGAAGCACATATGAGCACACAGAGACTGAGGCAGCATGCACAGGGCCTGCACAGCTCTGCACCAAATGGGGCCCAACAGCCAAAGGGAGAAGTGGCCTCATGCTCCCAATCCTAACCTGGAAGCTGTCTCCAACTGATAATCACTTGCAATGGAAAAAGTTAGTTTCC
>NC_022020.1:33282793-33308882 GCF_000317375.1 Microtus ochrogaster | reverse complement strand
GTCTTTTGTGTATATGTTATGACTTCCGTTCAGTGTTTTGATCATGCTGGGAGGTACAAACACGACAACCTACAGCAATGACCTGCCCACAAGATATGCTGGTGCAACAGTAGAACACATGTTACAGGAGTAGCCAACTATATTTTGATTGGATTTTAAATTATTTCTATTTTATGTGTATGGGTATTTTGCTTCCATGTAGGTCTGTGTGCCACTTGTATGTACGGTGCCAGTTGAGGCCAGAGAACAGTATCAGATCCCCTGGAACTGGAGTTACAGTTGGTTATGAGTCACCATGTGGATGTTGAGAATTGAACCTATGTCTTTATGAAGAACAGTCAATGCTGTTAATAACTAAACCATTTATCCAGCCCCAATTATCACATTGTTTACCTTTATAAAGAATTCTGTTGTGAATATATTTGTATAGATTTCCTATATTTTTGAGTTTTATGGAAATATAGTTTCAGAATTACGAAGTCTTCTGTAAGACTATTTTAAAACTCTTGAGAAATCTCTATTTCCCAGAAGCTTCATACTAAAATATATCCTCAAGAGAAATCCTTATTTAAATATTCCATCATTAGTTTTTACTATAGTCCTTCATTGGTTTATTATGCATGCTAATATTCAATCATCCTTTTGAACTTTTTGAAATATGTAAATAATCTTTTGTAACAATTAAGAAAGGTAGATAAAACTACTTAATTGAATAATAAATCTAAGGCCCAGGAACCTGATTCTTTACATAAAAATTATTTTGAAATACTAAAATAAATTAGTAAATCTATTAGTAAAGCTTAAAAATCTGAACATTTTATAGCTTGACAGATACCTTATTCTTCCAAGTAGCTAAGGAGCAAATACTATCCACAGAGCGCTGTTGAAATAAAGTCGTTGCTAAGCTTGCATGGAAACAGAATCACGTCTGAAATGCTTGTCTCAGTCTCTCAGTTAAATGAAATCATGCAGATTATACATGTGAGTGAATATAGAATGTTATATTTTCATGTCAAAATATGAAAAAAAAAGTGTTTCTCAGACGTCAAAAACAATTCCATTAACTCTTGCCCTTGAGCTTCTTGGTGCTTAGCTTAACTTCTAACTGCCCTTTCTAGTCGATGACATTAACAAAAGCCCCGGGAAGCTATAAATAGCGTCATTCACTCTCAAGTTCTTCTGCTCCTCCTACCAGTCCTCAGGGCCTCCCTTAGTAATGCACTTGGGCCAGATGGCCTTCAGCCCAACTCCTTGTAAATATTCTATTTTTAATGATAATAATTAAAAAAATACTAATTTTCCCTTCCACAAGACCCTTTCTACAGAGACCTCTTGGTGCTTCACAAATAATAATTAAGCCTTAGGAAGGTGACCTCTTTTTCTGCTCACTAAATACCTAAGGGTTTCTCTTAAACCATTTTTTAAGATTAAGTTCAAATGGCAGCAGAAGTAAGAGTTTAGACTTTTTTCTTCCACCTAGAGCGTCTTCAGGACACTAGATGAACTCACACTTTTAACTATTCTGGCCCAAGGAGCCACGAGCAGAAAAATCCTAAGTTCCTTTTCCAGGGCTGCGATGACTTATTTGTAGCTCTAGTAAAACTTCCTGATGTTTAGAGCAGGTTTTCAAACAGAAAACAGACCAACTAAGTAAGGGCTTAACCGACGGTCCTTAACCACAAAAGTGCTTGGGCATAAACTTCATCAGCTCTACCAAGGTGAGGGTAAGTAGAAAGAGGCATATTGACCTTTACTAATGTTTATTTAAAGTATCGTTTCCTTTGACTACTAATACCACAGACTTATTTGTAGTATTTATGACATTGTCACCAGTAGATATCACCAGTATATTTCATATCACTGTAGATACTTTAAAATAAAATGTTTATGCACATTGCTACATTGTAGATAGTCCATCTTATCCTGGGTTTTAATTTAAAAGTTCACAGATTGCTATACTGTATATTTAAAATGTTTAATAACTATATTTCAATCAAATAGTTTTCTATTATAATTCCAGCTACTTTATGAATCAAAAAATAATTCTAGTATAATATCCAGTCTTCTCAATCATGCGTGGAATATTCTCTAGGGTAGACCATAAGTTGGGTCACAAAGCAAGTCTCAATAAATTTATTTACTTATTTTATTAACTTTATTATAAAACAACTTTCAGGGAATAAAAACATCACACACCAAAATCAACTAGACTCAAAGTCTGTAGAAATCAATGAAATCCAGTACAGTTAGAGTAGGCTGTGGTGCTTCCAATTAAAATTTACACGTTCAGTATAAAATATATTGTATGCACCTATCCACCACCAACCAAACCAAATCAAACCAAACCAAACCAAACCAAAAACAAAATAAAACACATCATGACAGAATTAGAACTAGGGAAACATTTAGCTAAAACTAACTCTCAAAAAATTTAAAAGGACTATGTATAAAGTAACTTCTTCCGCAGCTGGGTACTGAAAGCACAGATCACTAACAGATGTGGAACTGGAAAACACATACATACATGGAAAGAGATAGTCAGAGAAGAAACAACAAAGGAAATCAGGAAAAGTTTAGAGAAAACTGATACCGGACCTTACTGGACACAGCAATGTCTTTCCTCACAGTTGAAGTTATAACTCCCAATAATAGCATGAGTGAAAATGACACCTCAAATCAAGAATGTAGTAGTGCCTCTTCCAGAATCAGGAAAAGAAGAGCAAGTTAAAGCCAAAGATGAAAGGAGTCTGGAAATAATAGACTAGAGTGTAGATAAAGGAAAGACCACATGAAAACAACAGAATCAATGAAACCAAAGTACAACTATTTAAACACAGGGCAATGAAAGGAAAATGTTTAGATAATAAATGTCCCAATCGGCTAGGGGAATCAAAGAGAAACCATGAAAAAAGTAAAGTCAGAAATGAATATGTGAACATTATTATAAAAGTAAGAGAAATATAAAAGATCATAAGGGGGCTATATAAATAACTATTTCAGCACATTAAAAACCTACATGAACAGGAATTCTTAGAATTACACAAAGTAGAAAACTTGGCTCAAGAAAAATTTAGAAATCTGAGCACATTCATAAAGAGAGACACTGAGATTTAATAAATAATCAATTTTTCCACAAATAAAACGCAGCACCAGACTTCACAAGAAAATTCTACTGAAGAGAACAGTCAAAATGAGGGCCGATCTAATCTTTCTCCCCCAAAATAAAAATTGGAGTAGACATTTATAAGGCCTGTATTACATTGATGCCCAATCCAGGACAGAAAAACACAGGAGAATATTTGTCCTTAAGAACAATAAGTTCAGAAAAGTTATAGGATCAAAGATTAACATGTAAATGCAGCTGCAATCTACATTATATCAAAGAATGATGCCAGAAGAGTAAGAAAATCATTCTATTTAAAATAATTTCAAAAAATTAAAATATGTAAGAATAAATACAACCAAGAAAGACAAAGATTGTATAGTGCAAATGACAAGGTATTTCTCAAGAAAAATGTATAAGACACAAATAAATGAGATGTCCCATGCTTATTGATTTGAAGACTTAGTTCCATTAAAATGGTGCCACTAACTAACATGATTTACATACTGGGTATCTAAAGTCTACCTACTCTTTTTGTATAAATACCTGCATACTTTAGACTTAGTTTAGACCTAGCATGCAAAGTCTAAGGTTTAACCTCCAATACTACAAGGAATAGAAAAATAGATTCCCAAAATCATGTATAAGCCAAATAACTGTTCAAATAGCTGAACAGTCTTGAATTCAAATAGTAATAGTGATGAAAGCAGTGTGGTATTGGCATAAAGCTATACATATGGATATGAAACAGCCCATAAATGGGCCATAAATTCTATGGTTAGTTGATTTTCAACAAGGCTGATCAAGATGTTTGATGGGGAGAAAATTACCGTGGGTAACTGAACAATTGTGGATACACATTGAAAAGAAAGAAGAAGCTCTCTCTTATCCTGTATGGGAAACAGCTAAATATGGACCAATAATTTAAATAAAGAACTATAATCACAGAATTTGTAAAACTATGAACCTTGGATTTATCAATGGATTCTTAGACAACAAATAGAACAACAAATAGAAAAAGAGATAAACTGGATTTTACAGAATAAAAATACTTTTGTACACCAAATAACAATATTGGGAATTTTTAAAACATGGATATTCATGACATCGTCACAAAGACATTATTTTTTTTATTTTCAAATTGACCTAGATTTTATTTCCTTTGCTTAATTTTGGGAGTACTAGATAGAAAGCAAATGAAGCAGAAACAAAAGTGGGGGCAGACATTTTTGACTTGCTTATGATTTTTAGGTGATATACTCAATCTTTCAACATTTTCTATGATATAGCTATAGGTTTTGTGGATGCAAGCTATTATGTGGATAAAGCTTCTTAGTTTACTTGTCTATCCTCTCTTCTTCCTTTCTCCCTCCTACCCTCATTCCCTTTTTTTTCTCTCCTCCTTTCTTCCTGTTTTTATTTATTTTTTTTATCATGAACTGAGGCAGGGCAATTGCGTAAGCACAAGCAAGCTCATAAAAACTCACAATGAGTAAGCAAAATTGGCCAAGACAACCTGTCAGTGAGCCAAAAACCCAGTAACTTGTTGGCAGAAGACCGTTTATTCGTTCTCGGCTGCCCAGACCATGAAATAATCACACAGAAACTATATTATTTAAATCACTGCTTGGCCAATCACTTAAGCACATTGCTAGCTAGCTGTTATATCTTTGGTTAACCCATTTCTATTAATCTGTGTTTCAACACATAACTGTGGCTTACTGGCAAGATTCTGGTGCATCTGTTCCCAGTGGAGGCTACACGACTCTTCTTTGACTCTGCCTTCTCTCTTCCAGCATTCATCTTAGATTTCCTGCCTCGTTTTATTATGTTAAGCCATTGGCTGAAAGCAGCTTCTTTATTAACCAATGGCAATAAAACATGTTCACAGCATACTGAGGGGAAGCCCACATAATTTTCCCTTTTCTGTTTAAATAAAAAGGAAGATTTTTAACTTTAACATAGTAAATTTACATATACCAAAACAGATATGAAGCAAGAATTACAGTTATAATATTTATATCTACTTTATATTTTATCATAACTAAGGAAAACTATAATTATCCTTCAACTCCATCTAAGACTCCAGAAGGATATAATATTACCTAAGGAAATTCTCATGAAGCAGTCACTTTCTTCTGCATCCTGTAGAATGTCTTGTAGACTCTTTTATGAAGCAGGACAGTATTACCTTTTAGGTAAGTTCAGCAGTCATTTCTCTGTGGGTCCTACATGTCCAGTTCACACAGTATAGCATCAAACTGTCCAGGCAAGAACAGATTTTTTTTTCTTTTTCCCAAATGGCTAATAAACTCTGTAAAGAACCTCTTCAATGCCCATCATCCTCTTGAAGTAGTTTGGTGTTACCAGAAGCAGAGGTGTCTCATGTCATGAAAAATCCTAAGTTATTAAAACATTTTAAATGTTATAGTCTACAGTATTTGAAAGATCTGAAGAATATCTATCCATCTAAAATACATCTTAGTACATCTAGAAATCCTAACCAACATGACTACAAACTTGACTATTATAGATGACTCTCTATTAACCTATATTTATTAATTATACATTACATTTTTAAATGAGCTACACAAACACAATTCCTTAATCAAGAGAAAAGTTATACATATAACAAAATTGATGGTAAATTTGCATCAATAAACCAAGATCCTTACCAATGCAAATCTCTATAGCATATTACCCTTTAAAATAAACAAACATTTATAAATAATATTTGGGAAATTGGGCATAATTCTTTCCAAACTACTTCCTAATTTTATGGGTGAAGTAATTTTGGGGATGTTCATGATGACCTTTTGGGAGTTCTTGGTCCATCAAATAACTTTAGTCTGGAAGAAATCCATGGGTTCTCTTTCTCTGTGGAAATAAAAGAAGGACCACTTTTTTAAAGCAACATATCCTTAGACTCAAATTCTGAAGTCAAGATACCTTTAAAATATATATGGTGGTTTAGCTTATCAGTCCATACAATGAAATGTCCCTATGTAAAAGTCCTTCACAGTCAAAGAGTTCAAAGGAAGTACAATGATATACATAATATAAACTCTCTGTGCATACTCCAATTTTACATGGCTTATATTTCTTACTCTATTCTTTTTCTACAAGTTTAATATTTATTTTATTATCTTTATTCCTTTATTCCTATGACTGTCTGTGCTCTTTTATATTATAATTGCCTATATTGTTTTTTTTTTTTTTTTTTTTTTCAGGCTTTTTTCCTTTTTTTTATTCTTTTTCTTCTTTTGGGGTTTTTTTTTTTGTGTCTGTGTTTTTTTTGTATCTGTGTCTCTTTTTTGTGGCGAGGCGCCCCCTTTTTTTTTTGTTCTGTGTGCTTTTGTCTGGGGCCTATGTGCCTGCCTGCTTGCTTTGCCCAGTCCAACATGGCAGAGACATGTTCACTGCCTCTAAGAACCATTCTCTTCATTCCAGGTCCAGGGTTGGGCTCTAGCAGGTCTGTGTTACCATTAAACAAGTTGTAGCACTCTGCTCCCAAACCCCACTTAAATGCTCCATAGCCAAACCTTCAGAAAGAGTCAGGGCCATTGCTGCTGTTTTGAAACTGCATATTCATTTTTTTCCTGCTACCTGTGAATCAGAAAGACCTCTTTTAAAGGAATCATGCCTCTGCTTGCTTCTTACAAACAGAGCCTAGCCGAAATGCTGCTACCCAAAAGCCATGTTTAACTCTGTTCTTTTGTGTTTAGGATTCTTTTCCAAGCTTTCTCAGGTTTTACATATACTTAGTCAACCACAGTGGCATGCCAGTTTGTTGGTGGAAGATTGCTTATTCATTTCCGGCTGCCCAGTCCACAAAATAATCACACAGAAACTATATTGTTTAAAAAACTGCTTGGCCTCACTTAAGCATGTTGTTAGCTAGCTCTTATATCTTTGGTTAACCCATTTATATTAATCTGTGTATCAACACATGGCTGTGGCTTACAGGCAAGGTTCCAGCACATCTGTCCCCAGTAGAGGCTACATGGCATCCCTTTGACTCTGCCTCCTTTCTCCCAGCATTCAGTTTAGTTTTCCCGCCTAGCTATATTCTGTTTAGCCATTGGCCAAAAGCAGCTTCTTTATTAACCAATGACAATAAAACATATTCACAGCATACAGAAGGAAATCCCACATCAGTAACTAATGACATACACCTCTAGCCAATCACAACATACCTTCAGTGCCCACCAGTTTCAAAAGGACCAACCAGAAACATTCCTGCAGCTGCTTATTTTCCCTAACCCCATAAAATTCTGTGTTGGAATCTCCTGGAGTCTATGCCATTGTGTCTGTGTCTTCTCAACCCCTGCGCCCCCCCACCTGGAAATGGTGACCACACAACAGGCAGTAGCAACAAGCCTGCAAAACCTACAATGAACTGATGCTAAATTTTGTCAGATACAGCTGACTTATAAACTGTTTTCTTAAGTCTGTTGATATAATGGATTACAGTGATTGATTTTCAAATGTTGGCAGCTGACAGCTCCAGAAAAAGTACATTTGAATAACTTACCCTGTTTCTTAGTACTGAATTTAAATTTCCCAGTATTTTGCTGAGAACTTTTACATCTATAGGTTATTGACCTAAAGTTTTCTTTCTCTGCAGTAGTCTCATTTGGTATTCAATTTAGGAGTAAGATTGGCTTTAAAGTTAGCTGGAACGTATTCCCCTCTCTCTCTCTGTATCCCTGGAAACTTCAGAACGATTTTTTTTTTTATGTCTTAAGCATTTATTCAACATGCCATCCTGATGTCTAATTCTCTGTTTACTAACTAAAATTACTTAAGGGGCTGGAGAGAAGCATAAGTGGTTAAAAATATTGGCTATTTTTCAAGAGGACCAGGGTTCAGTTTCCAGTATCTACATGGCAGTTCACAACCATTTATAACTCCAGTCCTAAGAGATCCAATGCTTCTTTTGGGTCTCCATGGAGAGCAGGCATACATAAACTACACATACAGGAATACAGCCAAACACCTATACACTTGAAACCAACAGAATTTTAAAAAAAAATTAAAGACAAAAAAAAAAAACAAAAACAAAAAACAAACCTCTGTGAGTCTTTGAAGTTTAGTTTTGGGATGTGTTTTTAACTAGAAACTCATTTTTCAGAGTAGACCTTGGGCTATCCAAAGCATCTATTTCTTGAGTAGACCTTGGGCTATCCAAGGCATCTATTTTTAGAGTAGACGTTGGGCTATCCAGTCATGTGAGCCTTGGCAGGTTTTTAAACATTTCCTTATATTATTGATTTATTTAATCCTAACTATCAAGTTTTTCAAATTTTAGTGATTCTTTCTCCAAGAAAGCACACTTGTGATTTTTTTCTATCAGTTTCTCTTCTAAATTTCATTGATTTCATCTTTCTTGCTCATTGTTTCAGCTGTTTATTTGAAATTTCATTTGCTGTTCTTACCTTGTAAATGTAGGGGAAACAATCACTGATTTGACCTCAACATTCTTTTCTAACATTTAATGCTATCGATGCCTTTTTTTTTCCTGTATGACTTGGTATGTATTTCTACTCTCATTCAATTCAGAATATTTGATTTTTTTCTTAAAATTTCTTCATTTTTCATGGGATACTTTTAAAAATACTTCTTAATTTACAATATTTGATTTCTTTTTAAAATTGGTTTTAATAAATTGTTGATTTTATTGTTACAAGATCTCATTTGTTAAAAATAACTGTTCTGAAATCTGCATCTTCTATTTAACCCTTTTTCAAAATTAAAGTATCTTAATCATACCCTGCATATACTTTTTGACCCAATAAAATTATTTTTGCTTCTCCTTTAAAAGAGTCCATAGATGTTTCTAACTCAGAATCTGTTTTGCAAATAGTCTGTAAATTGGGATTTTATTAAGTTGCTAAATAATGGCTCCAAAGTGTTTCAGATTTTTTAGTAATTTTTCATCCTACTTCTTCGGAGAGACAGTTATAATTGAAGCAAATCACTATAATTACATATTCTCTTCTTTGCTTTTGAGCTGTTTTACTCTCATATATTTTGAAACATAAGTCTTAGATACATCCACCTGAAACACTGCTATGTCTTCCAAGAAAATGACCCCTTCAAACATTTAGTAGTATCTTTTATCCCTGGCATAGTTTATGGAGTGAAGTTCACTTTATTTGACATTCATTTAGGTGCTCACCTTTATTTCAATTAAGGTGGTATATAGTTTCTTCCACATATATATGTTTGTATATACCCAAATACGCTTGTTTATAAGGTTAATTTAATTTATAAGGTTATAAACACCATGAAATTAATTTTTGTAAATCAATCTGATTACTAATCTTTTAATGACTGTGTTTAGAATGTCACTTAAATTATCTATAATTGTTAATATAATCTGGTAGTTAAAATATTTCACATTTGTCTTTCATATATCCCATATTGTATTTATTTTTTCTTATTTTATGCATGGTCACATATTGAGTATTATTCATGATTTAATTGTATCTTTACAGAAGATTAAATATATATAGTGTTTTTAGCACCTTTGATATTGATTTATGATCACTTTTCTTTCTTCAGTCTACATGAAAGCTAACATTATGCTCTGTCTTGTTAGCACATATTATCCTCATGATATCCACATGATGATATGTGCTCTCAGTTCTCCATTGATGGTATCTTTATTGTCACATTTTGCAAAGAGTGCATGCCATTCAAGAAGCCCTGAAAAAAAAAAGAGCAAACCAGGAGTTTGAAACCCACTTTCCATATTTATAGAACGTAGCTTCTAATATCTGGGCAAAACACAGCTTTTATAATGACGAGATGTTAAGGAGTGGAGGGTAATCTATATTTATATAATGTCAAAAAAAGAAGAAAGAAAAAAGAAATTTAGTAAAAATGTCTATATATTTGTTAAGGATCCATAGGCAAGCTCTTCATTTGGCACCAAACCTTGACAAGTAGAGGACCCCAACTACCATACCCACACCATCCTCGGAGAACCTGAGATGCTGAGGGAGGCTGTGTCTCTCTTCTGTTCTGTCTCTGCTGCCTGACAATAAGGACAGCCCCTTGTGTGGCTGTCAATTATATTCCTGAGATTGAATTTCTCACCTTACACTCTTGTTCAGAGCAAATGAAACAAATCAATGCCACTTAGCTTGGCTACAGCAAGGGCCATCTCTTAGGGACCACATCAAATATATCTATCTCGGCAAAGAAATAGCAACAGGACTCAGGGCTGCTTTCTTGTGAGTGAATCTGCTGAGTTTTCCTCTCCCCAGGAGACACCGCTCAACATGACCTCCGTCCTCTACCCTTTTGGATGTGGCACCATGTGCAAGACTCCTTCTGAAAAGTAAAAGGAGTCGATGGTAATTGTGTAAAGGAGGCATCATAGCAACTGTGTGTCAGCTGAAAAAGAAAGTCTCCTGAGGCAAAAAAAAAAAAAAAAATTGAGAGACTATCACAATCAGCTTTGCAGGAAGATTATTGCTTTTATATAGAACATTGAAGAACCTTGGGAGCAGAAAGCCTAAACCCAATTCAAGACATTCGGGATTAGTAGGATAATAGTGATAAAAAATGTATTTAAGTACTAAAGGTTGATGACAGAGATCAGAAAAATGAAGGCAGAAAGGATGCTAATGAATGATGAATGAGTTGGTACATTGGACTGGACACTTTCTCCGGTCATCAGCACTTTGTGCTTCCCTCTGATTTGGCTTCAATGGTTAGCCAAAGTACAGGAGCCTTGGTGAATGTCAGTGTGTACACCTGCATCTTGTGTATAATTGGGGCCACGAGGAACCAATTTGGGAAGCAGTGGGTGAGAAATTCTAGGAGTGGAATCAGAAGAAAATAGTAGGATGTAAGCTGTTTTAACATAGTTGGGAGTTAGCATCCAAAAAAAAAAAAAAAGACCTAATAGTCTCCCATAAAGAAAAAATTATCACTAAACCTTCTGAAGGAAGACAGACCCACTGATTTGTCACATTAAAAAAAAAAGTGCTTTGACTATAATCTTACTTGGAAACTTCCCCATCTAGAACCAAGTACTCAAATTAGTCTGAAGTTTCCAATATTAAGAGGATATACAATTCTTTTTCCTCTGCAAGTGGAAATTGCTGAGTCATTATTTAGGGAATATTGCTCCCCAAGGAAATTAAAATATCCTCATCATAAAGCACTAAAGAGATTCGAAAATAAAACAAAACAAGACTTCTATATTGCATTAAGCAAAAGGACATCTTAAAAGTCTTACAAGTGACCACACTGTAGGTCAACAAGACTTTTATTTTATATACATATTTCAAAATTCAGGCATCACCATCAACCACTACTATTCTGTGGCATGGGTACTGTAATACTGCAATGATTTCCCCCCACTTTGAGATATAGTATCAGTAGCCTTGACCACACTCGTGGTCATCAAAGCTTTCTAACAACAGGCAGTGTTCTGAGCTAAAGAAGACTCTTACATTGTGAAGACTGAAAGTAGACAGCAGACAGACAGAGATGCTTCCAGGGGACAGCTTGACTCCAGGAAAATCTTTTTAAGGAAGAATACAAAGTGTTCTTGAAGAACCTAATTTCAGCAATCTAGGTCGGATAATGAGAGAAGTTAATAGGAATGAAATCCCACATTGTTTAAAAAGTATAGAAAGGGGATGTGTAAAGCAGCTTGGGAAAAATTGCATAATTTTACTGAAATGAGGCTGCTGGGGAAAATATAAGTGGGTAGAATGCATGACATTGCACACATTTGATGGGAGTGAGCAACGTCCTGTGATGCTAGAACAGGCTTGCCTTTCACTGGACTGCAGCAGAAGCACAGGAGTAAAGCATGCTTTGCTTCACAGTTTCTGACTTCAGTCTACATTCTCCCAGTCAGGACATTTCATACAAGGTCCAGAAGTCAATATGACATGGAAAGGAAGCGACATGAATAATGCAGAGGAAGTAATCAGAAGGAGAAGGGTTGCCTAAGAATGAGCCAGTTCTGGTCCAAAAAGAACAGATGACCTTTTAACAAAGCAGGCTTTGGCCATTTGTGGACAGAGGATGGTTACTGATCACCTAAGTCTGATTTTCCCAGGCAGCTTGTCCTAACTAATGTCATTTCGATTTTCTTTGTGTCTTATTCGCGTCACCAAATAGATGATCTTTCCCCACAAATATTATATTATTTGGATCTAAGACAAGTCATAGAATGAGGTAAGATGCATAGACAGAGTATTCCAGAGAAACCAGTTTGGACAAGGCTGCCCAGTACAGCAACTACAAACCTGAGTGGCCAGGACTTCTGGATACTTCAGCAGAATCAAAGAGTGAATCAAAGCACTCTTGAGTTGTGCAATGCAACAACTGCTGTAAAGTATCACAATTTTTGAGTTGGTTACATGTTAAACTGATAGGAATTTTGATTACTTGGTTTATTTTTAAGTACATGACAGGTACACTAAAACAGTGCAAATAGTTTGCATTTGTGATGATCCCTGTATTTCTGAGAGAGGCAATGCTTCCTCCTGAGAGTGAGATTGCCATTGTCTTTCTTACTCCTGCTCTTTGTTTAAATATTTAGTGGAGTCTGACAGAACCGAGCACTAGCCGGGGGGTGGGGGTGGTGGTGGTGGTGGTGGTGGTAAAATCCATCAATGTTGGTTGTTTAGAAATCATCTAACATGTGATGGCTTAGCAGTTTGACTGGTATCATGGTACCCATATGTTTGACTGAACATCATTCTTGGTGTGTTTGTGAGGGTACCTTTGAAGACAATTAGCTTTTAAATCAACTGATAGAATAGATCAGATTTCCCTCCCTGGTGATATAGGCCCTTATCCAGAAGACCTGATCAATGAAGGGCTGTAGAAGGAGCTTCTCCTGTTTGCCTGTTAAATGGAGACATTGCTCAGTCACGACTTTGCAGTCAGGCTGAAGCAAATGCTCTTCTCTTCCTAGATCTTACACCTGCCAGTTCCCATATTGTCTTACATCATCAAAATCTTGGAACTTATTAGCCGCTCTCACCACCTAAATTAATGTCTTGCAATAAATCTCTTCATAAAATAATATTTACACTAAAATAATGATGATGATGAGGCAGTAAAAACAAGCCAGTGAGATAACTTAGTGAGTAAAGGCACTTGCTACCAAGCCTGATGACCTGAACTCAATACCTGGGTCCTCTACAGGGAAAGGAGAAAACAAATTTCTACAAGATGGCCTCTGACCTTCACATGAGTGCCATAGAATGCATGTACTCACGTTATTATATACACACAAACACATATGCACACAAATATGCACAAAACAAGAAGGTAAATACTTGAGATATTAAGGCTTGTATTATCTAATTCAAGAATTATGTTTGATATATAATTTTATGTAATTGTATTGGCCATACTATTATATGATTGACAGTACAGTGGGCATATTATACAAGCATTACCACAAACTTATTAGTCACACACTGCACTATAGAGTTACGATGGGCACAATGCTAGTAGGTGATAGGGCTATTATGGTTCCTTATAACCTTTTAAAAATGCTTTATTTTTAACTTATAAGGAACATTTGTATTTATTTATGTGGGACACTATACATTAATATATGTATATAGTGAGTACATCAGAGAAATTAACATTTTTCCTATTATCTTCTCAGACCATGGTCTTATATGTGAAATGCATTCAGTTGAAATGTCACTATGAGTGTCGTGAGAAAGAAAGCAAGTAAATATTAGAAATATGGTTCATGAAAGGATGCACATAAAGAGTCCAGATTACATGTCACATGCAGAAAAGTTCATTCAATGAGTATAATTAGTGAACATGCCTTGTTTGAATAAAAAGCATAAAGTTAAAAATGATGAAAAAAGATAGAATATCTGAAAGTTCCAGGAGAAAATGAACTGTCCCTAACAATGAAGACAGAATGAATTATCAGAACATCTTTCCATGGAGCTTAAAATATTCACCTAACTGGAGGTTTTTTTTCTCATTCACAAATCAGTTTTGCATTACATCCCCTTTAAATGCATCACACAGCTATTGAGAAGGAGTATTCTCACCAAACACTTGAAAGAGCAAACTCAGAGAACCTTGCTTGCCTTTGGGTCAGCTCATTGTGAATAAAGGGATTGGCTGAGGTCTGTATGTTATGCACTGCAGTGATGGTAGCCTCTTTACTCCAGAGACACATCCTGTTTCCCAATTGTTCTGGAGAACTGGGGGTAAATAAATATACAGACTATAAAGTGATGCTTGGTCATTATATTATTTTTTTACTTAATATTTTAACAAAGAGTTACTCTGAAAATGAAGAATTTACCACATGAGATAAAACTTGAAGATTGCATTTAGAAGAAAAGAAAGGGAGGAAGGAATAAAGGAAGGAAGGCTCAAAAATAATTTGAGCTGTCTTCCTACAGAGGGGGTGACTTGGCTTTAGATAATGCAGAGCACTGAGGAAGAAACAGATTAGAGGCCAGAAATGGATCAAAAAAAAAAGTTGTTTAGGGGGCAACAGAAGGTGGGATGGAGAAAGGACTCGTCATCATACATCAACTAAATTAACCGAGTTTTATCGCATATAATGCATACTCTCCTAAGAAGAAAATAAGTAACAACTTTCCTTGTGCTAACTCCATAAGATATAAGCTTTTTTCACTTTTAAGAAGAATCCAAGAATATTATTTCAGTTGACTTCTCTGGACACTGAATTTTGTTTATGTTTCTTGAGACATGATGGGTGCTTACACATCTCCAACTCTCCTACAGTCCAAGTCATCAGCTCCAAATTCAAAGCTCCTTTTTCTTTATCTTCTTGCCAACTTATTCACCAAGAGCCAGATCAGTCAAAAGGGAGTGAGAAAAAGTGTATGGTGGGGTGGGCTCAGAAAGGCCTATCTGGTGGGCTGGGGTGGGCTCAGAAAGTCCTGTCTAGTGGGGTGGACTCGGAAGGCCTGTCTTATACCCAGCTGTGCTGACTCCACAGCCAAAGGAATTAAAATGTTCTCCTCTTTCCATCCACTTCTGTGATTTTTCTTTTTTTTTTCATTTTTTTTTTAAATTTATTTATTTATTAAGGATTTCTGCCTCCTCCCCGCCACCGCCTCCCATTTCCCTCCCCCTCCCCCGATCAAGTCCCTCTCCCTCATCAGCTTGAGGAGCCATCAGGGTTCCCTGACCTGTGAGAAGTCCAAGGACCGCCCACCTCCATCCAGGTTTAGTAAGTTGAGCATCCAAACTGCCTAGGCTCCCCCAAAGCCAGTATGTGCAGTAGGATCAAAAACCCATTGCCATTGTTCTTGAGTTCTCAGTAGTCCTCATTGTCTGCTATATAAGTCCGGTTTTATCCCATGCTTTTTCAGACCCAGGCTAGCTGGTCTTGGTGAATTCCCGAAAGATCATCCCCACTGTCTCAGTGTACCCCTCACGGTCCTGAGTTCCTTGGGGCTCTCTTTTAAAGTGTTTTCATTAAACTTTAGATGCAGAGATAGTTTATATGATCATGAACATTTTAGTGTTATTGGGAAAGTTGGAAGCTACCTATGACTACTCCTCTTTTTATAACAACAATAATAAAACCCATAAATATACAACCTTTTTCCAGGTCTCAGAACTGGTTGTCTTTTACCTCACAAAGAGGACTTGAGCTTTCTTTGCCCAGAGAATGCTTTCTAACTATCAATGTCAGGACTAAAAATGATTCGCAAAACAATAACCATATTCATTGTTCAGAAACACAAGTATTAGCTAGCGTCTTAAATACTTTTAAGGCCCTGCAGAATTTAAAATGACCTTGTGAAGAAATTTCTACTATGACTGCAGTTTTGTGTGTAGGGAGCAGAGCTAAGCGCATTCTCCCAAACCGTTTAGCTAGAAAATTCCAAAAAAGGATGTGACTCGCAAACAGTCTGGCTCAGAAATTCACATTCTCCTCTATTCTGCTTAATCGACTCTCTTGAAAAATGTTAAGGCTTACAGAAATTTTGGAAGTTTTAAGACATTTTTTATGCTTCAGCTGAAAACTGCTTTAATGAGCCAAGATACTAATTTGATAAATGGATATATCAGTATAGCTCTTTCCTTGTTCAGAGGCTGGGGCTAATTCAAACTTGAACTTTTTGGCACAAATGATGAAGGGACCAAGTAAACGGAAGAAGACTGCTTTCTTCTACAGATAAGTTGTAAAAATACTGTGATGAGAAAAGGCTGGATCAGTAGGTGTAGGAATGAAATAAAATAGAAAAATAGAGATTGTCAAAGGGAATTTTCTGATGTCAAGAAGTTATGAATCAAGATATGGATATCTTTAGGTTTTAGGGTAATGCTTAAAAACTTAAGCTAAAATTTCCTTTGGTAATAGATCTTGTCAGCACATGATTTAAGTTTTGAACCCAATGAATGCAGACTACGCTCTAACCAGCCTTCCTTAATTTTTCAGACAGGTTTTTTTTGTTGTTGTTGTTGTTGTTGTTTTTTTGTTTTTTGTTTTTTTTTGTTTTTTGTTTTTTCGAGACAGGGTTACTCTGTGGTTTTGGAGCCTGTCCTGGAACTAGCACTTGTAGACCAGGCTGTTTCAGACAGGTTTTTAAACCAGTCAGGTTATTGATGATTAACCAAATCAATCAGTGTCATGTGCTCAACTTTCCCAGGCTCTCATGTCAAGGTAACTTCCTTGTCTTGTTGGGCACTAAAGGAAAGCTGATTTGACGTATGTTGCTTGTCCTGTTGACATGACAGCTAAGGACTTCTGCAACCCACCTCAAGCTAATTTATGATCTCATGTGGTTAGGTTCATTAGTAAATAGAACTGGGATTGCTTCGGAGCTGTACTGCTTGCCCACCGTCATGACTAGCAGTGTATTTCAACAGGAAGAACTCTCAGAGAAAACTCATATGTGCAGGCATTTGTTAGGTGGTGGGTGAAAGAATAGTCTGTGTTTTGTCTCCATAAATGTGAGAGTCCCTGGCCCTCTGCCTTGCGAGTGGCTTGTCAGCACTTTGTACAGTGGGTGATATTCTGATGGTGGCCTCAGCCTTCCTCTCATTGAACCACGGACCAGTATGTAGGGATGAATGGCTGCAGGAACAGCATAAAACTGAGCTCTCCACTTAGATGAGTGCATTGTTCAAGGGAGGATAGATTCAAAGTCCCCATCTCATCATGAAAAGGCAAAGGGCTTGTGCAATCCTCTTGCTTAGATGAATGTCTGGCACTATACTCTTTACAAGAGAAACAGTGTTTTTATGCTGTCAATTAGGAATGATGTAATCCTTTTCACAGAGTTCTTTGGATTGTAGACTCCTAAACAGGCACTTCAGCTGTTAACAAAACACCTGAGAGAATACTATTGATTTACACAACATGTATTATATTTATCACAACTTATACTGAAGTGTTTAACAGATCAGAAAACCACACACAAAAAGAGCAAGTGTCCAGGGCACAGCAGCGGTTATACTACATAGTCTTTTTAATTTTTTTTTTGCTTAAATAACATTTTTGATGTATTTTACACACCAACCAGCTACCCCTCCCTTGTCTTCTCCCTCCCCTCTCCTTTCTTTCTACTTCCCTCCTCATCCACTTCTCCTTCATCTCCATTCAGAAAGGGACAGGCCTCCCATGGGATTGCACAAAGCATGGCACATCAAGTTGAGGCAGGGCCAAGCTCCTCTCCTGACATCAAGAAGGGGCCAAGTAATCCAGCATGGAGAACATGTTACTAAAAGGCAGCCAGACTCCAGGGAAAGGTCCTGCTCCCACTGTTAGAAGCCTTTGTAAGAGACCAAGCTACACAATTGTTATACATACACTGAGGGCCTAGGTCGGTCCCATGGAGGCTCCTTAACTGTTGGTCCAGCATCCATGATTTCTTAGGCACTCAGGTCCACTGTCTTTGGGGGTTACCCTACTATGAACCTTCACCCCCTATGTTTAATCCCTCCTCCCTTTCTTCCACAAGACTTTCTGAGTTTACTGCATGCTTGTCTGTATGCTACATAGTCTTACATGCCAGTAATCTCCCTTTCTCCCTTTCTTCTGTTCTCCCATTTCACCTGGGAAGGCTCGGAGAAGATGTGTGGCTTGCTTTGCTCCATGCAAACATAATAAACACAGGAAGAGTTGAGGACTGCCAGTTTTTCATTTGTAAACAAAAGCTCCTTGGGTCTACTGGAGCACGTAGCTGTAAGAGGTGATGTTTGGACATGAGAGAAAAGGAAATGAAACAAGAGAAAGAGATCTCAGAAAGGTACCTTGTTTCTAGGAGAAAGGGAAGCAAAGACTCCAAGCAAGATATGGTATTTTCTCTTCTCCCATTAAAGAATTCATTCTAAAAATGGTTATTTATATTCTTTATGTTCAGATGTTGGACTGTGTCGGAAGGACAAAATATTCAAAGTGTCTATTACTAAGATCTTTTGAAAATAAGATAATACAATGAATGTATACATATACACATACTTGTAGATATGTGTTAGTTGCACAGTTTTAGGCTTGACTAGGAGAGATTAAAATGTGATAGCATATGAAGAATATTCTAGAAAATGAAAATGACATACGGTCAATAGACTGAGTTATAGAGAAAATACGCAGTAGGTGAGGGAAGCCAAGATTCCATTCTGGAGGTTAGAAAAAGGCATTGAGATTTAATTCCAAGCAGAGAACTGAGGTGAACTGATTTAATTTTCAGGAAGATTCCCTCCAATGACTGGCCAAATGGACAGATGATTGTAGGACCAGAGAAGGAGCCACCTAGGGGATACAGGAGTTTAGGAAAAAGATGGAGGTATCTTGGAGCAGAGTGATAGGAATGAAGGGATAGAGATAAAAGGACGCATTGTAGAGTCTTGAAAGTAGAACTAAAAAGATTTTCCTGTGAATCATGTATGATAGGAAAGAAGAATGCTGTTTGAGCAGCTTTCTTTCTTTTTCTTCTTCTAAGATTTTGTATAACTACTGAATCACCAAGGCAGCAGTCAATCAAGCCCTGATTTTTACTGCCTTCTAAATTAATTTGTAGCCTCCTGTCCTTGAGATGCCCCAAACTTATGCCACAATAACCTCTCACAAGCCTGTTAAAAACACTTCAAGCCATGTCCAATCTCAACTTCCTGTAGCCATTCTTGTAGTGGCATTTCATTTGTATTTTAATGAGTAAAGTTTGCCTGAGGATCAGAAAAGTAAAATAGCCACACTGGCCAGCCTTACAGAGCAGGCAGCAATGACACACAACTTTAATTGCAGTAGCCATGATGACACACACCTTTAATCCCAGTAGCTACACTAGCTTGCCATTGAAACCAGGCAGTAGTGGTTCATGCCTTTAATCCTAGAACTAGAAAGGATTATAAAATGGGAGGAGACAGATGTCAACCTCAGTCTCATTCTGAGGTTCCTGGAGGCAGGATCACTATGTTGGACTGAGGTAGAGGTTAAGAGCCAGTGGCTGGCTTTCACATTCTCCTGCTGTGTGCCGGCCATCACTCCAGAATGGAAGTCTTATCACTGTACAACAGTTATTATCTGTCTACAAGACAACATCAAAGTGTTTTACAGCTCCAGCCACGGCCCTTCCTGATCTCTTTCCTGCACTTCTTCCAAGCTTTCTCATCTGGCATCCTGTGTACCTCTACCTCTCCACATCCTTCACTGAGGCCATGGCAGGTTCTGACACATCCCAGAACAAACCATGCTATCTTTACATTCCCGGCCTTTGAAAAGGGGCCTCCTTAGTTCCAAATCCAAACTCATCTGCTCAGTCATTAATTGATCTTTCTACTATGCTGCCATTTTCAGTCCGATTTTAATTGTCCTTATATCCTGTGCACACTACACTGAGGTCTAGTTGTAACATGATTGGAGGACACTTTTCTCATACAGCATTTTTCTGCCTG
This sequence comes from Microtus ochrogaster, assembly GCF_000317375.1. Classification (NCBI taxonomy): domain Eukaryota; kingdom Metazoa; phylum Chordata; class Mammalia; order Rodentia; family Cricetidae; genus Microtus; species Microtus ochrogaster. Next base: position 33,288,880 of record NC_022020.1, on the reverse strand, counting down.
TAGCCCATGAGTCTTGCATACTGACTGATCCACAGTAAATGATAACTACGGATTGAGTAAACAACTTCTCTTTTCTGTTTAGCGGAATTTGAGAGTTTGCCTGGAAGTAGTGACTGTGCAGCATGCCCGTCAATACACATCTCATATCAATCCTTCTTTATCCACTGGTCCTAGGCTCTCTGCTATTCTAGTTTTTAACAGTTAGTTAAACTAACCAGATACCAGATGGCATTCATATTATTACCTTTTAAGGTGAATGAGAAATAAGGAAATAATAAATAAAGAATCTTAGTATAGAAGATTCTGTAAGAAAATCATACAGGCTGAGTGGATAGAGACAACACAAGTCCTAAATTGGATGTTCAGTTGCCACTTAGAGCAGATGACATTTAAAGTTGACATTTACATGATGAAAGAAGAAAGGAAAAATCAATACTGGGGAGATTTTGGAAAGAGGACTCCAGGCTGAAGGCCTAGCTACTTCAAAGTCCCGACGTGAGCAATGCATGCCTGGTTGATTATGAAGTAGAGCGGCTTTGAGGCTAAACAATCATGGGCCCAGAAGAGACTGGGTAAATGTGGGTATACATTGGAGGCCAGAACGGAAGCAGGCAGTGTGGAAGGTAGAGTCTAGAGTTCAGTTTCCAGGACGATGGGGTGTAATTTGGAGGGTGGTAATCTGGTTAGTGGCTGCACATTAGAAAGGGCGCTTAGGCTACCAGGAAGAGACCGAATTAATGGAAAATAAACAGCAACAGTGAAGCAAGAGAGGCGAATGGATTACAATATCTTCTCAAAGCAGAGCTACGCTGAGATGCAGAAGCCTGGGAGAAGCCTTACGGATAGCAGTCATCATCCTGTTGTGAAGACAGAAATACAGCTCTTCCTTACAGGGGCTCCCTGATCATCCTACGGACCCCTCTCCCTCAGCCTGAACTAGGATTTCTATCATATTTTCAGAATCACACCAGCTCTTCTGGAACCCAGAAGAGTCAGGAAATTGCTTATGACCAAGTAATCCACATAGAGAAAGAATATTCTATACTTACACTACTGGCGTACAAATCTAGGAGCAGGATTCATATGACTGTTGCCATTAAAGTCACCCCATCTTTCCAGAACTCTCCACGCTGTCCTTCACTTCTTCTCGTCTATATCCAACAAGTCTGTTTAAATTAACTATTGGCCTCATTAGATAGCAACAGGCCCAAAGTGATCCACAACCTTGAAAAATCCGTGTGGCCATTTTAAAGAGAGAGAGAGGTAGAAATGATTCTTTCAATTTTAACTTGAAAAGAGAAAGTATTTTCCTCTTCCTATTAGTGAATTAGAATATTTCTCTGCCGTCCCCAAACCCATTGGAATACCGAAGTCTCTCCTTCTATCTTGAGTTTATGTTAAAGAGATAATGTGAAAAACAGAAAGTTTAGAAAATGAGGATGTGACCAAAAACATCCAATTTAGCCATTTAGCTTTGATTATGACCCTCCGAGGAGCACAGCTGAGTTAGATGTCATTGGCGTTCTCACTTGTTGCCTTGGTTTTTCACTTCCTTCCCAGAGTCTGTCTCCATAGAGGGGTTTTTAATGCCCCCAGTAGATCTTATGGCTGTTTCTTTCTTTTCAGCTCTATACCACTCACTATCTGACATCTCTCCAATTAGAGTCAGGGTAAATTTAAAGAGTTTTGCCTACTATACAGCTATCCAATTTTGCAAGGTATGCTTAAAAACAAACCACTTTTAAAAGCAAGAGAGTAATCCTGAGCTGAGCTTTTATTGAGTTAACAGAAATCCAGCTGTATAAACTTATCGGATAAGTTGAATTTTATTTTTAAAGCCAAGCATACTGCTAGTTACAGGGTAGCAAAAACACACCATTCAATATAATTGTGAACCCACTTTGAAAAGGTAATTGCAAACATTGCCAAACACTCTCTGCCAGGTAAAGGAACAGATTTTACTTAAATTACTTTTAAAGTTCATTTCGGAGATTAAGGGGCACAAGGATAAGCATAGGTGGTATTCTTAAAGGGCAGAGAAAAACTCTTCTAAGGAAAGGCTAAATCTAAGTGTTAAATTAAAATACAGAATACACATACAAGCTAAAAAAAAAACCCTTACATCTTTTGGGACTGCTCTTTTTTAAAAAAATAAAATCTGTAGAGTGATAACATCTTGGAGAACACTGACACACAGACATCACTTCAGTTCAGCCACATGGCTCTGTAAATCAAGCTTTAGAGAAGAATTTGGAAGATATACTGGGGTATACTCTAAGTGTATCTGTCTGGTATGAGTTTTAAAGAAATGAAAGCCATTTGTCATTTCAGATAAGCTGAAATCTATTACCTGCACTCTCGTGAGCCTTATATAAATCTGTACATACGAAGGATGGAGAAAATGCTCCTTGAAAAAATTTTCCATTCATGTGCAAACATTTAAAGGTCTCTTACAATGTGTTTACGTATTTAAAAGCACACATAGCAGAAAGAAACCAATACTTTTATCTTCCCATGCATTATACTGAGACTAGCCCTCCTTGAAATAATCTATAACAATACATTTCAATAGATTTTCATGATTTAATTTCATTTCCAGAAATAGTTTCATAAGATAAAAGCATAGAATTTTGTCAGTGAGTATCTAAATAAAAAGCCTATAAGTTCATTGAGTAAAAATATTTCATCAGTCAAGTGTCTTTTGCTGAATCTTTAGCCCTTAATAAATGACCATGTTGATGAAATACACTTGGCACAAAATCGTTGATTAGATAAAGGACCCAAAATCGTAATGCAAAAAGATCTATTAACTAATTGCACAATAAGGACTTGATAACTATTTAACAAATATCCAACAGCTTAATACAACAGAGAAAACCTTAATGAAAAATAATCATTAAATATTCATGATTTGTAAAACGTCAGTCGCACAAAACAAGATAGAAATGGAGCAGTTATAATAAGAAAGGTAAAAATGAAAACAGAATTCTTCCTTCTAGACTATCATTTCGAAGCATTCCCAATAAATAAGGGAAAAAATAAAGTGACATTGACAGAGCTTCATTCTGGGACCATTAACTTAGTGGTCCTCATTTCTCCCCCTCTGCCTCTGCTCTGTCCTGCAGCAGTCAGTCTGTCTGAGTACGTCTGTCCCTGCACAGTTCCAATATCTCCCATACATTCCCACAGGCAAGCTTCTCTCCTCTGGACTTACGCATGCAAGCCTTTTCTTATTTAGGAATTAAAAGTATTAAAAGTATTATTTAGGAATTAAAAGTATTAAAAGCAAGTAGAATGGAATGTGAGACCCCCCTAGAGATTGGCTGAGAGAAAAAAAAACTTTCCTCTATGAGGAAGAGTCAAAAGCAATGTGTTGGCTTCTGATGTGCAGAAAGGCGATTCCTGAAGGCTGACGCCCAGACAGAAGCAGAGCTCCTAGGGATAAAAGCATTTCTACCCAGCCAAGAGGAAGGCGATGCTTTCAAAAGAGATGTGAGTGACAGCAAAGCTGCTTGTTGAAGAGGTGGGATGGGTCAAGGGAATGTCAGTCAGGCTGACAGCACAGGCCATCACTTTTATTTCCAAGTTTTAGATGTCTGTGGTGTGGCAATTCTTATGTTATATTCCCCCCCCTCTCTCTCCTCTGTGTGTGTGTGTGTCTCTCTCTCTCCTTCCTTCCTTCCCCCAACCACAAAACCATAAACTTGTTCAAAATACATTTGTTTTAGCTATAAAACTTTAGGGGGCATATCTTAGGAAGCTTATGTGTATAAATGGTTGATTTCTGTTCTTCTCTGGTTATTAAAAATCACAAAATGGGTTTAGGTGTGGTGTGACATGCCTGTAATTCATTCGAGGGAAGCAGAAGTGAAAGGATCATGAATTCAAAGCTCAACTTGACTATGTATGGAGTTCAAGGTATGTCTTGAGACCAATGCGCAACAAGAACATAATCCTCAAATAAGATCAAACTCAGTTCTCTCTTGGCCTTTCCCTCCTTCATCAGGGGATCTCTCTTATATGACAATATTTAATGCTTAGAAAGAAAACTGCGATGCAATAAATCCTGAGACCCCTTTCTTAGCCTGTGGGATGTAGCTTCCTTAGAGGCTCTAGCTCTTGCTCATTTTGGAGTAGTCACATATCCATGTTCCTACATTCTATTACACAACTACATTGTATAGTCTTGATTTTTTTCACATTTATATGGCAAATCAACTTAGAAGCAGATAAGCATCAATGAAATAAATACTAATAGCAGCATTTTAACATGTAAAAAAAGAAAAACTGCTAAAAGCACAAACAACTATTTTGTAATATTATCTCTCTAGTAGCATATAACAAAAATGTCAAAAGAAGCACAGGACTCTATACTTTCTGTTAAGAAAAAAACCAAGCAGATGGTTAAAGATGGTGAAATTGTGAGAACCTGCAAAATAGGGGCTGGGGCTGGAGATAAAGCCTTAGTTTGTCCTTAGAAATAGTGTTAACCGGCATAATTGCTAGACTAGGAAGTCACAATGTAACCTATATCGTAGGTGGGCAAGGAATGGTCTCTAGGAATTTGGTCAGGAACAGTAAACTTTTTTTTTTCAAGTAGTAATCAACTCAGACACAAGACTCAAAACAGTCAAATAGGGTTACTTTTGGTGTGATGTAAAATGGACTAAGATATGGCTTATTTCACAGACTCTTGCCTGCGTTTCTTCGGGGGGCCATAGGCTTCATTATACCATTGATAAAACCCAATTATAAGCCGTCTCCTGCATGCCATTTTCATCAAACTCACTGAGACGTGCCCTGTGCACTCTCCCTTTTCATAGCATCGGCTGACATTTCCATCCAAGTACTGGAAATGCCCATAATTTTGCTCTGACACATAAAAGCAGATCCAGCAGGCTTTCATTTCTCCAGCTCTGTATTCACAGAACCTTTGAAAACGAGCTCAACACGATGCAAGAGCTCTTTTTGTTCCTCAGTGAAATGGACACTCTCTACTCTCATGCGCCTATATACGGGTCTGAGAACTCCAGCAAAAATTCATATGGCAATTTTACAAAGAAGCAGCTCTGTCAGGTTCCCCAATCCTAAACTCAAGTCTGGATGAGAGAAAACACACACCAACTTCTGTGGTAGGAATCCATCATACCCTAACAGAACTTATTCATAATGCTCCTTTTATTAAATGCTTATCCACAACATCCTAACTTTATTTCCTCTCTCTTTATAAGAAAGGGAAGGAGGCAGAGGTCCATTGTCTGTGGTCCCATTCTCCTAAGCTAGAGCTTTCTGTAATTTAAAAATACTTATAAAATTAACATACAAGGTCACAGGTTTAATCACAGTGTTTTCATACATCATGTCATTGTACTTTTTTTTTTCTTTGATTTTCGATACAGGGTTTCTCCGCCGCTTTTGGTTTCTGTCCTGGAACTAGCTGGAACTAGACCAGGCTGGCCTCGAACTTACAGATCTGCCTGCCTCTGCCTCCCAAGTGCTGGGATTAAAGGAGTGCGCCACCACCGCCCAGCTATACCATTGTACTTTGTTCTAACTTCTTACCTCAACTGTTGCTCTTCCCCCAGGGTTCCCTTCTGCAATAACAACACATGACACCATTCTCCTCTCTTCTCCCTTCCCCCTTAAGATCTTTCCCTCCACTCTCACAAGCCACTCTCTGTTTCATGACATAAATCATTCTATGTACACGCATGCATATATATTTATATAGAGAAATATATTATGTATTATAAATACATATATTTACACATATATGTAAATATCAATTACACATTAAATAAAATAATGGATTTCTCTTATCTGTCTTTCTGTATCTGCTTTATTTCACTTAATATAATGATTTCAGTTCTATTGGTTTTCATACAGATGTCATAATTAATTTTTTGTTTATAGCTGAACAAAGTTACATTATTGATATACACACATATATAATTGTATATCTGTATTTTATATAGATATTCTAAATAAATACATTCATCTGTTAATGAGCACCTAAGCTTGTGGCATTTCAGAAGCATTGTTTTATACTAATGTGTATGATATGCAAGTATCTTAGTATGTTATGCT
>NC_022020.1:33270944-33282693 GCF_000317375.1 Microtus ochrogaster | reverse complement strand
CTAATGTGTATGATATGCAAGTATCTTAGTATGTTATGCTGACTTTAAGTCCTTTGGATATATCTTGAAGAGTGGTATATCTGGGTCATATGTGAACAAAGTTACATTATTGATATACACACATATATAATTGTATATCTGTATTTTATATAGATATTCTAAATAAATATATTCATCTGTTAATGAGCACCTAAGCTTGTGGCATTTCAGAAGCATTGTTTTATACTAATGTGTATGATATGCAAGTATCTTAGTATGTTATGCTGACTTTAAGTCCTTTGGATATATCTTGAAGAGTGGTATATCTGGGTCATATGTGAGTTTGTTTGTAGTTTCTGGAGAAATCTCCATGCTAATTTCCATAATTTATATAAGTCTATTTTCCGCAATGACTTTATTTCATTTTCTTTAGTCTGTTTTGTCATTGGATGATTTGATTTTTTTCTTGTTCAATGAATTTTGCATTCCTTTATATATATTTTAGACATTAATACATTAATCCTCCATCTGATATGCAATTTCTTTCAAAGTAAAACCTTCAAATGTCAAAGATGGCAGGAGTCAGGTCCAGCTCCTAGCTCTTACAGCTATCCCATGCCCATACCACTAGGACCAGCTCTACTATGCTGTAATGTGACTTACAGGTCCACTCTCGTGAGAGCTACAAGCTGGTGAGGGGTAGAGCTTACCTTCAACAGCACAAAGAGCAATATATGGCAACACTAGAACCTAGTGGCTCTACAACAGCAAGACCTAAACATGCCAACACAGATGAAGCAGAAGAAAATAGCCTTAAAAATAACTTTATGGAGATGATAGGAGATCCTTAAAGAGGAAACAAATATTTCCTTTAAAGAAAACATGAAGAAAATGGAAGAAATCAACAAATCCTTTAAAAAAAAAAAGCCAAGTAAGCCATAGGTGAAGGAAACAGTTCAAGACTTGAAAGTTGAAATAGAGGCAATAAAGAAAACACAAATGGAGGGAATACTGGAAATGGAAAATATGGGTAAATGAGCAAGAACTACAGATGAAAGAAGTATAACCAACAGAATGCAAGAGATAGAAGAAAGAATCTCAAGCACTGAAGATACAATAGAAAAAATAGATTCATTGATCAAAGAAAACGTTAAATCCAACAAAATCTTAACACAGAACATCCAAGAAATCTGGGACACCAAGAAAACACCAAACATAAAAATAATAGAGATAGAAGGAAAAGAATACCAGGTCAAAGACATAGAAAATATCTTCAACAAAATCATAGAAGAAAACTTTCCCAACCTAAAGGACATGCCTATGAAACTATAAGAAGCTTACAGAACACCAAGTAGATTGGATAAAAAAAAAAAAAGTTCAATAACCACACAGTACTTAAAACACTAAACATATAGAATAACAAAAGAATATTAAGAATTGCAAAGAAAAAGGCCAAGTAACATATAAAGATTAACACCCAACTTTTCAATGGAGACTCTGAAAGCCAGAGGTTCTAGAACAGGTGTTACAGAGATACTAAGAGACCATGCATGCCAGACCAGACTACTATACTCAGCAAAACTTTCAATCACCATGGATGGATAAAACAAGATATCCCATGACAAAACCAGATTTAAACAATACCTATCCACAAATCCAACCCAAGGAAGTTAACTGCACCCATGAAAACACAGGCAATAGAAAACTCCACACCTGCAAATCCAAAAGAAGGGAAACACAAATACTACTACTACTACCACTACCACCACCAGCAACAACAACAACAAAAATAACAGGAATTAACAATCACTGGTCATTAATATCTTGCAATATCAATGGACTCAACTAACCTATGAAAAGACACAGGCTAATAGGAAGGACTTATCCTTCTACTGCAACAACAGACCTCAACTTCAAAGACAGACATTTCCTCAGTGTAAAAGGTTAGAATAGATTTTCCAATTAAATGTATCGAAGAAACAATCAGGAATAGCTCTCCTATTACCTAATAAAATAAGTTTTAATCTAAAATTAATCAAAAGAGGTAAGGAAGGACATTCCATATTCATCTCAGGAAAGAAACCATCAAGATGAAGTCTCAGTTCTGAACACGTAGGCTCCAAATACCTGAGTACCCACAGTTGCAAAAGAAACATTACTAAAACTTAAATCACACATGAAACCCACCCACTAATAGTGGGACATTGAAAAACCCCACTCTCACTAATGGCCAGGTATACCAGACAGAAACTTCACAGAGAAATAAGGGAACTAACAATGACTCAAATGGGCTTAACAGACATATATAGAACATTCTACTGAAACACAAAAGAATACACCTTCTTCTTATCACCTCATGGAGCCTTCTCAAAAATGAACACATATTCAGTAAAAAAGTAAATCTCAACAGATTTAAAAAACTGGAATAATTCTCTGTATCTTATCAGATCACCATGGGTTAAAGTTAGAATACAACAAAAACACAAATTACAGAACAGAATATCTACAAACACATGGAAACTGAATAATGCTCAACTGAATCACCACTGAGTCTGATGGCAGAAGGTCATTGGTTAAAAAATAAAGAAACTGCCTTGGCCCATTTTATTGGTTAGAACATAGGTGGGTGGAGTTAACAGAACAGAATGCTGGGAGAAAGAAGCTGAGTCAGGGAGTCGCCATGATTCTCCCACTCTAGACAGATGAGTGAAGCTCCGACCCAGAATAGACGTAGGCTAGAATCTTCCCTGTAAGCACACCTAGCGGTGCTACACAGATGATTAAAAATGGGCTAAATTAATATGTGAGAATTAGCCTAGAAGAGGCTAGATAGAAATGGGCCAAGCAGTGTTTAAATGAATACAGTTTGTGTGTTGTTATTTTGGGCATAAGCTAGCCAGGCGGCCGGGGTGCTGGGGATGCAGCCCCGCCGCTCCTATTACAACACGAGTCAAGGAAGAAAAAAGAAATTAAAGACTTCCTAGAATTCAATGAAAATGAATGCAAAATATACCCAAACCTATGGGACACAATGAAAGCAGTGCTAAAAGGAAGTACCTACAAAAAGAATCTTGAAAAAAATCTCACAGTAGCGACCTAATAGCACACCTGAAAGCTCTAGAGCAAAAAGAAGCAAACTTACCCAGGAGGAGTAGAAATGAGGAACTATTCAAATTGAGGGGTGAAATCAATAAAATAGAAACAAAGAGATCAATACAAAGAATCATTGAAAGAAAGAGTTGGTTCTTTGTAGAAATCAACCATGTTGATGAACCCTTATCAAAACTAACCAAAAGACAGAGAGAATATCCCAATTAACAAAATTAGAAATGAGAAGGGGAAATAACAATGAACACTGAGGAAATAGAATGAATCATTAGGTTATATTTCAAGAGTCTGTACTCCATAAAATTGGAAATTCTAAAAGAAATGAACAATTTTTCAGATAGGTACCACATGCCAAAATTAAATCAAGACGACATAAACAATTTAAATAGGCCTATAACCCCTAAGGAAATAGAAGCAGTCATTAAAAGTCTCCCAACAAAAATAAGCTCAAGGACAGATGGTTTCAGGGCAGAATTCTACCATAATTTTATAGAAGAGCTAATACCAGTACTCCTCAAATTGTTCCATACAGTAGAAACAGAAGGAACTTTGCCAAATTCCTTTTATGAGGCTAAAGTTACCCTGATACTGAAACCACACAAAGAAGCAATCAAGAAAGAGAATTATAGACAAATCTCCCTCATGAGCATTGATGCAAAAATAGTCAATAAAATACTGGCAAACCGAATCCAAGAACACATCAAAATATCATCCACCATGATCAAATAGAATTCATTCCAGAGATGCAGGGTTAGTTCAATATATGATAATCTGTCAATGAACACCATATAAACAAACTGAAAGAAAAGCCCACATAAACATCCCATTAGATGCCGAAAAAGCCTTTGACAAAATTCAACACCCCTTCATGATAAAAGTCTTGGAGAGATCAGGGTTATCAGAAAAGTCAACATAAGAGACTGTTGTACAAAAGTTACCAAGGCACTAAGACATTCCCCTAATAATGCAGCTGGGACATTACATTTCAAACTATTTCTACCTGTGTATACGTCCTGGTGAAAATCAAAAGAAAATAATTCCCATTCAATATTTGATGGTTGAAATATGACTGATGATGATGATGCAGGATGAGGAGGAAGAGGAAGAGGAGGAGAACACTATGATGACAATAACGAAACCATTGTTTAAGGTTTTATGTTTACTCTAATTCAAACTCATTCCTAACTTCAATATTGTAATTTCATCAGTGACATCTTGGTTTTTGGAAGTCTAGAGGGAATGTTCAAGGTTCTATGTTTCACTTCAAAGGATGAGGTCCATGAAGGGTTCCATCCTCTTTTCTTGTAAGCAAAGGCACTCACTGCTTAGGAATCCTAAGAACTTCTATTCTTATGCCTTGCTCTCTAGATTTTGACTGCCTATATTTACTTGTGTTTTATTTAATGCAGAACTGTATTTCTATAGAGCTTTGCTGTTAAGAAGACCTTCCACTGGAAGAGATGTGGCACACAAATCATGTGCCTGGGTCACCCTGCATTGCAGTTTGTGCTGGAGCAATTGTCACCTGCTGTTTTGGTGTCATTGCTGCAGTGAAGCTCCTTTTTCAGAATGTTCCAGACTGAATCATCCCCTGAATAGTACTGTATGCTATCTCTATTCCTGAGTACAGTGTAATTTTCAAGTTGATTTGAACAATTGGATTTTTATATTAGCACCATTATAATAGAAGTGAGCCAAGAAAATTATATTGGGCAATAGTCATCTGTCTTGTTAAGGCCAGGAATCCACATGATAACAACCTGTTTGAGTATAATTTCAATTTTCTTCTCTGTAAATAAATTTGATACTATTCTCTGATTGTTAAACAAGTCCAGAAAATTAAACCATTTTTACACTATCTGACAGGATATAATCTATTTTATTGCAAAACCAATGTAATCTTCAAAACTCTGCCTTGAAGTATGTATTTCTCCTCCATCTTTCTTTGTTCTTTGATCCATAAGTATCTTACCTATGATTGTCATCCACTTCACAAGAATATATTTTATATGAAATAGAATGTTTTCCATGTGGCATAATTGCTCATTAGCTTTCTCATGTCGAATTGAGATATATTAAGAGATATTATTAGTACAGTGTAGTGGTAGAGCTACCACTGAGACCGATTAATTTTCTTACTATAAATTGAAGGATAACATCAATGCTCTAGTTACCATCATGTGCATTTGAATTCTCCTAAGCTTCTAATATTCATGTCCTGATCTATTGTTGCCTCAGAGTTTTATTGCTCTGAACAGACACCACAACCACAACAACCCTTATAAAGAAAAACCAGTTAATTGGGGTGGCTTACAGTTCAAAGGTTGAGTCCATTATCATCATTGCAGGAAGCATGGTGGCATGCAGGTAGATATCTGGATCTGCAGGCAGCAGGAAGAGAATGAGACACACGAGGCCTGCCTTGAGCTTTTGAAACCTCAAAGCCTACCCCTGGCATTGTAGTTTGAATATAATTGGCCCCCATAAACCTATAGGGAGTGGCACTATTAGGAGGTGTGGCTTTGTTGGAGTAGATATAGCATTGTAGGAGGAAGTGTGTCACTGTGGGGGTGGACTTTGGGGTGTCTTTTGCTCAAGCTACCACCCAGTGTTTCAGCCATTTTCCTGTTGCCTTCTGATCAAGATGTAGCCAACACCACGTCTACCTACATTCTACCAGGCTCTCTGCCAGGATGAAAATGGACTAAATCCTTGAAACTGTAAGCCAGTCACAGCAATTAAATGTGTTCCTTTATAAGAGTTGTAGTGGTCATGGTGTCTCTTCACAGCAGTAGAAACCCTAACTAAGACACCCAATGACATACTTCTAACAAGGCTACACTTTCCAATAGTGCCAGTCCCTATGAGCCTCTGGAGTCATCATCATTCAAATTACCCCAACTGTCCATGTAAAAAACAAAAGCCATTACATTATAAGGGGACCTTGAATAAAATCTGGAAGAAACATGTCATTGCTGTTTGAGTAGGTGGCCTTTGACTGAGAACCTCAAGTAGAACAAGATGCATTACAGACATTGAAGGCCCAGGACACATTCTTGCCCACCTTAGCTAACATAAAGAGAATTTGTAGTTCTACTGGGAGAAAGTAGGATGTAGAAGGAAAGTTCAGTGTCATAAGTAAAAAAAATCAAGAAAATTAAAATTGAACTTGAAAATGGTTATACTGCAATGCACTAGTATGCCCTCCAGCTAATCTACAGAGAAGTGTCTATAATCAAGTCCAGAGATCCACCTCAAACAAAAACTCCTCTCAACAAGTTTAAAATTTTCGAAAGTGTACTATAAAAGCTAATCTTTAGAGCAATTATTATGTGTTAGACATTATTCTTAGCATTTCTATGGAGTAAATAATTTACCTTATCACATTATATCCTATCATTGATTATGAAAAGCATTAATGCATTATGCACTACTAAGGAAAAAAAACCCACCATGGATTTTGCTACAACACATTATGTATTATAAAAGGTTTTTCACTTTTAGAGATGTTGAGATTGTTTCCAATATGCTTTTAACATTCTTATATGCAAATAATACTATTTACTACAAATTTATGAAAGTCTATGTCTTGTCTTTGATTTATAAGTGAACAAACAGAATAACCATCACTTCCCCAAGGTAAGAGAATAAATACATGGAAAAGTTAGAATTGTAACCTAGGTCATGAGGCTCTGAGCCTGTTGCCCATAGCCCTGCCTGTTTTCCAGTTTCCATGGCAGTGACATTAAGAGCTTCAAAGGCAGAGCCTTTCCTATTAGATAGGTCTTCACATCGGAATGTCCTTTCATCCCCAAAGCCTGATAATAATTAATAACAAGGACAGTGTCTGCAGTTATCATTTACATAGTGGGTAGGGTGCTAGGCACTTTAGAAAAGCCCAGTATTCGGTTCCAAATGATCTCTGAGCAACCCACATTATTCTGAATGTTCAAATGTCCCATTTTCTTCCCAGGTATAAGTAGCCTCCAGCATCTGACCCATGAACTCCACATTGTGCAGATAAATGGTGGGGCCTTACATCAGGAGTGGTTTGTAAAAATCACTGTGTTATTCTAACACTTACAAAGTAGGTGTACTCTGCCATCTTTGTTGGCAGATCTGCCCCAAGGGTCACAGTCTCTCACCCCTAGTGGGCTTCCCTATTGTAAATGTCAAATATTATGTTTTCTAAGTATGAAACTGTCACTGTGTGGCCAGAAGGACTATCAAACCAAATGAGAAAATGGTCAAGTTTTTATCATTACTGGAAAAGGGTGAGGTCAGATGACACAGAAATTCTGTTGTGTCTACATAGGACAAAGACTATTATGGTCCCACTATGGAGTACAGAATCAGGGGTTATCCTGGGATAGTCGTGGAAGAGTGAGGTGGCAGTCCAAAAGTATACTGCTGTAGAGAATGTGCCTGAGTGTATGTGTCCGCTGGAATTTTCCATCCCCAAGATGAATTATTATCGTTATGTACTCAGGCAATGAAAGTCCCTGATGGCAGCCTTATTGGGAATGGACTGCACAAGAGCAGAGAACAAAGCCACCCTGACAGCTGGCACCACCACCATGTTTCCTCTTGAACACTAGCACATTGGACCTTTACACAGCCTCCTCCTACCCACTCAGCTGCCACTACCCCAGGGAAGGCTGCAGTCCTCATCTGTTCATATTATTAGACTCTGAGCTCCTGCTGCCCAACCGAGGAAGGGCGGGCCCTATCATCTTACTCGACTTCCCTTTGGTGACCACAGCATGACAGAGCCCGCCTAACCAGCCAGTGTTCATTCTTCATCAAAGGGAAGCTATCTTCCCAGGATGGACATCCATCAAGGCTTTCAGTGGTAGAAAAGATTCAGGAAATATACCCGGGAATCACTGAATGGGACCCAGAGTTATCTAAATCCTTGTCTGCATTGTTGAATGGTGAGAGTCATCACAGAAAATGGTCCAGCTCTCCCCTGCGAACCAGACAACATCCATCCTTCAAATCACACTACATGAGCAACTCATAAAGATATAAGAGATTGACTGAGGAGGGCCAGGTGTCCCAAGTATAGCTGCACCAGGGCCACACAGCCCTACACATGTGTGAACTAAATTCTCATGGTTATGGGTAGCACACACTATGTACAGCCTAGACTTTCCTTTTCTTTGGGACACTTAAATTCTCCTGCAGTTGAAAAAAAAAATCTCACTCGGGAGTACAAACACTCTTAAAAGCTTTTCAAAGACATCGTCCAAGATGTCTTTAGCATGATATTTCAGGACCTGACTGCATCTAATGCTCCTTAGCATTTCTTAAAACTCCTGAAGCTTAGCCGGGCGGTGGTGGCACACGCCTTTAAGCCCAGCACTCGGGAGGCAGAGGCAGGTGGATCTCTGTGAGTTTGAGGCCAGCCTGGTATACAAGAGCTAGTTCCAGGACCGGAACCAAAAAAGCTACGGAGAAACCCTGTCTTGAAAATTAAAAAAAAAAACAAAACTCTGAAGCTTTTCTACTGATTAGACGTGTGTTTCACATTTATTTCCTAAGGGCATCTGGAACGTCCAGCCAGGGTTCTCCCTGCTATACCTTGTTGTTTATTGTGTCATTATCAATTAAAAATTAATTTTTAATCATATATCGCAAAATAAAAGTATTATTATCTTTACATGGTTCAGCAATGTGTGTATTCCGTTACAGCAGTCATGACAGATACTTGCAGCACTCAGAAACAGTTGAAATCTCAGTTAGGAGGATATATTTACTGAGAAATGAATAAAGTTCAGTTCTGCTGTGAGATCTTCAGTGCACATAGACATTTCATCTTTCAAAGTCTGTCCCTGAGTGGTCACTGCTCATCTGCCACTCAGCTCACCTGCAGAGAGCAGAGTAGAGGTCTATGCTGCCTTTTTGTCTTCTAGAGATAAGCCCACATGCCATTTTACACAAATGACAAGCTACAGAGGGAATGATCAACAGAGAGAAAGGCACAACCGAGCATTGGAGTACCGTAATGCCGGGGGCCAACGCGGATGGAAAGTAAACGGAGCCGAACAAACAGTAGCCGACTGGGGGAAGACGGCCATGGTAGCGTCCATGAGACGCCGATTTACAGGCAGAGAAACTCAGTGAAGGTGGATTTCCAGGAGACAGGGCGAGTTTCCAGAAGAACAACAGCAAACATCACCTTAAAGGAGCTCTCAGAGCAATTTTATGGATATGGAGAACTTTCAGCAGATCTTTGTTCAGAAAACATAGTGGCCCCGTGTAGGCACTGAAAAGATGTCTGCTTCATATGTTAAAGCAATATCGAGAAGCGCAGCTTATATCAGACTATCCTAATACGTGTCTTAGAAATTAATAAAGCACCCATTCTAAATGTCTATGGTATTTTAAATTACAGAATGCTAAATTAACACTTTTACTGTATTTTATGTCTCATATTTCTGTTTGATTATATGACATAAATAAAGATTAGCAAATCTTTTTAAGGTTCATGGGGAAACTGTGATATCTTCAACAAAATTACAGTTTTCTCACATCCTAAAATATACAAATATATATGTATATATACATGTATGCACATACATACATATATACACACACATAAGTATATACATATATAGAGGGGGACCAAGTTTAAATGGACTTATCCTCCAATGGAATAACAAGTACTCTGTTAAACAATGCAGGCTAGCAAACAAAAAGCCCAGTGCTGGGAATGGGTTACTGGAGTTGATGGACCATGAAGTAGCATGGACCCCAAATATTACAGATTATTGTCAATGTTCTTGGCTACCCTACAGAGTGAACATGTAGTATCAGCTTAAGCTGATACTGACTTAGAAGCTTTATCCTTGCTGGTTACTTTTCAGTGGTCTGGAAGCTGCTTTGTGTGGTACCAGAGGAGAAAAATAATTATCAGTCTTACCTAGCTATGAACTCTGAAAGCCATAGTAATCACCAGTCTGGCAAGGCATGCTCATTGGTGCAATGGTGTCATGAACATCATGAGAGCAAGCAACCACTTTCTGGCTGGTTTTAAAGACTCTACGAGATGAAACCCATACCTGACACTCATTTGGGGAACACACCTGAGCTAGACAGGCCCTAGGTCCTAGGAGAGAATACACTATTATTAATCTGCTAAATGTGCACAATATTAGGCTGATTCTCAATGACTATCATTATGCCCCAGAATTAGTGCATCTTTCAACCTTCGTTAGAGAAGCTTCTTTTGGCGGCAGGTAGTGAATAGATGGAGACTCACAGCTGGTCAAGGTGCAGAGAATAAGAGACTGTGGCATCCTCAGCCCTAAATGGGATGGCAATATCACTTTCTTCTTCAAAGAGGTCAATGTGGAAAGGGAGGAACAAGACTGAGTGGGTAGGAAAGAGGGGAGTAGATGTGGGAGGAGTTGGGGGAAGAATGTTACTGTAATACATTGTATGAGTGTTTTAAAGAACTAATAAAATGTAAAAAGAAGAAATAATGATTTTCTGATTACATATTATGATGACTTTTTAAGTTTCCAAGATGAATGTTATTGTCCTGTAGTACCGCACAAAGTAAAGATTGCATTGTTTTTTGTTCTAAATTATTGTCCTTCCTGACTGAAGTAGGGAGGGACTTCCATCAGAAACACTGCGCCCTCCCTTGCTCAATACTCATCCCAAACTCAAACTATTTAATTTAGTTCAAGTTTATCTAATCAGTTCCTAATGAAACCTGAGTCTCGTGTCTCTACGACTAAACTGCACTCCTTGGCATCTCCTCCACAACCATCAAGTCACGCTCCCACACAAACATACACCTATACATACAGATACACCTGCACACAGATGCACGCGCACACACACTGCGGCAGGGCTGTAGGAATTATCTGTCTATTTGCTAAAGCAAAGAAAATAAAAGGTACATGCAAGCAATATTAAGTCCACGATGGTCCATCATGGAAGGGTCTGTGTATGCAGGCTCCGAGCAAGTGCAGACCAATAATAAATGTTAGGTAGGGTCACTCTTTCACATAGCCATGTAATTTCTAAATTGAAAGTGGATCTAAAAATTTACTTTCAACCTTGAACTTGCATTCAAAATGTCTTCGGAAATTATTAAATACGTTACTTTGTATTATATTTTGGTTTCAGTATTGACCACTCCAGGGTGCTGCCAATAATGGAACAAAGGCACAAAATCAAATTAATTAAAGTTTATAGTTTAATGTTTGCAATGTAATGGATTTTCAGGAGTGTTTGTGGGCCAGTGGAGCCCAAGGGCTATTCTTGTATGTGTAGCAAGAGTTACAGTAAGTTGAGTGGATAGGCACAGACAATTCCATCACCACTTGGGCCAGGCCACTCCTGTCCTACAAACTAGAGATTCAGTATCACTTATATGGGGGGTAAAATCACATAAGGTACATTCTAACCAGTGTTCTATTTTTGTAACTTCACAGTGAAAACCCTTCCAATTTATCATTGTAGATTTTAGAAAGAAGTAAATTAGACAACAAACTTACTGAGGCTAATGAATGGAGGAAGTAACATTTGAAAGTTAAAAGCCAGTCAGCTTTGGAAATATCCTAGCATTAATGAGGATCATAAATGCTTAATTGGCATTTCAAATAAATGCAAATTAAGACTCGATGATATAAGATATTAAGTTCTT
>NC_022020.1:33265297-33270844 GCF_000317375.1 Microtus ochrogaster | reverse complement strand
TGTGTACACTTGTGTGTGACAGTGAGAAGTCAAAGTTGGAGGTCTTTCTTCCCACTTTCATTACCCACTTTCTTTTTCTAATTGACATAGGGTGTCTCAGGGGCTTGGAGCTTGCCAAGAAGGCAGCCTGGTTAGCCATCAAGGTTCAAGCATCTATTGTTACATCCCCTGTGCTACCACACCTGCCTTTTATGTGGTGCTGGGGGTGAGTGAGTGTGTGTGAGTGAGAGTGTGTGTGTCTGTGGGCTTAAAGAATTCAGTTTCTTATACTTGAAAGATACACACTTCACGTACTATTTCTCTATCCCCAGACCCATGGTTATATGATAGCTACACACACTATTTGAGGATTTCCCTAGGTAGGTGTGGTGGCTCACACTTATAATCTCATCACACTGAATGCTGACACAAAATGATCACCCTGAGTTTGACATCAGGATGAGCTGGAGAGTCCATGCTTCTGTTATGCCTTCTCCAAACTGATGTTCTCAGGGAGTATTTCAACAAGGTATACAAACACTGTGATCTCTCAGGTAGTACTTGTGACATATAAGTTTCTTCCTGCCATCTCTGGTTCCTTTTGGTGGTATCTATGCTGAGACAAACTTCAGCAAACATCCTTAAAACTCCTGAAGCTTAGCCGGGCGGTGGTGGCACACGCCTTTAAGCCCAGCACTCGGGAGGCAGAGGCAGGTGGATCTCTGTGAGTTTGAGGCCAGCCTGGTATACAAGAGCTAGTTCCAGGACCGGAACCAAAAAAGCTACGGAGAAACCCTGTCTTGAAAATTAAAAAAAAAAACAAAACTCTGAAGCTTTTCTACTGATTAGACGTGTGTTTCACATTTATTTCCTAAGGGCATCTGGAACGTCCAGCCAGGGTTCTCCCTGCTATACCTTGTTGTTTATTGTGTCATTATCAATTAAAAATTAATTTTTAATCATATATCGCAAAATAAAAGTATTATTATCTTTACATGGTTCAGCAATGTGTGTATTCCGTTACAGCAGTCATGACAGATACTTGCAGCACTCAGAAACAGTTGAAATCTCAGTTAGGAGGATATATTTACTGAGAAATGAATAAAGTTCAGTTCTGCTGTGAGATCTTCAGTGCACATAGACATTTCATCTTTCAAAGTCTGTCCCTGAGTGGTCACTGCTCATCTGCCACTCAGCTCACCTGCAGAGAGCAGAGTAGAGGTCTATGCTGCCTTTTTGTCTTCTAGAGATAAGCCCACATGCCATTTTACACAAATGACAAGCTACAGAGGGAATGATCAACAGAGAGAAAGGCACAACCGAGCATTGGAGTACCGTAATGCCGGGGGCCAACGCGGATGGAAAGTAAACGGAGCCGAACAAACAGTAGCCGACTGGGGGAAGACGGCCATGGTAGCGTCCATGAGACGCCGATTTACAGGCAGAGAAACTCAGTGAAGGTGGATTTCCAGGAGACAGGGCGAGTTTCCAGAAGAACAACAGCAAACATCACCTTAAAGGAGCTCTCAGAGCAATTTTATGGATATGGAGAACTTTCAGCAGATCTTTGTTCAGAAAACATAGTGGCCCCGTGTAGGCACTGAAAAGATGTCTGCTTCATATGTTAAAGCAATATCGAGAAGCGCAGCTTATATCAGACTATCCTAATACGTGTCTTAGAAATTAATAAAGCACCCATTCTAAATGTCTATGGTATTTTAAATTACAGAATGCTAAATTAACACTTTTACTGTATTTTATGTCTCATATTTCTGTTTGATTATATGACATAAATAAAGATTAGCAAATCTTTTTAAGGTTCATGGGGAAACTGTGATATCTTCAACAAAATTACAGTTTTCTCACATCCTAAAATATACAAATATATATGTATATATACATGTATGCACATACATACATATATA
Source organism: Microtus ochrogaster (assembly GCF_000317375.1). Lineage (NCBI taxonomy): Eukaryota > Metazoa > Chordata > Mammalia > Rodentia > Cricetidae > Microtus > Microtus ochrogaster. Next base: position 33,268,940 of record NC_022020.1, on the reverse strand, counting down.
CACACACATAAGTATATACATATATAGAGGGGGACCAAGTTTAAATGGACTTATCCTCCAATGGAATAACAAGTACTCTGTTAAACAATGCAGGCTAGCAAACAAAAAGCCCAGTGCTGGGAATGGGTTACTGGAGTTGATGGACCATGAAGTAGCATGGACCCCAAATATTACAGATTATTGTCAATGTTCTTGGCTACCCTACAGAGTGAACATGTAGTATCAGCTTAAGCTGATACTGACTTAGAAGCTTTATCCTTGCTGGTTACTTTTCAGTGGTCTGGAAGCTGCTTTGTGTGGTACCAGAGGAGAAAAATAATTATCAGTCTTACCTAGCTATGAACTCTGAAAGCCATAGTAATCACCAGTCTGGCAAGGCATGCTCATTGGTGCAATGGTGTCATGAACATCATGAGAGCAAGCAACCACTTTCTGGCTGGTTTTAAAGACTCTACGAGATGAAACCCATACCTGACACTCATTTGGGGAACACACCTGAGCTAGACAGGCCCTAGGTCCTAGGAGAGAATACACTATTATTAATCTGCTAAATGTGCACAATATTAGGCTGATTCTCAATGACTATCATTATGCCCCAGAATTAGTGCATCTTTCAACCTTCGTTAGAGAAGCTTCTTTTGGCGGCAGGTAGTGAATAGATGGAGACTCACAGCTGGTCAAGGTGCAGAGAATAAGAGACTGTGGCATCCTCAGCCCTAAATGGGATGGCAATATCACTTTCTTCTTCAAAGAGGTCAATGTGGAAAGGGAGGAACAAGACTGAGTGGGTAGGAAAGAGGGGAGTAGATGTGGGAGGAGTTGGGGGAAGAATGTTACTGTAATACATTGTATGAGTGTTTTAAAGAACTAATAAAATGTAAAAAGAAGAAATAATGATTTTCTGATTACATATTATGATGACTTTTTAAGTTTCCAAGATGAATGTTATTGTCCTGTAGTACCGCACAAAGTAAAGATTGCATTGTTTTTTGTTCTAAATTATTGTCCTTCCTGACTGAAGTAGGGAGGGACTTCCATCAGAAACACTGCGCCCTCCCTTGCTCAATACTCATCCCAAACTCAAACTATTTAATTTAGTTCAAGTTTATCTAATCAGTTCCTAATGAAACCTGAGTCTCGTGTCTCTACGACTAAACTGCACTCCTTGGCATCTCCTCCACAACCATCAAGTCACGCTCCCACACAAACATACACCTATACATACAGATACACCTGCACACAGATGCACGCGCACACACACTGCGGCAGGGCTGTAGGAATTATCTGTCTATTTGCTAAAGCAAAGAAAATAAAAGGTACATGCAAGCAATATTAAGTCCACGATGGTCCATCATGGAAGGGTCTGTGTATGCAGGCTCCGAGCAAGTGCAGACCAATAATAAATGTTAGGTAGGGTCACTCTTTCACATAGCCATGTAATTTCTAAATTGAAAGTGGATCTAAAAATTTACTTTCAACCTTGAACTTGCATTCAAAATGTCTTCGGAAATTATTAAATACGTTACTTTGTATTATATTTTGGTTTCAGTATTGACCACTCCAGGGTGCTGCCAATAATGGAACAAAGGCACAAAATCAAATTAATTAAAGTTTATAGTTTAATGTTTGCAATGTAATGGATTTTCAGGAGTGTTTGTGGGCCAGTGGAGCCCAAGGGCTATTCTTGTATGTGTAGCAAGAGTTACAGTAAGTTGAGTGGATAGGCACAGACAATTCCATCACCACTTGGGCCAGGCCACTCCTGTCCTACAAACTAGAGATTCAGTATCACTTATATGGGGGGTAAAATCACATAAGGTACATTCTAACCAGTGTTCTATTTTTGTAACTTCACAGTGAAAACCCTTCCAATTTATCATTGTAGATTTTAGAAAGAAGTAAATTAGACAACAAACTTACTGAGGCTAATGAATGGAGGAAGTAACATTTGAAAGTTAAAAGCCAGTCAGCTTTGGAAATATCCTAGCATTAATGAGGATCATAAATGCTTAATTGGCATTTCAAATAAATGCAAATTAAGACTCGATGATATAAGATATTAAGTTCTTTATTTTTATAATGATATTTACTTAACTTGGTATAATAAAGGTTCATTATAAGGCATTTGTAAATCAATTCTGTTCACAGACCCCCAAACATTATTATAATAACCATATACATGCATGAAAAATGCCATCGGCACTACATTTCATTTCCAAAACTTCAGAGATACAAGGATTTCCCTAACTAAAAGCTTCCAGTGTTCTTGCCTCTCAATACAACCTGAAGGAAACAGAATGTTCCAGACAGAACAGGACTGACACATATATGAACTCAAGAGACTGTGGAAACATGTACAGGACCTCTCAGATCTAAGTCAGATGGGTTCCCAGAACTAAGGGGGGGGGGGAATGGACACAAGCTCCCATCCCAAATCAAGAAGCTATCTCCTATCCACAAGTAATTACAAAGAAAAATTTAATTTTCACCAATGGAGTTTCACTGGATACACAAACTGTACTTGAGGGTAGACACATACCCAGCAGTAGGTGGCCACCACAAAACAAACTCAGTGGTATTTCTGGAGGCTTTATATCTCATACTGCTTTGTTTGGGCATTTTAAAAGTCTTTTTGTGTGTATGTGTGCCTCTCTCTGTGTATTGCTTGGGCTTTTTCTGTTTTGTTTGTTTGGTTTTCAATTTTTTAAAAATTCTTTTAAAATATTTTTTGCCTGTTTCTTTTCTAAAGAGAGAGAAAGAAGGTGTGGTGTTGGGTGGGTAGGGAGGTGGTGAAGATCTTTGAGGAGATGGAATCGTGAAATTGTGATCAGAATATATTTCAATAAAAGGAAATTTCTAGCAAGACAAACACACACCATCATAGCCATTTATTAGGCAAGTCTCAAGAATACAAATAGAAGGAAACACAAACAAGGACTAAAGGTCTCTTTAGTGTTAGGTGTATCTTTCTCTCAAGGAAATACCTGAGATCTTACAGAGGTTATTTATCAGAGCGCCCCCCCCCCCGTGCCTTAGGAAGAATGAACTTAAAGTAAGGGACAATTAGTTAACAAATTAGCAGAGAACAAATATCAAAGTCATGACTCTATGATGAACCATGAAGACAAAACCTTGGTCTTCCAATAATTGCTATTATAGAAAGTTATATCCCTGAGGAGTTTGATGCCTATGAATTCAAAGGCTTACAGGATGTATCCCCCAGAATGCTTAGTTGAGGTGTCAAAAGAAGCAAAAGCTAAAAGCACCTGCAGGAGCCAGGAGTGAGGTGCCCATATTTGTTCCCAACTGTTCTCCAACTTGCTATCAACTTTTGAAAAGTCGGTTAGCCTTCTTAGACCATCTGCGACATGAAGGCTTGACTTGGGTAATTCTAGCAACTTTACATTTTTGTTTTGACTGTGTTTTAAGAAAGAGTACAATAGTTTGTCAAGAAAATTGCTTATATTGTCATTTAGAAAGCAGGTAAATTGTTCTAGAGCAGACAAAGGAGCAGACCATCAGGTCTGGTTTAATACAGAGATGGCTATGGTTTGGCTTCAGCATGCTGTGTATACACCTTTGATATAGTCCTTGTGTAAATTTGGGCAACTCCTCCTCCTCCTTTGAACTTTAGTTTCTTTCT
>NC_022020.1:33255298-33265023 GCF_000317375.1 Microtus ochrogaster | reverse complement strand
GTTTGAGGATTTAAATACTTTTCTCGGTATCTGCTTTGCTCTGATGAATTTGTTCACAAATGGCTGAGCAATTTAATTGAGACTTCGATTTAAACAGCTAAGGCTTTATGAACCCATCATGTCTTTGATTTTTCCTGAGTAATTTGATAGTCATTTACATTTTTTGTTTTATTTCACAGAATAGCTAGACCTTTGTAGTTACTTTTGACTTACAGAGTCACTCAAGAATTTGGAGATCTAAATAAAAGCATGATTTCAAATGATAAGCCAACAACTAAGAAAACTAACTTCTGCTTAGGACTTTAGAGTCCCATACTCTGAGAGTTAAGCTCAATGAGTCAAGGTTCACATTACACCATTAGTTGAAGACATAAATACAAAGCCAGGAGGCCAAAAGCCCTGGATGCCTTCAGACACTTCAATGAGAAAATACTTACTGCGTACTGTTTGGAAAGTGTCCCCCCTCCCCTCTTTCTCTTTCTGAAGTCAAAAATCTTTTTTGTGGATTACCTTCAAAACTTTAACTTCTATGAGTCCTAAGAGTCAGTTTCTTTCCTGCTACAATGGGAAAATACTACAGTCTACCATCTCCTCTCCTTTTCAGGAAATACTGAAATTTGAGGTAACACAAAGAACAGTGTAGGCAAGAAGCTCATGTGAATTTACCTTCCTTCCTGGGCTTGAGGGTCAAGTCCTTTAGTAGCATTCTTCGAGACTTTGTGATCAGGTGGCCCAACTGTTAAGGGCAGATTTGCCAGGGTTTTATAGGATAGGCTCTACCTCTACTTGACTTATAGTTACCCCCAGAGAACCTCTTCTTTGGGGGATCTGCAGTGGTTGATGATAAGAATTTATTATCTTTATAGCAATTTACCTCTCTATATAAAAACGGATATTTTTTCACATCCTCCACTACCCAAAGGAAAGCCAGCTTTTGTCACTTGTAACGATTAAACGTACGTGTTAGTTGGTTTACTACATAGTTGAGTTGAGATCAAATGCCCTTATAAGTTTTGTTTACTTTTTATTTTCTCTTTCAGGATGTAAAATACCTTTCCTAATTCATGATTCAGTTGACTTAGATTTAGAAGCCAGTTGTCCAACATAAGATATACTATACACCAAAAACTGTTCAGTTTTGTATTTTCTGACACCCTTCACTAAAGTAGAAGTTCCTTGAGGGCAAAGACATTTTGCTTATTGCTGTATCCCCAGATAGCTAAATAGTTAAAGTTTGTATGCAAACAAAATAGCATTATTTAAAGAGCAGAAAAATGAAGGTTTCTCAAGCAAGACATGCTGAGACTCATTTTTGCCAGTTTTTGCAAAGCTGTTGTTTCTTCTGGGACTTGTTGAAAAGAGGAAAGGACACAATGGACAGTATTTTCAAAAGTTGCTAACCGGCCCTCCTTATGTTGCATTCTCCCCAGTGAATCTTGCTGGCAATGTTTTCTTCCTTTCTTTTTCCACATCCACAAAATACATTTATAAATGAATTAACCTTTTTTCCTCTTTGGCTTCTTCCCTCTCCCTCTTTTTCCTCCCTCTCTCCCTAACTTTCCTGACAGTCTCTTTCCTTCTTCACACATTTACATTCAATAATTTTAGAATACTGTAAGTTCTGGTAGTCCGCTTATTTGGAATCTTGCAAGAGACCACTTTTTTTGATATAATAACTTTGCAAGCATTATATTTTATTAAGACATGATCATCTTTCTTATTGTATTCAAGATGTTTTGGCTACCCTTGAACACTTAGCCTACTATATGAATCATTTAAAATAAATCTTACTTATTCAAAAAAAATCCACTGAAATGCTAAGTGCATTAAATTACTCAAAACTTTTGTGACAAGAAAGTCTACATTAATGTTTACTTTTTATTTTAAGTCAATTGTGTTTTTAATATTGCATATTTTCCTTTTATCTTTATATGTGTATTGTATAGTTTGCTTCTCTTTAGATCATGCTAAATATAAACATACATGCACACTTTTCACTCCCAAATAGTATTTAATAATTAGAGTGCATGCATATTACATCAAAACACATTTCTGTTTTCACAAGAATCTAAATGCACTGCTGCAATCTAAAATATTCCAAAAGTGATTCAAGTACTTAGGAGAAGTTACATAAAAAGGATGAAGTTTTAATGCAATGGGTAAAGAATTCTTTGGAGTTTTCTAGATTATACAAAAGCTGTTAATTCATATTTTTATCCATTCATTTGAGCAATTACCTTATTCAGTATATAAGCTCTCAATTAAGACTTTGAGGTTACAGTTTTAATTATATTACCAGTAAATGATTTTTATTCTTTTCAAATGTTTAGATTTACTTAATTCAATTTTGTCTAGGTTTTAAGGATTTCCTACTTTAATATATATTTATAGCATTTTCCTCATTCTCTTCCAACTCTTCCTGTGTCCAACCTGCTATCTCTCAAATTCATTACCTCTTCTTGCTTAATTTCGTATGTGTTCACATACATACATATACACATAAGTGACCTACTAAGTCCATTTAGTGTTGCTTGTAAGAACATGTGTTTAAGGCTGCTTGAGAATGGACAGCCCCTCAGGGAGATTGTCCTTGGAAGAAATTCATTCTCCCCACTCCTGGAAGCCATTCTTTACATCGCCAACTCTTTTCAGCTTTATTGACTGAAATACACTTCTTTCTCTTGGGTTGGCTCTACTGCCTGTGAGAAGCTTTCTTTAGCAGGTGTCCCATGGCTCTGCCAGTTTCAATATCTTGTAATCTTCATTCCCACAATGACATTTTTAGACTTCCATGCACCCTGACATAGGCCTGGTCTCAGCAGCTTTCCTTGATCATGGAGGGACATTCCATGATCCCTTCCTTGTATTTTTGACCCCTTAGCTGAAACTACTAAGGTCTGCTGCTTGCTGGGGCTGGGACATGCCCCTCTCATTCAAAGTCATTTTCACCAGCTTTCTGTTTTCAGTGGTAAGCCTAGTTGAGTGGGGACTTCCCCTGAGGTCACCACTCTCTTTATTCTACTTAGCCTCAGTTTTTTCTTGAAACTTTTTATCTCCTTGAGCACTGGAATTGACTCCATTAAACTTTCTGGTGTTCCTTTTCTCCCCAAATTGAGTGTTTTGTATTTTTCCTTGTTCAACTTGCTCCTTTTCATTTAAGACCCATTAATAACTGCATGACACAGTCAATATTAGGCTGTTTTGAAATCTCCTCTGTAAAAGCTGTTAATTCACAACTCTTCAATTTAGCCTCAGACAGATTTATTTTTGATAAGGGTAGAAAGCAGTCATACTTGTCACCAAAATATCACAAGAATAGTCTCTAGGCCACACATTAATATTTTTCTCCTCTGAAATCTCCTGAGCTGGACCCCTACGTTCAAATCACCCTCAGCACCACTGACTTTCATGCTCCTACTAGTGTGGCTCACTCAATCCTGCTTAAAACATTCAACTCCTTTTCTAACCTAAAGCTTCAACGTCCATATTCCTTCAAACAACAGTATGCCCAGGCCTATCATAACTACACCCTATTCCCTAGCACCAATTTCTGTTTGAGTTAGGGATTTTATTCTGCAAAGAAACAGCATAACATGACAACTCTTATAAAGGAAACCATTTAACTGGCACTGTCTTATAATTCAAAGATTTAGTCCATTGTCATGGTGTGAAGTATGGTAGCATGCAGGCAGCTGTGGTGCTGGAGAGGTAGCTGAGACTTCTATGTCTCAGCAGAAAGAGCAAGAGGAGAGAGAGTAGACCTAGCTTGAACATTTGAAATCGCAAATCCCATTCCCAGTGACATACTTCCTTTACCAAGGCCTTGTCTCCTAATAATGCCATTTCCTACAAGCGTATGAGGATCGTTTTCATTCAAACCACCATAGCAAGAATTACTTTTTCCATGTTTAAGTAGAAGTCACCTCAGCCAAACGTTTCAACGGCTTTGGACTCCAATTACCTTCCTAATATCTCCTATGCATATTACTGTCTGGTGTTTAAAGCTGGTGGTTAGTTCAAAGCTTAGCATCTATGACATCAAATAAGATCTCCTAAGGTTTTCTCAAAAAAACAATGATAAAATAAAAGATGGAAAAGTTCAAAGAGTCACAAGAAAACCATCAGAGAGTTACTCAATTAGCCAACACGACAAAGAACCTTTCTCAGCATGTGGCAGTGAGTAGCCATAAGAAGCAGCAGGACAAAGATGAAGCCAAATGATTAGACAAAAGAGAACCTTTATTGTGTTACATTCTACAAGAAACACAGAGAGAATGGAAACAGCACCCTCCCCTGTTTTTGATCCCCAAATTGGTTAACTCAAATAGGTTTCATTTTAAAATAACACCAAGAAGTAAAGTTGGCCTTTCCTTTGCAGGGGTGATATTTTCAAAACAACCCACCCAGGGGTAAATCCTTAAATATATTCCTCCAAATTTTCAAAAAGCAGCTCCATTCTGGATTTATTCCCTCAGCCTCCTTTGTTGGAGTGTGTGTGTGTGTGCACGCGCGTGCGCGTACACACACAAGCATGTGCATGTGTGCGTGTGTGTGTGTAAGGGGCACTACTAGGGACTGAACCCTAAGACCAGCATGTTAAGCCCATGCTTTTACACTAAATTGCACCCTGACATACCTTGGTGGATTTTTAATAAGGTTGGTAAAAGAGCATCCCTTAATATCAGTCATGTCCTACATCACTGGGTTTATAATCTAATCTGTGCTTTTCTAGCTGAAACAACTTTCCAATTCTCCTTCCAGGCATGAGTTTCTTTCCATTAGGCTCTTATTGTTATTTTGAGTCACCAGAATCACCCCCCAAAGAGCCGACTAGCTTAGCAGTGGCCTCTTCCAAAAATGATTCAATCATTTCTGACACAGTCTTCAAACAATCCCCCATCACCATCACCATTAAAATTAAATCTGCTGTTGTTTCCGAAAATGAAGCGCATTGAGCCTGCTGTGCCACCAGGAAATGAGATAGGGAGCAGTAACTAGATGATAAGGACATTATTGTCAAGCTCAAAAATAAATTAAGTCGCCATAGAGATTGTCAGGAACAGGGTGGTACTTGGTGTTCTGCTCTGTCTCAGTGCAGCAGAGGGAAAGAGGCATATGGTTTATGAGCAAAGGACACTGTACTCTCAAGTGTGTAGCATGAAGCTGACTGGTAATCCTTGGGCTAGAGGGTTTACGTTCTGAACTGACACAAATGACTACATCCGCTCCCAGTGATAGGACCCAAGCTATTAGATTCCGGGTTTGAATTGGAGTACAACAAAGACCAATAATGCAATTTTAATTTTTTTCATTCCTAAAAGAAGAGAGTTAGTTATCAGTAGTCCTTGTAGAAATGACGCATATTTTCTAGAAAGCAAACAAACAGAATTCACTGGGAAGGTGAATATCACTGAAAGTGATAACTTTCAGGAAGACAGTACAGTTCCTTGCTTATAAAATTATACTATTTAGCCACAAGCGCAGTTACTGTGATCATTTTGCATTTAAACTACATTTCTTACCGTTGGTATATATGCCAGAGAGACTTATGGTATGAAAATACTCAGTATAGTCCTCATATCCCCAGGCCCCCTTGCACTTGAGGCTATGTGACTCAGTTTGATAATGAACTATGAGATCCTTTAGGCTAAATTGGCTGAAGATTAGTGTAGGTCCTCTACCTATCTTTTCCTATGCTGGTACAACCTTAAAGACCACAGGGTGGTGTCTGAGAACTATAAGACTAAAATCTCTTTCCCACGAAGAAAATTAACTCCTTGATCACCCCACAGTACAATACCATCAGACCCTGAAGCATGATTAATAAAAACCCAGATACAGAAACTGGGGTTCAGCTTGAAGGTCAGAAAAGCAGAGCAGCCAGCCACTGGCTCTTACCTCTACCTCAGTCTGAAATGGTGATCCTGCCTCCAGGAATCTCAGAATGAGACTGAGTGTGAGAGCCTTTCTCTTCTGTTTTATATTCCTCTCTAGAGCTGGGATTAAGGGTGTGCGCCACTGCCGCCTGGTTTCTATCGCAAACTAGTGTGGCTGATGGGATTAAAGGTGTGTGGCACCACTGCCTGGTCTGTATGGCTGATCAGTGCATGGCTGTCTTACTCTCCGAACTTCAGGCAATCTTTATTTATTAAAATACAAATGAAGCATCACCAGAAGACCATACTAGATTTGAACTTTACAGCTAATAGTAAGTTGACTTCACAAATTTAAATAACACAATGCAAGCCTTTAGAAGCTTTTGGAACAACGATAACAAAATGTATAAAGAAGATGGGTAGTAAGCCATGCAAGGTCAGGGATAACTACTATACCAGTACAATCCAAGGAGAGGAAAAACAGACCTACACACTCACAAGGATTCACATAAAACTGACTCAAAATAATTCAATTTTAGACAGCTTCAAATGCACCCCATTCCTCATGTCACATCTCCACCACTACCTCTGCACACTCTACTAACTCGTTTTCTGAGCAGACTGGGAGTCTTCAGCATGTCACCTAGCCTGAATGTATTCATTTTCCTCGTAGCTTTTGGGGCCATTAGAAAAAGAGCATTTCCGGATCTGAAATATATTACTTTTCAAGAAAATGTTGACTAAATTGTAAACCTGGTAGATAATAAGGGATAAAAGATTGTTAGGTGTGCATTCAGTGATGTTTCAAACAAGCTAACCCATCACAATACAGATTTAAATCTCTAGGAAGGGGTAGTTTACACTGGTGAACTGTGCTTATGATCCCAGGGCTTGAGAGGCTGAAGCACCATGACTGTGAGTTTGAGGTCAGCCTGGGCACCATGCTGCTTCCACAAAGAATGACGGAGACAAGAACAAAACACTTTAGCATCTGTCCTCATTTGCTTTCCTACTATAGCCGTGATAAACACGCCATACAACAGCAACATAGGAAGAAAGAGCTTATTTGACCTTACATATCACACATTACAGTCGATCATCTAAGGAAGTCAGTGAAGGAACTCGAGACAGGACCTAAGGCAGAGACTTGGAGCAATGTTGCTTACTGGCTTGCTCCCCATGGCTTGCTCAGCCTGCTTTATTATATAACCCACGACCATGTGATCAGGATGGGTACCAACCACAGTGAGCTGGGCCCTCTCACACCAATCATTAATCAAGAACATGCTCCAGAGGTATACCCACGCTTGAATCAGAGGCAGATTCAATTTCTCAATTGAGGTCCCCTAAGTTTGTGTCAAGTAGACAAAAAAAAAAACCAGCAAAGCCTTACTCTCATCATTTGACATAAATGTGACCATCTAGAAATATAGAAAATGTATGTAATGTCTGTACATATTAATAGACATACCCATGAAAATAGTTTAGGGTGGAAACTAAACATGTAGATTAACAATGGGCATGGCTTCTATTAAATAACCAGCGCTCATTTATATAATATTTTGGGTCTCCACAGTAATTACTTTTGTTCTATTTGTCATTTATAATGAAGGTAATAAATTTCTCCTTCCGTTTTTAGGCTAGTGTTCCATTAAAACATTTACTAAAATTAGGGAATTTTTAAATGATGCAAGCTTAATTGCATTAATTATCCTTTTCACCCTCAACTGTTTTATAGTGAAACTAAATAATGGAAGCCCTAATGAAGCAAAGGACGAGGTGTATTTGCACATCTTATGAACATGCTCAGAAGAGCATCTGTGCTGCAGTGCTTGGAGAGGTAGTTAGGCTAATCATATGTTTATGAAGAGAGAACTCAGTTTCCGTGGGTCAGCGAAGGGCTAAGCAGAGTGACTTTGAAACAGTGTTCTGTGTACTCCTCTTGACTCTTACCTGGGAGAGGAGAAAACAAAGGTTTTGAAAGAATATTCCTGTGGACAGAAAAGATACCTGTTCAGATTTTAAAGCAGCTCCTAAAATAAGGCAAAATAGCTCAGTCTGCTGAATGCCCATAGAAATAATTGAGGAAAATCCTTTCCAAAGACAGTTAATGAAACATCCAGAATTTTCTTCATGAAATGAGGAGTCTTTTAAAAGCATGAAAAATCCCATCACCCTTGATCATACTCTGCCCCCTAAGCCAATCCAGGGAAGCCTAGATCTCATCAGGTTGACAGCCTGATGCCATCATCCCTCAAGGCATAGACACTGACACTGGCTCTTCCTCACCTTCTTCTTCCACATCTCTGCTCTCACAGCTGCACACAAGCACCAACACTGTAGGACCTTCACCATCTTCAGGGAAATAACAGCATGGTACACTTTTGGAGCCACATTCCCGCAGACAGTGTATTATTGTGGGAGAAACCCTTGGGCAAAATGTACCCCAATGCATATGGTATCTTTTTTGTTTGATATTGTACCTCAGTTCAATATAATGTACAACAGAAAAGTCCCTAGGGGTTAATAAAAATGGCTTCTGAGCAGAGCAGAACATAGTATATAAGATTCTAAAATTTTAATTTTAAAAATTAAATGGAAGCAATGAGTGCTTGTCTCTCATCAACCTGGGCCTCAGAGAAAACTTTCCATCACATATGAAGACAAAGAACAAGGCCAAGATCAGTCAGTTTCCTGTTGATTTGAAATGCTTGTGTTACACTGAGGCTAAGAAAGAAAGAAGTGCTGGGATCTAGGAAAAGGATTGCCACATAAGAGGAAGAGTCAGGAGAGAAATGAAACACCTAAAAATAAGACAAAATAGAATTCAGAACAGAACTCCCCAGAATGGTTTTCCATTTTCAATGAAGTAAGAGAGACACAGCCTCTGTCAAAGAAAAAAAAAAAAGAACACTGCAATAAACAGTTGGCGAAAAAAGTCAAAGGCAGCAACATTAGGTTTCCCCAAATCAAAAACTTCTACCCAAGTTTCAATTCATGCCATGGCTGCTGCAATAAAAATTTAGTTCAATGAACTCGGTGAACCACAGGAAAGATTCAAGGGTTCTTTAACAGAATAGAGAAGAATGGAGCAAAACCAAAATATAAACAATCAAATTGATGATGCAGAGGACTGAGATAAGAGTAGAAATATGCAAACATGTAATTTTCTGAAAAAATGAGAAGTATCACCATAAACACAACTGAAGATATTCTCAATATTCTCATTGTGTTCAACCACGATTGACTCAAATACTCCTACTAGCAAGTTAAAACCAAAACACCAAAAAAGGAGAAAAAAGGCTAATATTTTTGAAACTTAACAATAGAACACATATATACATATATATTTAACTTATGTATATTTCATATATTATAGATTTCATATACTTACATTTATATAAAAGATTCAGGATAGAGTTGATTGACTCTAGAGTCTCTCAGCACACTATGAAACTGACATCAGGAGAAAGGACCATGGAATTCTTAAGCTTCCATGATTACTGTTTTCAGTAACCAAAGAAAAACGTGTCCTGTTTCACCAGAGCTCCACTCCTTACCCCAGAGAAGCCTAAAGAGTTCCCTTTCCCTTTAGGGAACTCCATTCAGGCCAAACCTGGACTCTTATCTTCCATGAAACAAAGGATTTCAAATGAGTCAATATGAAACAAAGCTGGGTGTTTTAAACATAGAAACAAAGGTGTTGATGGAGGGAAGGGAAGGGGGAGAGAAAGAGAGAGAGAGAGAGAGAGAGAGAGAGAGAGAGAGAGAGAGAGAGAGAAGGGAGCGAGGGAGGGGGAGAGAAATTTCACTGCGTTCCCTTTCCCTTTAGGGAACTCCATTCAGGCC
>NC_022020.1:33246472-33255198 GCF_000317375.1 Microtus ochrogaster | reverse complement strand
GGAGGAAGGAGAGAGGAAGGGAAGGATGGGTGAAGGAGGGTAAATAGAGGAGAAGAATAAGATGGTGGTGGGCTTTGTAAACAGCAAAGCACTTAAGTACAATGGGTATATACAGGATATGAATGACACTCAAATTACATCTCTAAAAGTTACTACGAACTCTCCCACCTTTGTATTTTTAAACATCGTAGTTTGTAACAATGCTTTAAAAGCTGAAAAGCAATGTCTTCCTAAACAAAGCTGTAATCTGGATCTCTGAGGGCTTTGCTAAAGTTTAGGAAAGAGGAGGGCCATGATCAAGGTGATAAAGCATTTTAACCCTAAGTAAGTGCAGCTTACTTATCATCTTGGGCATTTTTGTTCAAGACCTTGCTAGAAAATCACAGAAATCATAGTGCCTCACTAAGTAACTGGCTTACACCAGTAGTGCCTGAAGTTCCTAAGCGCTCTCCGCAGAAGAGACAAGCCAGGTCCCCAGAGGATGGGTCACTTTTTTCCCCTCAACTTTTACATTATTAATATTAATATTTTGCTTCTAATGAACAAACAATTAAAGGGAAACATCACCTCTGAAAACTGGTAATATTTATTTTCTCCCTTCAAAATCATCTCCTTGCTTGAGGGTCCACACTGTTAATCAACCAAAGAAGCATTTCTTGATGAGTTTTTATGAAGATCCTGATTCTTTCTGCACACAGTGTTCTGAGCCATCATGACAAATTGACCTGAATTGTCCTTCACATTTAAACCAGCTGGCACTGCAGGGCAACATAACAAGGCTTTTTAACCTAAGCAGATTGCTCGGTGGGCGTTCTTTAAAAGTTTACAGAGTGAGTCTACTTAGAGATGTCACTTGAAGTAATATGGGAAACTTTTGATTAATACTGATTTATTGTGAAGTATTAATTACGTGAATATAGAATTTCCACTCACAAAAAGTCTTCTAAAACATGAAGTCTCAAGACTACGGGACATACGGAAATATTCAACAGCCATATGCAAAATTTAAGAGATTATTGATGGAGAAAAGTAACTGTCTGGTTAATCACTTGAAGATAAATTTAGAATTCAAAAATAGGGTCAAAATGTAAAATAAACTATATTCAGTCAGCAAGTTATTATTATGCATTTGGTTCTAAATCACTATTACAAAATTTACAATGAAAAACGATCCATCTGTGGATCGTGCATATACAATAAACACTTCTACTTACTCTTCAGAATAAATATCTAAATCTCTAATCAATGGAGCCCTAAACTTTTTATATCTGATTCTATATGCCGTACTCTGCTTTGACTCAAAACACCAAAACTTTGGGTTCCCTAACAGTAGAGTATAATAATACTAAGATGACTATAATTTTCTACAATTATTTTCATAGAATATATTATAAATAGAGTTTAAAAATAAAAATAGTACATAGAAATATATTTTTATAAATGACATAGAAAAGGTGCATATTAAGAGGATACCTACATTTTCAACTCTTAACGATTGAACAAACATTTCTATCTCTTAAAGCATTTACCATTTGCTTGAGGTAAAAGTGGTCCTCATATTTCTTCCCAGATCTTATAAAATCTGTAGTCCATAATTGATATTTATAGTCACCGTACAATGGACAGAACACCAGAGCTGGTTTCTCTTATCTAACAGCAGTATTCTCTCTCTCTCTCTCCCTCTCTCTCTCTCTCTCTCTCTCTCTCTCTCTCTCCCTCATGCTTCATCATTTCATTCTTAACATCTATAAAGAAAATCAGCTTTTATACATTCCATATGTATGAGCCAAAGCTGTTTCTGTCTTCCTATAACTGACTTATTTGACTTCACGTAAGACCTCTAGTTCCATCAACATTGTCATAAATGACAGGAGTTCAACATTTGGAATAACTGAATAGTATCTCATTATGCATAAGTACTGCAGTTTTGTTTATCCAATCATAAGCTGATGGACAATTAGGGTATTTCCATTTTCTGGCCATAAAGAGTAGTGATGCAATAAACAGAGGCATGCACATGTATTTTTTTGCATATGTAATCTAGTACTGGGTTTACTGAAAGATGCATTACTTCTAGCTTTGATTTTTGAAGGATCTCTGGATTGTTTTCCATCATAGCTATAACAACTGAAATCTTACCATGTGTGTAGAAGTTCTCTTTCCCTTATTTCTTTACCAGCACTTCAGAGCTTAAAAACAAATCAAACAAACAAACAAACACAAAATAACCTTTCTAACTAGAATGCAATGGTGTTACATGGGCATTGTGCTTTGCATATTCTAATTAGTGAATTCTTTCCACCTTTTTATGTTCCTGTGACAAGTTTTGATTTTATGTCTTCTAAAAGATGTCAATTTAACTACTCGTCAGTTTTTCATCAGATACTTTTTCCAATTGAATTGTTGACTTTTCTCAGTGCTGACTTTCATATACATACATATACATATATATTAATATCTCTATATATTAACATCCTGAACATATATATGGGATATATAAATACATTCTAGATGTTAATCCCTAATCAGATATATAACTTTTAAAAGTATATTTTAATAGAATTTAATTTTTTGAACTCAATATATTTAAATTATTTTTGCCAAGTCAAATTTTCCAATTTTCTTAGCTCTGTCTACCTGTAATAGCCTACAGAAAAATAAGGCATTTCTTGGGGCAATAGCTCTAGAAGAAAAGATGAGTATGGCATCTGATGTTGCCTGTCTCTGGAGGACTTGCCTGCCCTAATTACACAAAAATTCAGCCAACCAGCTCAACCTAATTTTTTTTTCTTAATTGGCTGTCACAGTTTTTAAACTGTGGCTGTAAAACTTAATTTACATTTAGGTAGAAAAAAATTTAGAAGTAAATGTCTAAAAACTGTGCTCACAGGGGCCACTATCAACATGACTTATAACAGTGCCATGTGTCTGAGAAGGATCACTCCTCAGTCTATCAAGTACATTAAAAATACAAAACTCAAAAAAAAAAAAAGAAGAAATCTCAAAATTGGACGGAAAGAGATGAGAAACTGGAGAGGCCAGTTATGAGAGGAGTTGGGTGGGTGAAGTGTGTTCAAAGTATATTATTAAACTCTCAAAGAATAAATAAATCATTGCTTAAGAAAGACACAACTCATTGCAAGTATACGTAAACAATAATGCCATCTTTTTTGGCTGTAAGTCAATCTCTCAATTCTACCGTGTGTTCCAGCCATGGTTTTACTTTTTAGTCTATCTGTTATGGCTTGTCTACATGACTATGTACCTAGCACTCCTTCTAAACCCAAAGGGAAATTTCTTAGGGGATTTCCAGCTTGAAGGACATGGCTACCATAGATAGGCTCAAGTCCCTTCCCATAGTGCTCTCCTTTCAGCATTTCTTAAACCCTCTTCTTCTCATCTGGCTCCAAAACAAGTACTTGTTTCATTCAGTCTCGTCTTTCTACTACCATTTCAAAGATGCTATTGCTTCCCTTTTCTCATTTGCACCACGGTTTAGTTGGAGTTTTTATAATCATCAAGTATAAACAGAACATCAAGTTTGTGTTGCTTAAAAAGCAAATACCTATGTGTATATACACATATTCATTCATATATAGACATATATAGAACCTAGTTGCTATTTATTTCCTAAACAATTGAAAGTTTTATGTGTGATTGGCACCATTTTGCATTTTTTCAGCTCCCAGCAGAATAATGACATCATAGTTAAAACCATAGTTATTCTTCAAGTAAGGGTTAAGTGAGAAAGTTCCATTTCCATACTAGAAATGGTACAATATTAATGAAATTATTGCTATTTCAATTTCATGCACCATTCTACCATTTAGTCTGTGTTCTCATTAAAAAATGTCAACCATTTCCAATTATTGATAGTTACTGCACTGTTTCCATGAGAAAAATACATCACAATTTATTTCATATAATTACAAAGACAGTTAAAGGCTTTATGTTTTAAGCTGACTGCTCTTTAAATTTGTTTAGTTAAGAACATCTTTTAAATTTGAAATGAAGTCACTAAACTTAATTTCACTTTATTAAACTGACAAATAATGTTCAATATTTTCTCATGTGTTCCACATGGTAATAAATTTTGCATATATTTATTTTGCTTATACTATCTAAAAACTTTGAAAGTAATTGAGACATTTATCATTTTATATTGAGGCTTATATTAAGATGAGGCTCTGCATTTCTTATTTTTAATTGAAACAGAACTTGATTTAATAAATTGGAAGCATCTCTCTTACAACTAGACTTTTCTAATGGCTGGAGAGATAGATCGCTAAGCTGTTAAAATCATATACTGCACCTGCAGAGAACCTGCATTCAGCTCTCAGTACCCACTCAGGAGACCCACTACCTCCTGTAAGTTTCACTCCAGGAACACCCAACACCTCTGGTTTCCATGGGGACCTACACTCACATCTATCAGTGGCAACAGTTGACACACAGTAGGCACCCAGATCTTTACTGAGTAAATGAATCACCAAATATCTATCCCTAAGATTCATATGGATGCATGTATACCTAGCTAGTATGTATCTCATGTTTATACCATGATCTTGCATATTTTGAATGCTTATTGTCCCTTATAGGTAAAAAAGGGGATATATGGAGATTAATTAAAAAACATTATTTCGCATCTGAGAATGAAAGAAATAACATCACATGTTGTAGTGTGAATTCTAATTGGTTTTAATAAAAACTGGAAATCAGATATTGGAGTAAATGCTGAATAATCAGAGAAATAAAGGAGCCAGCCACTGGAGAGACTTTTCACCTCTACCGAATCCTCAGACTGAAGGGGGCAAGATCCTGTCATCACAAATCCTCAGACTGAATGGCTTCAGCTCCTGTCTTATATTCCTCTCTCTGCCCAACCATATCCCTTCCTGTCCCTAGAGTTGGGATTAAAGGCACGTGTTTCCCAAATACTGGGATTAAATTGTGAGCTACCACTGAGTGGCTCTGTTTTTCTTTTGTTCTGGATCCACCTTGTGTAGCCCAGGGTGGCCTTGAAGTCACAGAAATCCATCAGCCTTTGCCTCCAGAGTGCTAGAATTAAAGGTGTGCACCACCACTGCCTAGCTTTCATGGCTAATTGGTGACTTCCTCCAGACTCTGATCCTCAGGCAAGCTTTATTTCTTACAGAACAAACAAAATATCACTACAACGTGTTTTTATTCTGGTTCCAGGTCTCTGGCCCCACTCAGGTGTACTACTAAAAGGATTAATAGTGCTTATTGCAATGACCCAATTAAATTAAAAACTGCTGTCAAGTGCAGGGCATAGCTAGAGGTGTGTACTCAAAAGGACAGTCTAAAAAATAAATAGATACAGACTCCTGTCAGCCCCACAAAGAGTTGATAGTCTACTGAGACCATAGCTGCATAGGTAGCTAATGATGCTGTTAGGGTGGAGGCCAGCATAGCCCAAGGGGATGACGGTCTGGTATAGAATATTGTAGAGATGTGGATAAAGAAAACAATCACTTCTGAGGACAAGGACTTGAAGGGACGTTTCATGAATAAAAGGCACTGAAACTCAAATTTTTCAGAGAGCGAATAGTAGAAAGAGGATAGGAAGACATTCTTACTTATTATTCAAACTTTCATTTCATCAATAACTTCTTGATAATTTTAAGTCTTGTACGTGAAGAAAATTGGCTGAGAGCTCTGCAGAGAAACATTTAGACTGCAGAACGGCACAGTATAAAGTAACAAAAAAATGGAAGACAAAATTTTTCAGATTAAAACTGGTAAGTGAATTAAAACGGTGTTTTGGGCTTAAGCGTCAGAAAAGCAAATAGGTTAAAGAGAAAACAACCCAATGTGCTAAAAATTTGATGCTTGCATAGATTTTCTGTATCAGTTTTCTTACATAAGGGTGATTATTTAAAAACTAATTATTAACAATAGAAACCGCACAAGGAAATAGCTGTAATTTCAGTAAAACTCAGCTTTACTTTGTTGTGTTAAAACATCCATTTTTAAGGAAACATTTTTTTATTCATCTACTGAATCAAACAACAAAGATTCCCTCTTCTTCCTCAGTGCCTCTGATACCAATGCACTGTTTCAGCTAGTGAGATCTTCATGCAATTTAGCCACAGATTGTTGCTTTTCAAATAGACCACGTACTTTAAAAGTTAATTTGTCGTCAGTCTCTGTCCTTCTTCATTTTTTTATTTTGTTTAGTTTTCATGGTTTTTTTTGCTTTTATAATTTCTGTAGATGATTGTATATCTGAATTGTACGTGCTTATTAGTGTCTTATTTTATCCCTTGCTTAAGTGTTTGTGTGGTTGTCCTTATGAATTTGGGTTCAAAAGCAATTCTTGTCAGAATCTCATTTTGTGCAATTTAATATCTCTTTTTACAGTCTTACCAAGTCTGATTCTTCTCAATCCATTCCTTTAAAGAAAACGCTTCAGATTTTTCTCTTGAAGCTTACCTTTTATGTTTTGGTTCATTAGTTAAACATTTCTTTAAAGGATCTCTTTGCTTTTATTTTACATATATATATATGAGTGTTTTGTCTACATGTATACATGTGTACCATGTGCATGCAGTACCTATGGAAGCCAGAAGAGGGTGGTGGATTCCTCTGAAACTGGAGCTACATATAGTTATGAGCCTATGTCTGGGTGCTAAGAACCAAACCTAGGTTCTCTTCAAGAAAAGCAAATGCTCTTAACTATTGAGCTATCCATCTAGGCCCTCACTTGCTAAATATTAATAAATTTCTGCTTGTACCTCACATTGTTTTACTGACAGCGACTACAGCAGTCAAGAGAATCCTCTTAATAAATCTACTGGTCTTATAATCAGTGTTATATTTTGTAGGATATATAATTTCTGTGATTATTTCTTGTAGCCACCTTTTCTTTTCAATATGATTAGAATGCATGAATGATAAATACACAACACATGTTTAATCCATCTTCCATGCAACATAAAAACATAAATTTCCTGTTGCTTTTAATCTCTTCTGTTCTCCAAACTGGAGAGTCCTGGCTTGCTACTTATCTGTGTCTAATCTGCCATTAAACTAAGTAATGATATCTTCAAACCCTGCCATCATATTTTAATTACAAAGACATCATTTATCTTCCCCAAATGGCTTGCTTTTTTGTAGATATGACATTCTCTCTGCAAAAGCAATTAGCTTCCTTAACATGTCTTTGGTTCTTGAAATGCAGAAATTATCAGATTATCAGGACCATTTGTTGCATTCGGCTGCACATTCTCAGCCCTCATCATCTTAGCTTTACATTCTTTGTCAGTCTAGGAGTGTGTGTGTGTTTAGGTTGCTTTGCTGTATGGCAATCTGTACTATGTGTTGTTGTTTATTTATTGGTGGGGAGGGTCCTACATGTACCACTGCACATGTGTAGAAGTTAGAAAACAAATTCTGGGAGTTAGTTCACCCCATCTATGATGTAGGTTCCAGGGAGCCAGGGTTGAACCTGGGCCTTTACCAGCCAAGGGATGGACCTCTTCTGGCCTCATTTGACCTTGACCGAAATTGTTGAGTACTTCTGGGGGAAAAGAGGAGGCAGACTGGTCCTTATGCTCAGAAAAACTGTGATTCTGCTACGCGCCCAAATGTCCCAAAAGCCTTATCCACTTCTTGCTTTGCTGCAGTTTTTGCTGAGAGCCTGGGATTGTTTTGCATAGAGGCAGTGCTGGTCTCCAGCTGTTTCCCACTATGCCTTTCCCATAGTGTCATTCCACAAGAAATGAGCCCACCTGCTTGCCCCATCCTTCTATTTCCATCATGACTTATTGTGTTAGTGCAATGCGATATAATACTTTTATTATATTTCAGCTAATTAATGAGATATATTGAAAGTACACATGTGTTCAGTCGATTGCTTTATCCAGTTACTTTCTTTTCATGCACTGTCAAACTAATTCAGTGATAATTCTCTCAAAATTGATAACTTTTACTTAGAATATGGAATTCCAGCCACATGCGTTGAACATACCCTTCAACAAATACTGTTACTGAAAGCCCACAGAATCAGTGAGCTGGGTGCTGTGTGTCGCCTGGGCTGCTTGCTATGCTGTCCTAGTTTAGCTTCACATCGATCCTCCCAAGCTCTACTTCTGTCATTCTCAGCCTGGGACTCTGAAAGCCACAGCTCTTCCTTCTCCAGCTGAGACACGAGGCTCCGCCAACAAGGGTCCTTGAGAGGGAAGAGAAGGCTCATGGAGAGACAAGGGATGCTCTCCTTCTAGCCTGCTTCTGTTCTGTTTTCTGTTTTTTGTCGGTATGGCGGCTGGCTATTCCATTGTGTACCATTCCCCAACTGTCAGCACTGTGCTCCCTCATAGACCCCAGCTATGACCTCTGGTCCTGCCCAACCAAAGGCTTGTGCTCCAAGCCCATGCAGTATCTCTGTGTCATGGCTGAGGTGGAAGTGACTCAGCAACACCCAATTCTCAGGGATTTCAATCCTGGCTCCGTGAGCAGCCCATCTATGCAACTAGCTTTTAAGAAGCCCGATCTCTTCCTTCTTAGCCCCTAGATGAGTGAAAATTTTGTATTTGCTTTTTCAGGTTTTCGGGTCCTGACTTCCAACTGTTTATATTAACTTTCTCCTGTTATGACAATTGCTTGCTGTGGTTTTTACTCTGAACTGGAAGCTGAATATGTATCTCTGTCAACAATAGTTATATTTGAGTGGTCCTTGGCATCCCATCAAAATGATGCCACTA
>NC_022020.1:33239942-33246372 GCF_000317375.1 Microtus ochrogaster | reverse complement strand
GGGAGGAGGGGGAGGGAAATGGGAGGCTGGGAGGAGGTGGAAACTTGTTTTTTTTCCTTTTCTCAATAAAAAAAAAATAAAAGGAAAAAAAATGATGCCACTAATTTTGCTGTCTATAAAAATTATCATTATTTTTATATTTTTTGAAATTTATATTTCAAAATATATTTATGTATTTTACTGACATATTTAAAATATAATAAAAGAAAATTGAGTGTAAGCCTTTCTTCTGTCTCCTAATTTCAAAGTGGTTAGTGCCAGATAACTTGGATAGTAAATAAAAATATTTCCGTGAGACATCCCCCAAGCATTGCTTTGATAGCAGCAGAACATCATAATACTCATTAAAACCTTTGGAAGTCTTTCTGGGGACCAATTAATCATAGGATACTTTTCTATCCAGGTCTACAGAAGGGCTAATGTCAAACAAAGGATGCTACCAACTAGTGTTGAATTGTGTGTTTATCCTACATCCACCTAAATTATATTTATTTAAAAGTACACAGCAAAGGGGGAACAAATGAAATGATAGACAATTTATTGGGCTTATGTTTAGCTTTTGAAGAAAACTGAAGAATGATACTAATAGCCAATAGTCAGCTCGATGGAAGGCACAGAAGCAGAAGGCAGTTCTGGATGGATTATGAGCACCAGTATCCGTCATGCTGCCCTCAGTGACTAAGTGTTTACATTCAGATACGTTCTCTCTGGGACATAGCTACAATCACTAGCTTTAGCAAAACGAACTCCAGAAGAACTGACAACACAACATACAAAGAGCCATTGTTTTTTTCTATTCCACCATGGATTTCCAGCATGTACTGGATTGATAGCTATTATGAAATCAGGACCAAAAATCTGGCTTTTACCCCTGGTGTCCCCCTCAGAACTCACAATCACAGGAAGATGGATAAGAAGCCACATCTTCTTAGGATAATGCCAAAGTTACCTAAAGAAACTTAAGCATTACTGCCTGTGTTCCAAATCTACCAATCAATGATTATAAGCTGGGTATAAAAGAACCACTCTTACTCTGCCAAAACAATGACCTTACCACCCTGGTGAGTAGCTGGCAGTTCTCTGCAGGTGAACTAGATAGTTAAGAGGGCACCAGTGCAGTCCAGGTACAACAATGGCTTGTGGGCTGAGCATGAGAAGATGAACATCTGTGTGTTGTATACAAAAATAACTGAGTGACATATCCCAAGAGAGCTTTGAAGAATGCTATCCTTTAAAATGTACCGCATTTCTCCTTTCTGACCACGAGCTGTATTTGTCATTGTCCAGACCAAATCAAGAAGCAATGTTTTAACTGGAGTCATTTCTTTAGTGTCCTAAGAGAAATATGCAGAGGATCATCTTGCTGAAAATTATTCTTTGAGGCTTGCCACAAGTCCTCAAGAGAAAGACAATATGACATGCTTTTAATTACAGCTTTGTTCTTGTTGTTTAGCACTGTCTTCTAGCAAGAACTGAAGGTAAGGGTCTAGCTGGGCATGGTGGCTCATACCTTTAATTCCAGCACATGGGAGGTGGATGTATCACTGAGTTTGCCGTTAGCCTGATCAACATAGTAAGTTCTAGGGCAGTAAGACCCTGTCCCAAACATGTGACACATGACATTCACACACAGACAGACAGAGACACAGATATATATAGAGAGAGATTCTCTGTGATGCAAATATGCTGAACCTCTAAACCCATAAGTTAATTTGGGAAGAAAGGCTAGCTCCATCTAAGAATCTAATACATCTTGTAGTTTGCCCAAATGAACTTAAATTTTACTTAATTTCCTCGCTGTGTTAGAAGACAAACCAACTTTTCTAATTGGTTCAACAGTTGTTGAACACTGTTACTAAACATTTTAGTCTGTGAATGATTTTATTTATGGCTTCAGAATCAACTGGAGACTCAACACATTAAGTGAAAGAATCTCAAGCACTTGGTTTCTTTTTACATTTGATGTTCTTGCCGTGCTTTCAGAGCCAATTTGGGGAAGAGTATACAAACACACTTGATAGGGGTCTAACAGTGTCTAACCAAGAGCACTTTACCTATGTCCTTGGGTTTCCTTTGGTCTCTACTACAACTTTTGCTTCCTTGTCTAACTGGTCAAAGCAATAAAGAAAAGCAATCTGTTTTTGTGTTTTGCCTCATTTACACTTTCACTGTAGAGTTAAATACTCATCTGGTAGCCACACAGTGAAATACATATATGGAAGAAATGAGTAAATGCCTCAAATACAATACACAAACATGAATACGGCCTTGGTTTTGATCACTGTGAAGCTTAGAGCATCATCTCAGCTTCAGGTCAGAAAACTGAGGCTAAAGAAACACATGGACCACAGGCTGGTTAAACACAGAATTTAAGACACAATGTGTTTCCTGATCTTTAATCCCATCAAAACGCTGTCTTTCATCAGAAACCAATTTTAAAACTTAAATATGAGCACAAGAGCCAAATAGGAGTCAAGAAATACATTTGATTATTTATCGTGTGTGTGTATGTGTGTGTGTGTATGTGTGTGTGTGCTTGTGTGTGTTGATAGTTGGTAACATGAAAGAAATAAGCAGTTAGTCATTGCAAAAAGGAGTACAGGGGAAAAGGTTGAAATCACACGCAGGGAGGAGAGTCCAGTTTTCAGGCAATTCAACCAATCCAACTTTAACATTGTTTACATAAAATACCCATGTTATAATAAGTACAAGCATCCCCTGCTGTTGGTACTCACCACTATTGCTTACACCCCATTCCATTCCTTGGATGCCCCTTTTCTCTTGCTGGATTCCATCCTTTTGTAATCCTCTCTCCAAAAATCTGTAAGACGTAGAATATGTTAGTATTTGTCCACACTTTGCAAATTTTATCTTTTTTTCTTACATAATTATTTACTGTGGAACAGAGTCACAGGTTGAGTTCTTATTTTCCAGAATTTATGAACGTATTTCATTACCTTCTAATATGCATGTTCAGTACAGATAATCTATAGCCCACTTAATGGTCACATTCCAGGGGCTCTTTAGAATTACCTAATTACCTAATTTTTAACCTAGGGTCACTCGACACACAATTGTGAATTCTTGTCTTGCACGAAGAGATGTGACTATGAAGGCTAAAAGTTGTGCCACTGGCTACTCTGCCAACTTGTGGAAGTAAAGGGCATTTGTCAGAAGGAACTGTGTTCAATTTCATATGGAAGTGCCAGACAGGGCAGAGAAGGCGCTGTGTATGTATAGCATTCAGTTTTTTCCTTATTTCTCGTATTCACCAGCTTAGTCAGCATCTGGTTCAAATCAGCTGAGCATCCATGGTCATCAGCGACTACAGAGCCCCGTACTGATATCCATGGTCTTCAGCAACATCCCAACCCAGATGTTGCTGAAAACACATGCACTCTTCTCTCTAGAACCAAAAATGAAAAATACCTGGGCTTTTGTCTATGTGTTTCAAAATTTTAAAATCCAAACTTTTAAAATTACTTTATCTAATGTTGATCTGATGAGACGGATTTAAAAATACTGGTTGAGGAAAATTATTCTCTAAATTAAAAATATTTGAAAACCATAAAGAGTCTCCTTTGAGTTCATCAGATAAGATGCAACATATTTTAATAAAACAAGTGAGCTTACATTAGATTTGGGAAGGCATAAAAGAAAGGCTGCATTTGTCCCCAAGGATAGTTTAGGTAACAGACCAGCTAATTTAAAAAAAAAATGCTATAAATTCTAGCTGGTAGAGACCTAGAAATTACATATTTTCTAATCCTATTCTGAGTATCAAAAATCTTTGATTGAGGTAGGCAGGAATGTTTAAGGACAAATTTACATGTTCTAACAGACGGCTGCAAAAAGCACTTCTGAGAATATTTACAAAGCTCGCCCCCAGATGATGTGAAGGCCACAGGTGACTTTCAGTCGCTGATGAGAGAAAAATCAAATTCTTGCCATTTCATCTCTTTACAGAGGCAAGGGTTCTGGAGGTAAGGGATGCAGAAATTCTCGGTGAAAAAACGTTAATGTGCAGAGGGTTGACTCACTGTGATGGTAGTCTTGACCTAGCGTTGGGTTCTACACTGATTCACAGACTTCACTGGAGTGAGAAGATGGGACAGGTTTGCAAACCCTGGAGAGGAGCATGGTCTCCCTGCCTCAGGCAAGCATATTCGCCTGTAACCATGCTGAAAGTCCTTTGTTCCTGAGCATAAGGAACTGTTTCACAGAGGAAACAAGTAACTCAATCTTAACATTCCTTATTTGGTACTCTGCTTCTTTCTCCCAAGTGAGTATGACGTTCGTTTTCCACTTCAAAATCTCCCTTTGAGAATGTTGGTTACTCATGGCGGGACTGGAGGTAAAAAGGAACTGCCTTTGCTCTCCTGAGGCTTGGTTCCTGGCCACAGGTGACAAACATATATGCTAATAGAAATAAGAGTCCTAAGCTTCCTCCCGGCCTTTCTATCTAATACAAATTGTGAAGTAAGCCGTGTTGAGAGTGGAAATTCTTCTTTACCCCTATCTCAGTTACGCTCTTGGCAGAGCAAAGCCTTTGTGTCAGCAAGGCAGCAGGTTCCTCCCCGGAGGCCCAACTCTCAGTTATGTGGGGGTGATAAGTAAATGCCTCTCTGATCTTGGTTCCAAATGAGTAATGTGTACTGTGTTATTCACTTGGAACCAAATACGCCATCTGTTTCTCTTTACCAAAACCATGTGGCTGTAACATGAAAGTCAGCTGTGTGCTGGCCTAGCGGAATTACTCTGCTTGATTAGCACCGAGGCTGTTTTACAATGTTCCCTTAGAGAGAGTCTTCATTGCTCTTAGTTTCCGTTGCTGTGGTTTTGCTTTGGTTGTTGTTGTTCTTTTGGTATTGGAGAAGTGGAAAGTGTTCAGGTTATCCAAGCTATGGATGCTGACTCTGGCGCCATTAATCCATTCTCATTATTTCAGTTTCTTAAAGCAGTCCTCTCAACACGTGCCAGAGCTAGAAAGAGCACAGCGGGTGATCCAGGACGCAGCTGTGGGGGTTGAGAGCATCCTTCCTCCCTTCTTCAGTCACCAGCACTACCTGTCCCTTACCTCCAACAACTTCCTCTTTTCTGTTGTTAACTTCCTGCACCAATCTCATTTGAAATGCCTAAGCTTCTCTGATGGGTTTACCTAATGCCAATAACACAAAATCTTTTCAGTTGAAATGGAATTTAGCCTCATTACCAGGTTATCATTATTATGTTTACTTAAAAAATAATAATATTATCTGAAGCAGCGTGGCTCACAGGGCAAATACATCATCTACTTTTATAAATAAACTTTAGGGGGACAGAACCACATTCATTCTTTATACTTGGTGTCTGTGTCTACATTCATGTTCCAACGGCTGATTTGAGTAACTGTAAAAGACACTGTATGGCATACAAAACTTGAAGAGTTTAGTAATTATCCCTTTCAGGACATCTTTACTAGACCTCAGTCAGTGGTCCCCACACTATGTGCTGGGGGTTTCTTTTATTTTCTACATGACCTTTCCACTGTTCTACTTTCTTGTCTGTAAATTGAAGATAGAAATAGAACCGGTTTCAGGGAGTTCTTGTAAGGATGGCGTGAGTCAATGCAATTGAAGCGCTTAGCATTGAGTCTGGGCAAACACTCAATAGACAGCGATGTTCGAGCCTGACGTCTTATTTGACGCTGTTGGCATTAACTCTTGTGACGTAGCTTAGAACAGAGGACACGTAGGGCTCAATTCATACATGTCACTGCCTGAGGGATTTTAAGAAAGCTATTTTTCTTTGATTTTTCTCTCCATAATGGGAATAATGAAAAAAAATTGTATAGGCCAAAAATTTGTTAAGATGTTTATGAAGACCAACAACAGCAAGAAAACTCAGAAAACAGGAGGTTGAGAATCAGAACAGCAGCTTCCCAGGTGCTGGGATAAAAGGAAATAAAACCCTCTCAGTGTTTTAAAGTAAATGGATTTTTAAAACAGACCATGTAACTTAGGGAAAAACATCAACTAAATGTAAAGTTAAATAACAACCTTTGGGAAATAAAAATTACTAATTGAAAAACACCCGAAACCTCTTGTCAACCTCCCTTGGCATGGGCTAAATAAGAAAACCATAACCAAGAGAGTATTATGGTATCTGGGGGGATTCTGAGAGGTGAATTTGGAGGTGGGGGTGCTTACTCTTCTGCGGTTTCCTCATTAAAGCAAGAACTAATAAGATAAGTTAAACAAAATGTAAGGACAACTTCTACAACAAGCCTTGGTAACAAATGAAAAGCAGTGCCCAGTAGGACCAGAAGCCAGTGGGATTCAAGAGAATAGTGACACACAGGTAGCAAGAAGAAGAAGGGAAAAAGAGAAGCGGTACAGGAGGGAGCCAAATTAGCAATGACCCCAGAACAGGGACGTTTTAAACAGCATGG
>NC_022020.1:33214434-33239222 GCF_000317375.1 Microtus ochrogaster | reverse complement strand
ATATATATATATATATATTTCAAAGACATATAGCAGACATGGCCTTTCCGGCCATCTCAGTTTACCTAAGAAAGAATGGAAGATGCTGACACTGGCAATGGTGGGTAGTTGAAATTTAAGAATAGGAACAGTATAGTAGCTTATAGTCACTCTGTGAAACGAAGGCTCAAATCTCACTGAGGCTAAGTGGAAGTGATTTCAGCCTGGATTGATTAGCACAGTGCTGCAAACTGAGGTGGACATTGCTATATTGTCAATTAATTTAGATAAGTCGGATGAAGCCGGGAACCTAGAAATTGCAGCAGCCCTGATTTGCGTCGATTTTTTGCTTTTCTTGTAGTATAAAAGAAATGTATAGATCTTATCTGACACAGAAAGCTGTGGATTTTTTTCCTTTTTGTGCACTAATGCTGGAATCTGTGGTATAGTCGTGACAACACCAACCTGCAACAGATCCAATTAGCAGCATACGAGACATAGAACCCAGACTTGGCCCCAGCTTTCTGGCTTCCCATTGTGATATAAAGTTCTGATATGTACTTCCTACAGGGAGACTCTTCTGGGCTTTTCCTAGATTTGAGTCACTTGCGATTGAGATGGGATTTTAGATCACTGACTGAATTTGCTGTCACTTTGACTTTCTGTGATAAACATGTCCATTCTGTTCCCATGTACCTTTTATTCCACAAAGGGCTGGAGCTGGTGCAAAGTTAGCAGATTGGGTATGTTGGAGAGATGAAGATCATTTTTAAAAAGAGCCTAACATTGTCTTTACAAAAACTACCCTCAAGGGGTGCACGCAGACAGATTTAACGTGCTACAAAGTCATTTTGGGACAGATGCGGCTGTTAGGTCGGTTCTGATTCCCTGTCTTTCAAGGACAAGAAAAAAACTTATAATGATTTGAGAACAGAGAGCGGAGGACGATGCCCCCAAGCGAGACATGTGATGAAAATAATTAGGAAGCTGCCAGCAAGCATCTCTCCACAGAGAATTTAGAGGCTTCCCTGTAACGATCATATAATATAATAGGTTTGGAAAAGAAACTTAGCCAACAGTGCGCAGCAGAAGAAAACATGCAGGCTGTGAGCAGAAAAGAGGAGTTGCCTCAACAACAAAGGATTTTCTGTGTTTTTTTTTTTTTCCCCACAAATGAGGAGGCTGGGTCCCAAGGGTGAGTAAGACCCTGCCAGAAGGGTCTTCCCTTCATGCCTCTTCTTTTTTCTTCTATTTTTTGAGATTATACTATAATTACAACATTTCTTCCTTCCCTTGCCTCCCTCTAAACAAGTACCCTTCCTTACTCTCTTTCCCTTTTATAACCTCTTTACTCATTATCTAATAAATTAATTTACTAATTAATTCTGCGTAGGTTAGAGATCAGTTATCATAAAAGGGATCCACAGTCCGGACTTTACTCTAACGCAGAGTGGACATAGCAGTGACCACAAGGGCCCTTCCTCAGCTTCTTTCAAAGAAAGAGCAGCTCTATCAACTACAGGGAGAGCAACCATCGTAAATATCTACAATGTACATTTGAACAAAAGGAAGGATCGAATGAAGAGTGTAGTTAAAATCACAGTCTGCATGATCTGGATAAACTCCGTGCATAGGATGCTAAAAGTGAGAAATATACAAAAACTCAGTGGATGACAGTCCCGGGTAAAGCCTTTGCTGAGCATGTGCAAGGTCCTGGATTTAATCCCTAAAAGAAGGAAGGAAAGGAGGTGATCCATCAAGGAGCCACAGGGTTAGGGTTGGAGAGCTATTGTAATGGTCTGGACAGCCTAAAGGAGGTAGTAATGAGAAGTAAAAGGATATATACAAAAAATGCAAAGGGACGATGAATGACCTGAAATGGCAGTAAGAAGAATTATTAAAAGAAACAACGTTAACTCAGGAATAAAATGCAACCTGGAGACTCTGAACTCTGAGAGATTGCAAGTTGACAGTGTCATGGAGAGAAGGTATGCATTTGGGAGTCACTGTTGGGCTGGGGGAATGGTCCAGTCACTAAGGTCTTGCCTGGTAAGCATGAAGGCCTGACTCAGTCTTAGAACCCACGAGAAAAAGGCTGGGTGTGCTGGTGTGTACTTGTATTTGCAACAGTACGGAGGCATTGGGCAGTGAACTTTGCCTCATCAGTGGGCCCCAAGCCAGTGAGAGGCTGTTTCAAAAAGCAAGGTGGATGGTTCCTGAGGTTGTCCTGTAACTACATATATGTATACACACACACACACACACACACACACACACACACACACACACACACACACTACTATTAGAAAAATATGGTTCTAAGCATGAAATATAGGTGCATTTTAACACAGAGATGGAAACAGAGGGAGGAGAGCAGATCAAAGAGCTGATCCGCGGGGAAGGAGAATGTCAGACATCTAGTAATGGAGATGTGTGTGTGCTCGTAACTCAAGAGTTGACACCACAGACACAGATAACTGGGTTTGAAAGATCAGAAAGCATATGTAGAATGGTCCCATTTGGGGATGAATTCAGTTGAACTTTCAGCATTATTTTGTTTGATAAAAATAAAAATCCAAATAGGAAGTAAAAAAAAAAAAGACTCTAATCCGAGAAGAACAAAGCATGAACCCAGGTCACTATGACTGTCAAAGTGATATCAAGGCTTGTGAAAGTCAGACTTGATGGGAGCTGTGAAGAGCAGCCATGTCCATTTCAACACGTTAAATATCTACTTTCATGAGCTGAACAGAAAGAGTTTATGTCACACCCTCTCCAATCTGATTGTAATAAGATGAAGATGCTTTTAAAAAGAAATCACTGAAATAATTTTTAAAGAGATGATATTTATGGTTCCTAATGTACCACTGAGAGCCTATAGGGTGTGGACATTTTAAATGTAGTTTAAATGGTTGAAAAATCGTACTGTTGCCAAACAAAAGGCTATGCCTAACAAAAGGTGAAATTCAATATGCATTCACCCCATTTAAATTTAATTAACCTCCATTGGCAAATTTGGGGAGTTTCTTCTTGGAACATACGCTGAAAAGACTCTATGCTAGTGTGTGCTGACTGAATATTATTTCATTCACATCTGCTCTCACCCTCAGTTTGCTCTTTATTCCAGCTATGGTGACCAAAGCTCATTTTATAAACCCAGACATTTCTGTAGGTTATTTCATATTATATAGTAGGCAATTAGATCAAAACCTAATGCATACTAAGTGGCATAATACAAAAAGCAAATAAAAAAAATAAACAAACTTGCTGTAACATACAAATGACTGTAGCTACTAAATAAAACAGATTACTTAGTAGAAACTTAGGGTCATCCCAATCTACTGTCAAACAGTACAGCAAATCTAAAATCTCAATATTGTTTTCCAGCATGAAATTTAAGTTTATCTATAAATCATTTTTTTAAAAAGTTACTTAAAAAATGTTCCAAAGTTGCAACATTAAGCTTAAACATGTATCCTTTTTATCTCTTAGTGTTACACAGCTACCAGAGTTAGTTATTTTAATTATGCATGAAAACAGACTGTAGTTGACCAACCCAAAGGTATGGCCCACTGAACTGAAAGTAATGAATGATGAAAAATCCTTTCAAAATTTTTGTTTAATTTATTCTTGCTATCCAGCTATCGCTTCACTAGCAGGGTGAATGCTATGTCCTTAGTTCTCCTCATTAGGCAAGCATTCAGGATATTGTTTGCAAACTAGAGTGGCTTCATGTGACCTTATCTCCTACTGAGTTTTGGAATTTATATTAATAAGGATATGGTACATTATGCTGCAGTAATAAGTTGACCCCAAATCTCAGTGGATTAATGCAACAAACACGTTTTCTTCACTCTATCTAAAATTAGCCAGCCTGGAGCTTTGCTTCACAAAGTCACTGAGGATTGTGAAGCATCTATCATAATGTAGCACTATCACTCAAAACTAAAAATAAAAACCGAAACCAGTTGCTACAGAATACGCTATGAATACATCAGGAACGGAGCCTGAAATACTCTCACCGCCAATGGCACTTCAGGATGTTTGGCGAGGGAATCTAGAAGCCCCAGGAAGAGGAAAATGGAGGTGGACAGCAAGCATCATATTTACGTCAGGATTATTCTCTCTAGGAGGCAGAAAGCAGAAGCTGAGAAACTCCTTAGATGTCAAGGCAGGAGAAGTGTCTGAGTTTGAAAAAAAGCATTTAGCTTTTCTGGATCTACATCTGCAAACCTAAAACTGCGCGTGAGTTTACAGGGAGAAGACTATCAGGACGCTTGGCTATTATCCTGTCACACAAGGGAGGCTGGCTTGAGATTGTGAGTTAAGTTACACTGGGAGCAAAAAAAAGGTCTCATATTAAAACATAGTTAGACATTAAATGCAAATAAACAAACAAAAAAGAACCCTTCTGCCTGTCCTTCCTTCTCTGCTCCCTGCTCTGAAGCACCCGGAACTCACAAAACATCCTTAAATGTCCAGGAAAGCATACAATAGTCTTCTATCATTTAAAACTAGAACTTTTCTATTAAAAAATGATTCCAAATTTGGGAGCCAATAAGAGTAAACATGAAAAAAGAATAATATCTTTTTCTTGTTGGATTTATAGCATCTGAAGTTTATTTTTAAGGCTAGTCATAAATTACTGTGGAGGTTGTAAACTCAGGATTGTTCCCTATTTTGAGGTTGAAGCTGGATATCACAAGACACCAGGAGCAATAAGATGGCATTATAGAAGTTTCAGGAAGAAAGAAGTGGGTGTTCCTTTTTCTGTTAGTTTGGTTTCTCTACCAGTCACTATGCTTTTATATGGGTATAGGCACAATGTTGTATTGAAGTACATTGGAAAAGGAACTAGAAAATGTTTTAATTTAGGAGCTTATTAAAAAAGAATCTCTTTTTCTTCAATGGTTTAATTAGCCTGGCTGTTGATTGACTCTTATGATATGGAAGAAACCCTGTATCTACTGAAATCAATTTCATAATGCAAATGATTTTCTTTGTAACTTAAATTATATGAGGATGATAAAGGTCACGAGTACTAGAGGGAGATATAATTGGCTAATTACAATTAAAAAGTTATATACTTTATCTAAATTGGGAGTGGTTCCTTGGCTACAACCTTTGAAGATAAGAAGCAAACACAAAAATTAAGCCCTATACTGGATCTTAGTGTGTTGGTGATCACATGTGCATAGCAAAGAGTGTGATGGCGTAAAGAGGAAGATCAGAAGTTCAAGGCCAGCCTAGGCTATAACTACATGAAACTGATTCTTTTAAATATCTATAGATACGTATTCTACCTTACAAAACCAGAAAATAAACACAACAAAATGAAGGAGTAGAGCAGTGGAAATGAAATAAAGACTAACAATCTATCAATAAGTCCTGAAAATCAATGCGTCAGAGATTGGTTCTTTGAAAAGAGCCACAACAATCAACAAACCTTTGGGGAGAATGACAAAGTGGGGGATGGGGAATAGATTCCGGTGACTGAAGACAGCAGTGGGAGCGGGACACTGCTCCCACCTTGCAGGAATTGAAAAGATTCCAAGGGAATAATATAAAAAGTGCGCACCAACGAAGAAGATAAATTAGGCCAAAATGACTAAATTAGATGATAGGATTTCCAAATATTCTCAGGAAAAAAATGAGAAAATATTAATAAGTTTATAGTGAAAATAAAGTCCACATTAGTAATTTTAAAGCTTCCTTCAATGGAAATGTAGGTCCAGTTGGCCCAATAATGAATTCCACCAAAAGTTAAAAAAAAAAAAAAAAGAGTTAATTCCAATCCTTTGAAAAATCCCTTAAAATATGTAAAATGGTAAGTGACGCATAGAGCCTTTACTAAAATAGTCCACATATTGAGACATTAAGCATCTCTCTATAAATACAGGAAAACGGAAGTAGTTTCTTGTTTCTATTCTAACTATGAAGGAATAAAACTAAATGTTAACAATAGAAGTCATAGAAAATATACAGAGTCATGAAAATTGGCTAAAAAACAAAGGGGAGAAATAAAAATAGATTAAACTTTCCTAAAATTTCATGAAGACGAAAACACGACATATTAAAATGTACAAAAACAGTCTTAAGAGGAAAGTTTATGTATAGCTCTAAGTGTCTACATCAAAAAACCAGAGAAAACACAATAAAGCAACTGCATGATGAACACTAAAGCCTTGGCAGAATTTCAAATAACACCCAAGAGCAGTGGACAAGGAGAGATAAGCAAGATCAGAGCAGAAACTGTTGAAATAGAAATTAAAACTAAATATCGAGAATCATTGAAATGAAGTGTTAATTTTTTTTAAAAGATTAACAAGTTTGACAAACCCTTATCCAAATTAAGCAAAAGAAAGAGAAGACCATAATTTACAAAATTAGACGTGCAAAGAGGAGATATTACAACAGAAATCAATTATATCTAGAGGGTAAAAACATACTTCAAAGATCTTATTCCAGGAACTGGGGAGATAACTGAGTGATTAAGAGCGTATACAACAAATAAAACATCCAGTTCAATACAGTATTGAAATCTTAGCGTAAAGCAAGAGAAAGAGACAAAGGAGATAATACGTTGAAAAAGATAAATTCAAATTATCTCAATAACAGATAAAAGTCTCTACTGGAAGTTCTCAACCTCTGGGTCTCCACACATTCGGGGGTCAAATGACCCTTTCACAGGGTCACATAGCAGATATCTTGAATATCAGATATTACATAAAGACTCAGTAGCAAAATTACAATTAGGAGGTAGCAATGAAAGCTTTTGGTTGAGGAATTTTATTAAAGGGTCACAGCAATAGGAAGGTTGAGAACCACTGTTTTAGAGTATAAAAACATTTGGACAGTACTGAAGAATGTGAGGAATAAAATACTTTAGATCAATGGTTCTCAACTTTCCTAATCCTAAAACCCTTTAATACAGTTCCTCATTTTGTGGTGAACCCCCAACCATAAAATTATTTTTGTTGCTCAGCCTGCTTTCTTATAGAACCTGGGTCTACCAGTCTAGGGGTACCACCACCCACAATAAGCTGGGCCCTCCCTCATCAATCACTAATAAAGGAAATGCCTTACAGCCATGTCTTAGGGAGGCATTTTCTCAACTGAGGGTCTCTCTTTTCAGATGACTCTAGCTTGAGTCACGTTGACATAAAACCAGCCATCACACCACTCCTGGGTGAATACCCAAAGGAGTATACATATTATGGAAATGTTTGCTCATCTATGTTCACTGTTGCTGCATTCACAATAGCCAGGAAGGGGGAAGAGCCTAGACAGCCATCCACTGATAAATAGCTAGTGTAGATGGGGTTCACATGTACGACAGAATAACACTCAGCTGTAAATAGAAATGAAATCATGTAATTTGCAGGTAAATGATTGGAGCTGAAAATAATCATTCTGATAGAACCCAGGCACAGAAAGGCAAATGCAGACTGTTTTCTTCCATATGTGGATGTTAGCCTTGACTTTTTAGGTAAGTGTATTTTAATTGGAGTAGCATGGAAGTAAGGAAATTACTAAGGGACTTTGGTTGGATGCTTTAAGTAGGGGAAGTTAGAACACCGTTGTCATGGAAAAGGGTAAAGGTGGCAGAAAGGTGAAGTGTGCGTGTGAGATGGGAGGGTAGTATAGATGGGGTATGGAAAGGAATGACTGATGCTAAGACTTTCAAAACACCACATGGAAACTTACGACTGAAGAAGTTCCTTAAGATAGATAGGGGAGGATTTGATCAAAACACATTTTGCGAATGTATGAAATTCTCAAAAAATAAAAAATCATGGGGTAAAATCCTTATCAAATCATTGCAAAAGCTATATATCTTTGGGAGTTGTTGACTAGTGAGGGCTCCTAACCCCCAAACATTACAGATTATTGTCAATGTTCTTGATTACATGCCAGAATTTGATGGTAAGCTCCTATTTTTGAAGTCAGATAACATGAGTCATCACATAACATGGACATAATCAAGCTAATACTCATCCGGAAGCTTTTTCCCTGCTGATTGGCTTTTCATAGTTGCTATGCATAGAACCTGGGAAGTACATTAAAGTTTTATCCAGCTGTGAATCCTATGAGTGACAGAATATGCTCACTGGTGCTATAGTGATATGAGTATAAATATAAAAAAAACCTACTTTTTGATTGTATTTAATCTTACTAAAGTAGAGACTTGGCATGCTTGGTATCATTTGTGGAGCCAAGAACCCATAATGGCTAGGTAGATAACAGGACCCAGGAGAGAACGTAGTACTACTACTACTATGCTAAATGGACTTGAAATTAAACTGTCCTCAGTTTTATCTATATATACATGCTGAAATACATCTCTCAGTCCTCATCAGAGAAACGTTTTTTTTTTGTTTTTTTTTTGTTTTTTTGCTGTAGAAAGTTATTAATGCAGACACCCACACCTATAAATTTTTAGAGAACAAGAGACTGGAGAGTGTTCAGTCCTAAACAGAAAAGCTGTGGAATAATGCTTTCATATACTGTAAAGATTTATCACACATATTTGGATTAATAAAACACTGATTGGCCAGTAGCCAGGAAGTATAGGCAGGACTAGGAGAAATCCGGGAAGAGGAAAGACAGAGAGTCAGTCATCAGCCAGATACAGAAGAAGCAAGATAAGAATGCCTTACTGAGAAAAGATACCAAGTTTGTGACTAGACATAGTAGACAAGAACTATGAATGAATTTAAGTCATAAGAGATAGTTAATAGTAAGTCTAAGCTAATAGGTCAATGGTTTATAATTAATATAAGGCTCTGTGTGTTTATTTGGGACTGAATGGCTGCGGGATCAGATGGGACAAAAACCTCCATCTACATAGAACATCTGGATCATATCTCCTCCTCCCAACAATCAGGATCATTGCAGAAGAGGAAAGAGAAAAACTGCAAGGTCCAGAATTAGTGGATGACTGCAGTAAAAGATATTCTCCAAACAACACAGGGCAGTTGTACACACAAACTCACTGTAATTTTGACTGCATGTGCAATAACTATTTATGATCAAGCCAGACAGAATGCCAGGAAGGCTAGGAAGGGGATTCCTTAAATGCTACCTGTAGCTAAAGAGTTAGTGGCAACTGACGGCTGCTAGGAGAGGAAAGGCAGTTTTCCTCAGGAACGTGGCACCTGTGAGCCTATCCATGCTCCAGGACAAGGATCCTCAATCATGCATCTACTGGCGATATTAGGTGGTCTCAGATGACTTTAAAAAAAAAAAAACACATGAAACCGAAGAGGAATTATGGGTGTGGGCAACGGGGAAGGAATCTGAGAAGCAGAAATGGGGGTACATTTGATCAAAACACATTGCATCAATATGTGAAAAAAATTATGAGATAAAATACTTATTAACTCATTGTATGATGCTATATACATAAACATATAAGAGATGTGATGAGCAATGAAACAAAAAGAACAATGTGCAAATATAAGAGTAATACTGTATACATAAGAAGTAAATCTTTAAATAAATAAAAAGACTCTTAATCAAAATATTAACACAGTGAATCTAAGAACTTACAAAAATAATAGGACACAAGGCCAGGTAGGAAGTCAATTAATGCAAAACACGATATTAATAGTCTGTAGGATAAAAACTTCATACGATCATCAAAATAGCAACAACTATAAAATTTGACAGTACTGAAAAAGACATTAATAATAAGACCTTAAATAAACTTGGAATGGAAGCAAACCTAATGATGTTAAAAACAGATATCAAAATACCAAAAACTTATAGCTAAATCCCACTATTTAGTGATAAAAATAAAAATTAATGCTATTTCCTCCTAAAGTGGAAACAAGACAACTGTTCCCATAATTACTATTCAACAGTACCAGAGATTCTGGTCCTTGTTAACAGCCAAGAAAATGGCATTCCATATCAAAAAAGGAAAATGAAAACCATATATCTTCACAGATGCTATAATTCTACACAGAGAAAATTCTGAGATTTATTTAAAAAGTAATACTTAAATAAAGGTAATACTTAAAATAAAAATTCAGCAATGTTCTGCAGTAGAACAAATACACAAAATATGGGAGATCTGAAAACAAAGAAAATTCCATTTACAGTAGTACAAAAAATAATAAAAGAGGCATATACTTAGTAAGAGAAGTTTCAGACATGCTCCCGTAAGACTACAAAGCACTGGAGGCTAGGGAGATGGCTCGCAGGGCAGGGTGAGAGCACTTGTTGCTCTAATCAAGAACAAAAGTTTGATTCCCAACATCTACATGGTTATTCACAGCTATCTGTAACTATAGTTCCAGAGAATATGCTGCAATCTCCTGACCTGCCAAAACCAGTTATGCACATGATACATACATATATATATGCATATATATGTATATACACATCTAGTCAAAACACTTCTACATATAAAATAAAATAAATCTGAAAAGAAGGTACAAAGCATTGGTAAAAGAGTATAGGAAATGTAAATGAATGGAAATTTTATATTCATGGATCAGAAAATGTATTACTGTTACATTTCAAATTTATCTATAAGTACAAGCCTCTTAAAATTCTTGCTTTTTTGGTAAACTGATCTTAAAATTCACATGTCAATCAAGGAACTCAGAAAAGATAAAACATTCTTCATAAATGAGATCCAATTTGGAAGATTCATTCTTTTCCCCAAAAAAACTTTGTGCATTTATCAAGAGTAATGAGAACAGATCTATAGCTCAATGAAATATAATTGACTATCAAAAATAAGCCATTCCATTTACACTCAGTACATTTTGCACAAGGATGCCAGGGCCGCTGAGTGACAATAGAAACGCCTTGTTGGCAAATGGTAGAAGGACAATCAAACATCCACATGCAAGTAAACTAAACTGAGATAGTGGGCCTGTCACAGCACATAAAACTAAAATTTTAAACTATATCAGAGATAAAATGTGAAAGGTAAAATTCTTCTTAAACTCTTGGAATAAAAGGTAGGGGTGAGCCTATGTTATTGTGGTTAGATAATGAATTCATGGATAGACTAAAAGTACATGTGACAAAGACAAAGACTAGGTAAGTTAGCAACAAAAAAAGGAAAAATAGCTAATACACTGAGGAAAATCTCTTCAAAAAAACATCTAACAAAATCCTTGTATTCAGAAACTATAAAAACCACTTATAGCTCAATAAGGAATGTAGTAATATGAGCGGCGGGGCTAAATCCCCAGCACCCTGGCCGCCTGCTAGCTTATGCCCCGAAATAATTACATGGAAACTGTAATCTTTTAAACACTGCTTGGCCCACTGCCTCTAACCTCTTACGGGCTAATTCTCATATTTTGCCTAACCCGTTCCTAATAATCTGCATAGCACCACTAGGTGCGCTTACCGGGAAAGATTCAGCATGTCTGACCTGGTGGCTTGCTCCATCGCATCTGCTTCAGAGAGCAGGGCTATCGCGTCTGCCTGGGAGATGGGAGCATGGCGTCTCTGAGCTCACTTCCTCTTCCTCCCAGCATTCTGTTCTGTTTACTCCACCCACCTATGTTCTAACCAATAAAATGGGCCAAGGCAGTTTCTTTATTTTTTAACCAATGACCTTCCTCCATCAAAGGAAAATGCAAATAATCTCATTTAAAAGAGACAAGTAATTTATACATTTCTTCAAAAGTAATGTACACTAATGACTCTTAATTGTTTGAAAAGATGCTCAATATCATTAACAGAGAAATGTACATCAAACCTGCAATGAAAGAGTTTACTGCATAGTATTTTAAAAGACAATGTTTAAGTTTGGCAAAAATGTAGTATTGAATTCTTGTATGGTATGTTTCTGGTGGCATGGTAAATTGATACAGCCACTTTCTAAACCACTTAGCACTTCCTCTAATGGTAAGGCTCACACATTCCCCATTTGGGAATCAACTGAGAAAATATGAAAACATGCTCCTTTACAAAAACAAGCATGAATCCCTCTAACGAATATTAACATGAGCTAAAAATGGAGAGACGCCAAATGACTTTCAACAGATGTATGGATAGGTGAAATGTGGTAAATTCACACAACGCAGCATTATTTGGCCACAAGAGGGATCAGTGCAGGTACATGCTACAGCATAAACAGAATTTCAAAATATCCTAAGTAAAAAGAAGCAAATTCAAAGGTCACATAGCATCTACCCAATTGTCCAAAATAATACAGAAGAGAATTATGTAGGAACATCAAATAAATTAATGTTCACTGACAAGAAGGGAAATGAGCAAGCCTCTGACTTTGAAAAAAATTAATAATAATTTAAAAACTAGCTTTCTCCTTTTCTTGTGGGAGGGGATTTATATTGTGGTGATGACCCTAAAAAACTATGGTCATATTAAAATTTTAATTATATATTCTGATTTTAAGACTGTGTAGATATTGTATTTCAATAGAGCTGAAAAATTAAGATAATAAATGCCCATGCCTGCTGCACTCATCCCTAAAACCATGCCCTATCCCATTTGGTGCAGATCTGCAACACAAAGGCCAAGTACTGAAGAGGGAATTGAGTTTTTAACATTCAAGGACTGATATAATCTAGATGCAATAAGCAGATTTTCTTTCCCTAAAGATAAAAACAAAAGTCAATGAGAATAGTACTTATTTCTGCAGATTTCCTTGCTATGTTGTTATGACATCTCAACCTACTTTATTCAACTCTCTTACACAATCTCTCTCCATATATATATATATACTTATATACCTAGTAAAGTATAAGAAGCCGTACTTAGAAAAACAAGAATTTGATATTTTCTCTTGAAGATATAAAGTAAAAATTTTAAATTTGATTAAAAAGCAAAAAAAAAAAAAAACACCTGAAGGTAAAAAAGGTATGATTAAGCAAGAAATGGGACTCAGAAAAGTTAGTGAGAGACTAGAAGACAATAGCGGGGAGGATGGATATCAACAACATACAATATACCCATTTTTGAAAGTGCTACCATAAAATCCATGAATTTGCACAGCTGATAAGCACAAATAACTATTAAATCTG
Source organism: Microtus ochrogaster (assembly GCF_000317375.1). NCBI lineage: Eukaryota > Metazoa > Chordata > Mammalia > Rodentia > Cricetidae > Microtus > Microtus ochrogaster. The sequence continues at coordinate 33,226,227 of NC_022020.1, read as the reverse complement.
AATTTGAAGCAAGCAAACTTTTATATCACCAATGTTTCACCGATCATTTAGTGTTTGCTCTATTCAATTCTGTGTTTATTTTTATGATTCCTACAAAAAAAAAAAACCCTCTAGCTCAGTGGGCAGTTAGTTCAAGGAAATCAGGTGGTATTGAGAAGAGCTGGGCAGGAAAGGAGATTCTCTGACAGATGAGATTGCCCCAAGAAAAAGTGAGGCAGGAGCAAAGATTAATATAATACCTGGCGGTGGCATTTTAGTAACTTGGGTAAAGAAATCATTAATGGCATGTATTCACAATAAGAAAGATGTGAGACTATTTAGCTTATTTACATTTTGATCTTATGACACAAATACTAACATGAATATTGTTCCCAGGATAACATAACATGCACAAAGTTCTAAAAGCCAATTCCTCTCAAGAACTTCTAAACTAAAACACTTTTATTTAGTTATTATTTTTAATTTTTTACTGGAAAAATATTTTTGTTTTATTGCATACAACTGGTAAATTGTAAAAGCCCAAATGACAAAATTTTCATCCTTGAAATTTTTGTTTCAGAATATGTCAACATAGAAGACACTTGCAGTTCTTTCAGTAAAAGCCCCCCATCCAGTATAAACATTTGCTAAATATTGTTAATTGACTGGTAATGCTTTGAATGTCTAAAATGTTTTTGGTATATTATTTATTCATTCATTTATTTATTTTATATCCTGGCCACAGCCTCCCCTCCCCAGTCCTACCCTTTCAGTCCCTGTCTCTCATTCTCACCCCAACCCCCTATTGCCTCCTCTTCCATCTTCATCCAGGGAAGGGGAGGTCTCATATATGAATATCAACAAAACATGACATAAGACTAAGCACCACCCTGATGTGGGAATCCCCTCTGTATGCTGTGAATATGTTTTATTATCATCAGTTCATAAAGAAGCTACTTTGGCCTATAGTAGAGTAGAATATAGCCAGGCTGGAAGAGATATATAGAGAAAGTAGGTGGAATCAGAGAGAACCCCATGTAGCCACAGAAGGAGAAAGATGTGAGCCAACCAGCCAGAACTTTATCGGCAAACCTCGAGCCTCATGTTTAAATAAATAATAATAGAAATGGGTTAATTTAAGATATAAGAACTAGCTAGCACCATGCCTAAGTAATAGGCCAAGAAGTGTGTAATTAATACAGTTTCTGTGTGATTATTTGAGGTCCAGGTTGCCACAAAATTAACAAGAAGCCTTCACCACAGAAGGATATCCAACATTTGTGGCTGATGCCTGTGTGATGATGTGCTTGTGTATCGACTCTGGATTGGCAGGAAAGTAGCTGAGACTTTCCATGCCCACAGCTCAGCGCTCCCTGTCTGGGGAGGCATCAGGATCAAGTCTGCTAGGAGTATACAGGCAGGAGGATTTCTGCCACCATATACAGATATATTTCCACGCTGCACAGTGTCTTGCATGACAGATTTAGCTTTTACTCAGATAAAAAGGGTTTATGTGCTGTATGCTCCTGCCCAGTGTTAATGTGCTGAGTGCAAAAGCTGGTGGTAAAGTTAATTCTGCCATGTTGAAAGTCTGAGAGAGGTGGAGCCAGGATCCAGGGGTGTAACAACCACACTGTTTGCTTCTGATCAGAAAATAATTACATATATGCAATAAAGACATATTCATACAGAAATAAACCTCTAAATGGGTCACAGTGTGTTTAAAAATGTACATAGCCTTGAGAAAGAGAAGGAAAAAATATAGAAAAAATAAAAGAAAGTCTTTAAAGAGACAGAGTACAGACGGTAATTGATTAAAGGAATAAAAAAACAACAAGCCATGTAAAGATGGAAATACACAGAAAGTTTGGGTTATGCATATTATTGTGTTTTTTTTTAATTTTTTTGACTGTGAAGTAGCTAAGTACAGAAAGACATTTTATTGTATGGGCTGCTAAGCTAAACCAACATATATATTTTAAAGGCATTTTGACTTCAAGATTTGAGTCTCAGGATATGTTGTTTTGGAAAAGAGGTTCTGCTTTTGTTTCCACAGAAATTGTGAACCTGTGGATTCCTTCCAGGCTAATGTGGTTTGATCAAACAAGACCATCTGAAACAATGGCCCAGATGGTTCAACATCCATGACAGCTTCAGGACTGCCAGCTGAGGTGGACCTATCACACAGGATACCCTATGAAAGACCTGATTAACAATGCATCCAATCAGCAGGAAGTAGTTTAGAGAACAATGCCCAAATTCGGTAAATGATTGTTTATAAATGTTTGTTTTCATTTTAAGTGGGATATGCTACAGAGATGAATACTTTGCATTGGTATGGACAATTGGTTTATTGACACGAATTTAACGTCAGTTTTGTTATATGTATTTTTCTGCTCTTAATTAAGGTATTGGGTTTGTGCAGCTCATTTTAAAATGTAATGTATATTTAAGAAATACATGTTGATAGATACTCATCTATAATAGCCAACCTTGTAGTTATGTTAGTTCAGTTTTTCAAGATGTACAAAGATATATTTCAGAAGGATAGGTATTTTTCAAACTTTTCAAAGACTAACAGAATATGGCATTTAATATGTTTTAAGAGCTTAGGACTTTTCATGACAAAAGACACATCTGTTCTTAGCAATGCCAGTCAACTTCAAGAGGATGATGGGCATCAAAGAGAGTTCTTATGGAGTTTGTTAGTAAGTTGGGTAAGAAACTACTTTTGCCTGGACTGCTTGATGGTATGTTGTATTAACTGGACATTCAGGACCCACATAAAAATGACTGATGAACTTGCCTAAAGAAAGGGACACAGGCCTTCAGGGTTCCTGCTTTATGAAAGAGTATGCCAGACATTCTGCAGGACACAGAAGAAAGTGATTGACAATCTGCCAATATAGGCAGAACTGTCTTTGAAATTCCCTGCTTTGTGGAAAAGTCTGCGAGATACTATGGGCCTGTAGCCTGAAGATAGACGCTCCAATGTTACAGAAGAACTTTGGGTGACTGTCCAGGCAGAAAAATGTATCTGTCAATTCTAGAGTTATGGAAGTTGCTTACAATGCACTTCCTGTTTACTTAGGTAACATTATATCCTTCTGGAGTCTCTGATGGAATTGAAGAAAGATAGATTTAAGACTCATAAACATAGGATAGATGATAGAGTATTTTCCTTAATTTGTCAAATGTGAATGCACTAAATATTGTATCTGTAATTCTTGCTTGATATAATTTTACTATGTTAAATTTAAAACTTTTTTTTATTTAGACAGAAAAGGGGAGGTGATATGGGATTCCCCTCTGTATGCTGTGAATATGTTTTATTACCACTGGTTGATAAAGAAGCTACTATGGTCTATTGTAGGGCAGAATATAACCAGACAGGAATAGAAAAACAGAGAAAGTAGGTGGAGTCAGAGAGATGCCATGTAGCCACTGAAGGAGAAAGATGTGAGTTAGGCAGAACCTAACTGTCTCGTGTTAAAATACAAAATAATAGAAATGGGTTAATTTAAGATATTGGAACTAGATAGCAAATGCCTAAGTTATAGGCCAAACAATGTTTAAGTCATACAGTTTCTGTGTGGTTATTTAAGGTCTGGACACTCAGGAAACAAACAAGTAGCCTCTGCCAACACCTCACCGTATGTTAAGGCTGGGCAAGGAAAGCCAGTCTGAAGAGTAGGGTCCTAAAAGCCAGTTAAAGAGTTGGAGACACCTCTTATTCCCACTGTTCGGAGATTCATAAGAGGACCAACTATGCAACTGTAACATATATGTAGAGTGCCTAGGTCAGTCTCATGCAGGTTCCCTGGTTGCCAGTTTTCTGTCTGTGTGAGTCCTATAAGCCGAGGTTAACTGATAGCATAAACCTTCATGTGGTGTCCTTGACCCCTCTGGCTTCTATACTCCTTTTTTCTCCTCTGTAGGTTTCCTGAACCATGCCTAATGTTTGACTGTGGGTCTCTGCATCTCTTTCCATCAGTTGCTGGATGACACCTCTCTGATGATAACTGGGCCAGGCACCAATCTGGTCACAGGAGATGGCCAATTCAGGCTACTTGTCCACTATCACTAGGAATCTAAGCTGGGGTTCTCCCCATAGACTACTGAAACACTTTCCAAGGGAGACATCTGAAAATCATTTGATCTTATTTTTCTACTTCTAAAGACCCTGGAACACCTCTGATCTAAGCTATGAGAACTTCCTCAAAGAAACAGCAGAGAAATAGTATTTCCATTGTTGAAGCTTTCTAAGATGATGTGAGAACAAAAACAACAAAAGCCAGTGCATTCATTCATAACTGGACATTGAATAAGGTTAACAGCTTGGAAACAAGGGTGAGCGCCCTTAGGATTTATCCTTTGACACTACGACTTGCTCTTTGGGGGATAAAACAAGAGATGGCTTATAATGTGACACAGAGCATTTGCAAGCAGCCAACAAATTTAATCCAAGGAATGTAAGACTTCAAGGATGCAGACATGGAATGTGACTATAATTTATTAATGTAAATATAATAGGATTTGTCAAACAAGAAGTGTGAAGAAATAAATTTAGAGGGAAGTAAGTCATGGAACCTAGTGCCCATCATCCCTGTATGTGGAGACTAAGGCAGGAAAAAAACTGTAAGTGTAAGGTCAGTCTGGCTACAAAGTGAGATCCTGTCTCAAAAACACAAAAATAGGACATAGGTAAATGAGACAGACAGACAGACAGACAGATGATAGATAAATGATAAATAGATAGATAGATAGATAGATAGATGATAGATAGATAGATAGATAGATAGATAGATAGATAGATAGATAAGAAAGCACTAGCTCTAACCAGTAGAACAATGCCCTCATGCCCTCACTGTACACATCTGGGATATGCAGAAAGAAGCACTTTGATGCACATCTGGACTATGTAGACATAAACACTTTGATTTATTTGGCTAGTAATCTCATCAAGAGCCTTGTCAATAGGCTATAAATGTCCTAGCTACTCTACTCAACACAATAAATTCTGTAATTCATAGATAAAGACTCTTAGATGCTAAAAGTTAGTTTCTGAGCTGTACTGAATGAATGACTCAAAGCAGCCTCTGGTGACCTGTGTTGACAGACTTTCCAGAGACACACACTGAGTTCTTGTCTAACACTTCCAACTCTACAGAGCTCACTGGTCAAGGAGACATCCTAAACTCAGACAAAGAAGGTGGTCTTATATCACATTGCCTACCCGCTATCCCCCAACACTTCTGGTCAATAGCTTATAGAGATGAATTACCTTATAGAGCTGTAGGCAGCTTCCTTGTATTCTAACAGGTTCAGAACTGAACACAGACTATCCTGAACCCTTTCCCTATTTCATTTGTAGACACTCAGACCATTGTACCAGCATTTTCATTATTAATCAGATTTCTTCACATACACCTTACATCTAGCTGCAAACACACTCCTATGAGTAGCTCTTGTCAAACACGAGAGTTGGAGGTGGGCATCAGAGTAAAGTTAACGTCTTTAATCCTCACTGTTTAAGTACTCCTTTTAATAACAGACATTTTGAAGCATAAATATGGTAAAAAAAAATGGGTGGAAGAACAGATATCTGAGAAGAGGAAATTAACCTTCCCCAATAGAAGTTTCTACATCTCTCTTCACCCTTCACTTAAGCTTCAATAGTGATGAAACTTAAGACCTCTATCTATCATTGAAAACTAAATCCAACTTATCAACAACTTCTGTGAAATAGTGGTTGATGCCACTTCCTGAATATTTACAGTGTGGCAGATCATTTGGCAAATTCATTAAATTCCTGGCTTGGATATGCTCCTACTTAAAATGTCAAGGATCATTACCATAAATATGTGTAGAGCTATTCAGTTCCTCTCTGTAATCTCCACAAACATCATAGTCTTCATTTCATAATCTCAAATTACTCTAATCTTCTACTAGAGCCTATAACTTTAAGCCCATAACTATAACTTTAGTTCCACAAGTACAGAAAGCGCTTCGGAGAACCCCATCTTCTATGACAGCATTCTGTAATCACTGTCCATCAAAAACATTACAAGTATGTGACTATTCCACTCTGTTGTGCTTGGCCCCCTGTTTTCTCTTATTTAATGAAAATTATTATTAAATGCTTCAAAAAGTAAATTATTGAAAATAGTTAGTAACATCTTTACAAACCCATGTACATACAACCCAGAAGTAAAAATATTGACAATTGAAAAAAAAAACAAACATTGAGGACATGGTGAGTGTTCTGAGTATAGATTCATAGCACAGAGGATTCTTTGTAGATGGACTACATTAGATGTTATTTTTGGCAAGTCCATGTACATCTCAAATTTTTATGTAAATAGTATACTTGATTTTATGTTTGCAAGTATAAGTAAGCGATACATCATATTTGACTCTAAAACTTGCTTTATTTCGCTGGACTTGACTTGAGGATCTATAACCACACTGAAACTTACCTTTAGAAACATAACCAAGGGGCTGGAGAGATGGCTCAGAGGTTAAGAGCATTGCCTGCTCTTCCAATGGTCCTGAGCTCAATTCCCAGCAACCACATGGTGGCTCACAACCATCTGTAATGGGGCCTGGTGCCCTCTTCTCGTCTGCTAGCATACACAAGCAGAATATTGTATTCATAATAAATAAATAAATATTTAAAAAAAGAAACATAACCAAATATATGGTTTGGTTGTTCTTGGTATGTTGAGGCTGCTTTTAACTTTGGTTATTACATATGAAGATACGTAAGAATGTAGCAGTATAAGCCATGATCCATCCCTTGCAGTGTGTAGATCATAATTGGCTGTTGCCTTAGGATGTGACCAAGTGTTGAGACACTGCTGTCCACAGGCATAGCATGGGAGCCTCAGGATGGACTCTGTGATTCTTCTCAGAGTGGGGCGGATTCTACAGCACCTGATGACAGGTGGTGGAAATCTGGACTTACCCTAGGCACAACAAGGTGCTTCTTGGAACAACTATACTTCTGAACATTCCCAGCTTCAGGTTTCGGACATACCTGGGTTTGGATCGCTCTCTCGTCCAAAAACAGTGGTTGCACCAAAGAGCAGACTCACAAGGAACCTGAACTAAGGGCACCATCTAGTGCTAAAACAGTAGAAGTGACAACATGCTCCAAGATCTAGAAGGCAATGACAGATTCACACCTAACTCTCCATTGCAGAGGTAATGTCTCATAACAAGTGACAAGAGCTCCTCAGAAACCATGAGCTCACTACATGCTTAAAGTATGCTCCTCAGACAGATGTGGTATTAACCAGTAAGGAAAACTCTGTAAAATTTAAAACATCTGTTTTAAGGAAACTCATTAGGCTTAAAAAAAAATCACAGAACAATGTTTCAGTGTTTTAGCAAAATACGTTCAAAGGAGATGGAAATGGTTCTTAAAATCAAACAGAAATAACTGAACTGAATACACTTCATAACACCAGTTATAGCTAGATAGCACAAAGAGAAGATAGAACTAGTAAGCAAGAAGGAAAACTCTCTGGAAGAACATATCAGAAAAAACAAGCAGTTGAGTGACACTTATGGAAATGTTGGGATGACATTGAAAAAGCAAATGTTCGGGACACTGAAGTTCAAGACAGACGAGAGGGACACAGGAGGGACAACTGTTAGCCAGCTTTTGGGTTCAGTCACTATAACAAATACCTCAGAGCATCAACTTGTGAAAAAGTTTCCTTTGGCTTACAATTTTGGAGAGTCCAGTCTATGGTTGATTGGCCCTGTAGATTTTGGGTCTGTGCTAAGGCAATATACTATAACAGAATGTGCAGCAAAAGGAAGCTTCCCACTTGATGGCCAGGAGTAACAGTATAAACAAAATCCTGAATGCTTTAATGCTGTAGGTATGGCACATAAGTCAGTCAATCTTTTTTTTTTTTATGAAAGATAAAGGCAAAGACACTGCATTTGAATGTTAAGAAAGAACAAAACAGAATGATACAAAATGAGAAATCAAAGTTTACAATATTTTTTAAGTGGCAAGAAGTGCAAATTGAGAGACTAGTTGACTAGTGTATTCCCCTTTTTAATCTTTATAAGTCATGTTCAACTGCTACACTTTCAAAACAGCTTGTTAAAAACAAAGATATTTTGAAGATCTCATGGTAACCATGAAGGAAAAACCTACACTATCTAAATCAACTAAGAAGAGAGTAACTAAAAAGAGAGACTGGTGAGAAACTACAAGAGATTCTAAAAGAGAATGAGACATTATAGTAAAACTAAGAGCCAATTTACAATGCGACTATAGTAAGACCATACCCATCTATAGTTGTCTCGATTTATCGGTAGCCCAAATTGTCTTCTTAAACAGCAAAGCCATACTGAATGGATTACCCAAAACATGACCCAACTATACTGTACGCTACCTACAGGAGACTTACTTCACATCTCAGGTTACTTCTCTGCTGAAAGAGAAGGGGAGAAATAAGACGTCCCAGTGCAAATGCAATCTAAAAGGAAAGAGGAGTGCTATGGTTTGAATGAGATTGGCTTGATGGGCTTGTGTATTTGCATGCTTGGCTCCCACTTGGTGAAGTGTTGGGGCGCATTAGGAGTAGGTGTGGCCTTGTTTGGAGTAGGTGTCTCTTTACCATAAAGATATTGGACAAACCCTCTGAATAAAAAAAAAAAAAACAGTTAAATGCTTTCTTTATAAGAGTTGCCTAAGTCATGGTGTCTCTTCACAGCAATAGAACAGTAATTAAGACAAGTGACCATACTTACATGAGATAAAATAAACTTTAAATAGTAAATAGAAACCAGGGCTATTGCACAGCAGAAGGGATCAATTTTGCAAGAAAATATGATAATTTTATCATACATATAACATACAGTGAAATAAATTTACTTAAAAATAGAAAGATCTGAAAACTATTATATGCCAAGTGTCCTTATTTTAAGCTTTTAAATGTTCAATGTGGGAGAAATTTGTGGCTAGTATTGCTGAAGCAGTGATTATATCTGTGGAAATAGAAATAAAACAAGAGAAGCTTTAGAAAATCAAAAGTGAAACTTTATTTCTGAGATCTGCACATATCCAAAAGCAGATCCAGTTGGTTACTAAGGCAACAGAACTCATGTATAATAAAAGTAGATTGGGTGGATTACCTTCTGACTCTCGGGACCCTTGGCAGGTATGGAGGCTCCTTTGGTTTCTGTTTTCTAAATGGACATAGTAACATGTGTTTAAAAACACTATGGGGAAGGAGAAAGGAGACATATTTACCAAGTCACATAGTAGTCATCCAGTAGATGAGATACAACATTTTTTCCTGGTGCCAAGGTACAGTACCCTTGGGAAATTCCTTTCTATACTACACTGGCATTTGTTAACTAACTACATTAAACTGTTTGCCACCTTCACATTAGTTTAACCAAAGATCGTAACTGCTGTCTTTAATGTGTTCACTAGGGAGAAGCAAGCTCACAAACATGACCAATCCTAGGATTAAGAAGCATGAGTGAAAAGTACAGAAGTTTACACACACAAACACACACACAAAGACTGAAGACTGGCTCAGTCATTAAGAGCACATTACCCTTTCCAGGGACATGAGTTTGGAGCTCATCATTCATAGGCACCTCACATACACATACTAAAAAGAAAATTAAAAAATCTTCTAATGGCTGGTGGCAATGGCATATCCCTTTAATCCCAGCACTTTGAAGGCAGTGGCAGGTGGATCTCTGTGTGTTAGAGAACAGCCTGGTCTACAGAGTGAGCTCCAAAACATCAAGGGCTACACACAGAAAACCCACCATAAAAAAACAAAAACAAAAACAAAACAAACAAACAAAAATGTTCCAATGACAGCTTGCATAGAGGCATGCCAATAACTAAAGTAGGTTTACAAACAGATTCTTTAGCTCCAGTTAATCTTTGAATTAACTGCAACTTCAGCCAATAGCGTAGCTAAAGCCTTGAGGGAGATTCAATCCCAAATCACATAGACAAACCCTTGCCAAGTGCTGACCCTCAGCAACTGCGAGTTAATAAATGAATCTTGTCATCAAGTGCTGAGTTTTGAGCCAATTTGTGACATATCCGTGGGGAGCCAATGCAGTTATTTCTTGTAGGAATCTCGATAAATCTATAGATACTAACATATTTGCATATATTGTTGCACAGCCATTTCCTCTGGCCTGGAGCACTTTCTCTAAAAGAAAAGGGGAAGGCTTCTTAAGACAGGAGAAGTAAATGAAATGGAGTTGTACCTGGAACAGAGACAGACACCGCTAACAGGAGGAGCAGGGCAAGACCTGTGGTTGATCAGCATGGACAATGAAGGGACAGCCTGTGTCATAAGCCAAGCAAAACCAAAGACAAAGGGTACTTTATTCTCCACTGTTGTCACTTTGGTACCCTGAGCCTTATGCACCGTAAGCAGATGGTCTTTTGCTAAGCTACAACCATAACCTCGGTTTCTAAATTAAACCTAGAATGTAACATATTGAATTTCAAATCATCTTACAAATATTTTATAAAATTATTCAACACTATGAAGGGTAAGTTTTGAGCCTGGGGAAGTAGCTTCAATACACATAATTGCCTTTTCCTTATTATTTATTTATTTATTAAGGTGAGCATATAAAGTAAGAAGATTATTATGGCATCTTTTTACACATTTGTTATTATACGTTTCTTATTTGCTCCTACCTTCCCCACGGCCCTCAGTTATTCTTCTCTCTGCCATCTGGTTCCAGTTTGCCTAACTTCTGCTTTCTTACTGCATGTATCCTGTTATCCTCTCTCATGTCATGCCACCCTGAAGTTCTCTTCCTCTTTGCTCATGGTCCCCTTTCTCGTTTTATGAACTACACAGACACAGATACAGACACACACACACACATACACACATCCACCACATACATATATATATATATATATATATACACATACACATGAGGAACACAAATATATTTGTGTTCCTCATGTGTGAAAATATCAATGCTTATAATTTTCTTTGACATGAGTAAAATAGAGAAAATGTCTAAATGATCAAGCAATAAGAAATAATTTTGAGAAATGCTAGGATCAGAAATACTGTTTGAGTTCTGTCAGCAGTGGTTGTCAAGCAGTCTGTTCCCTCCAGGCATCACCTGGTTGCCGCAGCCTGAGGAGAATGTGAATAGCATCTTGTGGCTAGAGGTCACAGGTAACATAAAAATCTTTCATTGTCAAGGACAGCTCTTCAAATAAGACCTATATGCAGCTCAAAATGTAAGCAGGATTCAGTAAACAAAACAAAACAAAACTTGTTTATGGTATCAAAGAAAGTGTAGGAATTATCAGGCAGAAGCAAGAAACAAGGAGGAAGTCAATTACATACGGCAATTCTCTCCAATAAAAATATATATGGAAGTACTATATTAGCCTAAGAAATAATACTACAGCAATTACCTTAGAAAATTTCGCTACTTTGGGGTGATACAGCTTGTGATTCATTTCAGAACTGATAGAGGACATTAAAGATAGCTAGCTCTTCCATCCATCACAATAACTCTGCAGAAATGGCAAATTACATAGCAATCCAACTAAAGAGCAATTGCCACTATTTTTATGGGCTGTTGTTAGCTTGCGGAAGATAGGAAATATTTCATAGATTTTATTTCATTTTTGGTCATTTATTACCTGTAAGTTGGTGCATAATATCTCTTTACCTGCTACAGAATATGTGTCCTTGAATATGTCTATGTATTATGTATCCTTTCAGCAATTGCATTCAAATTTCAGAAATCATTTCATCTACAGGTCTGTAACTG
>NC_022020.1:33211403-33214049 GCF_000317375.1 Microtus ochrogaster | reverse complement strand
GATTTGCATATCCTATGAAGATGAATGCATTCAAAGACTTATGTACACATTATTTTAAAGACAAGATAAAGGGTCATTGTGTGCAAAAAAAACTGTAGAGTGGAAAACTGCAAAAGTAGTTATTAGGAGGAAGAGATCTTGAACTTTTGGGAATAAACTTCACACTGCATTTAAGTGGCAAATTGTCAGAGGGGTTTCATGCACTAGGAGAATTTTAGGTGTGGGAATTTCTTGTAATCCTAGTCTGAAAAAATATCTATCATCAATATTATAGTATTAGTTATTCTAGCCTCAGAAAAACTACATCTGAAACCACATACTTCTTCCGAACATCCCAAGTGGACAAAATATACAAGAAAAATGGAAAAAAAAACCTCAGCAACTAAATGGTGTGGGAGGTTAAAAGGGAAGCGGTGTCAGGAAGAATGGAGGTTCATTTCCTAGAGTATTCCATCAAGGCTCTTTGACAGCTTTGATTTCACAAACACTAAGGACTCTGATGGTAAGTTTCCACTCCCTGCTTTGATTTGGACAGAGGATTCAATCTGCTTAATTAGAATCTAGCAGCTGCCAGGGCATTTGCAATCATCCCAGGAATGGGATACAAATATCGTATTTCAATCCACAACCCAAGGAAGCAGGCCTTTTTGGAATTGATCACAAATTAAATTTCATGAAATACAGGTCCATTGTGAAACACACTGTGTCAGGGCATACCAGGTGGAGGGTTCTCACTACACCTGGGAAGATCCACCACTGGCGACTGTAGCTGACATAATTGAAATCTACACCAGAGAAGATGGGACACAGAAATCTTTATTCCACTCTTCTGGGAAGGGCATCTTCTATTTCAGGTGAAAGTCAATTTAGAAGTGAATGAAGAAACACAAGTGATGTGGGATTTCCCTCTGTATGCTGTAAATAGCATTGATTAATAAAGAAAGTGCTTTGAACCTATAGCAAGGCAGGACTTAGCTAGATGAGGAAAACTAAACTGAATACTGGGAGGAAGAATGTGGAGTTAGAGACAGACACTGGAACTTTACCTGGTAAGCCACGGCCTCATGGTGAGACACAGACTAATGGAGATGGATTAAATTCATATGTAAGAGCTAGCCAATAAGAAGCTAGAGCTAATGGGCCAAGCAGTGATTTAATTAATAGAGTTTCTGTGGGGTTATTTCGGGTCCAAGCTGCTGGGCAGCTGGCTTCCTTACAAACACAAGGGAACAATGAACAGGGAAGTTTCTGTGATCTACCCTAAGTCATAACCAGGGCTAAATTCGACAGGACATTTACCCATCAGTGGATGTTCTGTTTGTGTCACTGTTTAAAATTCAAATTAATTTAAAAAGATATTTCTTAAGAAATGTTTTCGGTGCTATCTAAATAGTGTGCAATTGAAGAAAACTGAAGAATAAAAAGCATTCTGTGACATCTTGAGCTTTCAGCAGTCCACAAGGTGACTTCTCAATATTTGAAAGCAATAAAAAGAAAAAAAATTGAAAATCTCTATTCTGGGAAATAGAATGTTTTTAGTGGAATGGAATTTTTTAAGTCCTTATTTTGAATTCATGGTATATTAAATGCTAATCAGTGAAACTTGACGTGCTGAAACTCTATATTCTGGTAAGTACAAAATCTGAAGAGCTTCACATAAAACAGTATATATATATATATATACATATACACACACACACATATATATGTGTGTGTGCTTCATGCATATATGCCTCAGACATATAACATATTTGACTGTGCATATTCAATTTTCTGATTCTATTTGAAGGTCCTGGATGCATTTTGACACAACCTCATTAAGAGAATACATGTCTTGTTAATTGTTATACTGGTCATAATAGGAAAAATTGGATACAATCCAATGGCAATAAATGTAAAAATATTTAAATAGATAATGCCATAAGCTGGAAAAGTAATGCAAACACCTATATGAACAAGTGAAATAAAGCTGCTTGTTCAACAAGGGAAAGAATTACTGCGTACTGAAATGAAATAAATAAGCAGGAAAGAGTATCTAGCTATGTAATATCCTATATATTCTCTTATATATCATATATCTAAACATGTGTACATTATCCATCTATCTCTTTTAAGCTGCAAGTTTCCTTAATACAGTATAATATTACAAACACTGTATTTTCCAAAGTCTATAGAATGGGTCCTTCTATGAATAAGATATTGTACCTATCTCTGTGGATCTACAAGGGGACAAAAGTAGAAGTCTATTATTTCTGTTTCACAAAATTTATATACCTTATGGGCTATGATAAATTACTATGCTTCCTGAAAGAATTTAGGAAGAAAATGTGTTGGTGAGTGATGAGAGATTGATAGTAGATGATGCAAGCTGAATAGGTAATAGAAGAAATGTTAGAATTCTAAAAATAACCCAGAGATATAGAAACACATTAATGTATTATGTGCTTTACATCATTTCTAGAGATGCTGAGGCCAGGCAACATGGGGCAAAGTCAGAATTCCTAAAAGAAGGTTCTGAGAGTCCATAGTATGAAACTATGAGGGCCATGCTTAGGTGACAGGGTTGGAGAGCCCAGGCACATCTTCCAAGGTCTGCTACATATAGGGAATGAAGCTGGCCCCAGAGAGATACATGTTGCAGGCAGC
>NC_022020.1:33192574-33210678 GCF_000317375.1 Microtus ochrogaster | reverse complement strand
AGTAATTCATTATATTCTGAGCTTGTTCCAAACAAGTGACAAAATAATATACTAGCCAGGGAAAAATCATTGACTTTCTATTGACAATAGCAGTAAAGGATGCATGCAACCAATCAGAAATGTTTAAGTTGCTCATTAAACTAATGGTTAATAAGAAAAGGTCTTATATTATAGCCCTGTTTCATACTAATAAAAACTATAATCTTTTCTAAAATTGGTCAATTCTTTTCCTAGGTGACATAGTAATGTATCAAAAGAACATCCACAAGCTAAGATCTTACTAACTCCCTCTATTTCAGGCCACCTGTCCCCAGGAGAGGGAAAAGGAAAACATTCATGTCTTTATTCAACCTCTATTTTCTTTCCATGCCAGGGAGGTGCACTTGAAACTAACTGGGACCATACTGGAAGCAAGAGAGGTGAGAGCACACAGAATAGCATCTGATAGTCATCCTAGCTCCTACTAAAGTTTAAGAGAAAAAAATGGGATCAACTGTAATTCCCTGACGATGCTCAGTTGCTTCTCTGTAATTCTTTGCCATCAAAAAGTCTTTACCTGTAAAGAAATTGAACACTCTCTTTCATACTCCTTTACTCTTTCCTATTCTGTCTCTCATCCTTCCATATTGGCTGAGAATCTTGTATGGAAAAAATAGAGTTCCCACTCTTGAGTCAAGGATAGTTTCATTCGCAACCTAAGCCCCAAGTGCTTTCAACATTAATGTAGGAGGTTTTTTGGGTTTGCTCTGTGTGTGTGTTAGTTATTTTTCTATTGCTGTGGAGAGACACCATGAACAAGACAACTTATAAAAGAACTTATTTTATTGGGAAATTCTTAGTTTCAGAGGATGAGGCTGAGGCCATTACCAACATGGAAGGGAGCATGGCAACAGCCTGGCATGTTTGGCACTGGAGCAGTATCTAAAAGCTTATGTCTGATCCACAATTTTGCAGCAGAGAGACTGGGCCTGGTACAGGCTTTTGAAATCTCAAAACACACTTCTTCCAACAAGGCCACACTCTTAATCCTTCCTAGAAGTTCCCCCAACTAGAGACCAAGCAAATATAAAGGCCTACAGGAGTCACACAGCAGAGGGTGTGTGTCTGTTTGTCTGTCTGTGTCTCTCTGTGTGTATGAATCTTCCTAGAGACTAGGAAGAGATGGTGGTGACATAGAAGGCTATAATTCTTAGGTCTACTGACTATTAAACCATCAAATTAGAAAAAAGCAGCAAAAATTTTTCAAGGATGAGAATAATAACTAGTTTTTGTTTCATACACCACAGTAGACCATGAGCATCATTGTAACAAATGGCTGAAGTTAAGAACAAGTATTCCTATCTCTTCTATTACTCATGAGGAATAATAGCCTGAGGAGCAAATATGATTTATTAAAGATAGAATTGGCTAAGTTACTGGAAGAAATTTCATTTCAATATAGATTTAATATTCAGGAATGAAAAATTAGAGCCATATAAGCAAAAATAGTTCAAATCCTTTTGAAAAAGACAACTAAAAACTGGACACTTGCATCATTAAAGTAAAACATGCTACTAGCATGAAGAACTAGATAGAACTATCACTGAGACTGATAGAGAATTTTGACTCCCAGACATGTGGAAAGTGTTTGTATATACATGTATGCCTACCCTTTCCAAATTACATATATACATATACACAAATACATATTTTTCAAAAACTGGAAACAACCCAAAACTTCAGCAATACCTGATTAAAATTCAGTGAACAGAAAAACAAGATCATATTACTTAGCCGCAAGAGGTAAAATAAATACTATTCGCAACAACATGAAAAAAATCAAAATTTGCCAAGGGGAAAAGCCCAGACAAACAAATATATATTATACAAAACTATGACCAAAAATTCTGGAGGACGCAAATTCTTCTAGATTGGCTTGAGCTTTGTATGAGATGAAGTAGGTGATGGGAAACTTTGGGATTAAATGTTATATTGATGGTGATGATGGTTTTCCAGGAGGACTGCATAATTTAGAACTAACCTATGTCTATATTTTCAATATGTGTGCTTGTTATGCTTTAATTACACCTCAATAAGAAAGAAGAGCTTCAAAATGCAATATAATAGAAATGACAGTAACCAATAGCAGTGTTCTGGCAAGCCTGGATGAACCATAATTGACAAGTAGAAACTGTTAGTCTTGAATAAGAGGTTATGAGGTCGTCAAGATTCTGCACTCATGAATGGATTAATGATATGATCAGGGAGAGGGTCCTTTGTCGCAGGAGCAGTATTTATAAAAAGAACTTCAACTCCCTCTCTAGTGCATTTTTCCTCATTCACTTCCTTTCTTCTGTTTCTCTCCCTACCTCTCCTTCCTAATTATGTTCCTCTCCTTCTTTCCTCCAGGATGTGGAAATGTAAGAAGACTTCTGACAAATGGCAGCCACCAGATACTGGGCCCTCACCACATTCGAGATCTGCTAGGAGCATGATTTTAAATTCTTGGGCTGTTGAAACAAATGTCATATAATTAAAATTTGTTAAAAGTGAGGAGAAGAGAGGCACAAGATCAAGTTATTAATAGAACCCACCTCAATGAAAACTCATTCCTGGCTTGAGATGACACAGAGAGAAAGAGCGTGTAGACCCCATGTTTCTTTGCATACATGAATGCTCCACTCTCATGACCTGTTTACCCTCAATGGCCCTCATGCCATCCAAATGGGTATTTGAATTTCAGCATCTGAAAGCTGGAAAGAGAATTCACTCCACAGAAACATCTAAATGTAATTCACAGACTTCCCAGGAGGCTTTGGGGCTTCTTCATATTATATTTGCATTACAGAGGAAAGCATCCTAAGAAAGGAGATTCCCAAAGTCATTTCTTCCTTACACAGTTGCCTAAGTTAAAGGGAAGTCCCGTCCCCCTAACGTAAGAGTTGCCATAATTTCATCAGCAGTCACAGCACTGTGTACTCCTCTTTGGAAAACTACAGTTGATTGGCAATATGAGTTTGAGCAGCAAACTATTGCCAGGCAGTGCAAAAGCCGCCTGAGTTTGATGGTGTTTAATAGATGACATCTACGTCTGCCCCATAGTGTGTGTTTCCTAATTGCTCTTGGCTGTTGTTCGGACATCTGAGAAAACAAACAGTTGTATTTCCCAGCCATGATGCTTTGCCAGGTACAAAAGACAGAAGAAACAAAATTTGAGGCATTGGAAAAGTGTTCAAGCAACAAGGAGTTTAAGAAAGTCTAAGAAAGGAGGGGATTGATTTTGGGGTTTTGTTTGATTGCTGTTATTGGTGGTGGTGGTGGTGATCATGGTGGTGGTGGTGGTGGTGGTGGTGGTGGTGTGTGTGTGTGTGTGTGTGAGGCCTTCAGGGTTTTCCTTCTCATAACAGGATGCAGTGAGAAGGTGGGGCCCACACCCCTATGTGTCTGCTTTTCCTTTTTGTTTAGAGATTTCTCCAAAGTTACTTGGGAATTGAGTCTCTCTTTTCCTTTCAGTCTTTCTTGGTCAAATCCAGGTCTACTTACAGTTTAAGGAAAATCTCAGTCTCCTGCTCTGGATGCTGGTGACATCACCACCAGACCAGCTAATTCTAAGATGAAACTGCAAAGATAAAACCAAACTATTTATGGCCCTGACAAAAATAAATGAGTTATAATCCACTGAGAGCAACCATTAGTGCTACCTACCCCAGATAAATTCTTAACTTAATTTTTGGATCACCCTGGTCCTAGTGATACACACTAAAAACAGATTTCCTGAGTGAGAGTGATTTTAGCTCCACATGTACATCTAAATATATCTTCTGCAAGGGGGACTTATTATTACGTTACATCTCACTCTAGAGCAATGCCCGTGTACCTTGTATACTTCTATATTCCTTCTTCTTTAGTATAGCACAGCTCATTGGAAATTAGCAATCTACTTAGTACAAGAGTCAGATTCACTTTCTAAGTTTCAAAAAATGCGAGCAGTCCCTACCTTGAGGTATGAAAATGTCTTCATCTGGCTTGACTGCTCTGTCATGAGGAATGTGGAGCACACGGAAGAGGAGGCAGAAAGTAAACACAGTGGCTTCGCTCACATGCTGGCAGTAAAAGGATGTGCATCTTATAATAATTTCATCAGTAAAAATAATAGTAATATTTACCTATGTTAATTGTTTGTTATTGTACTTCATGGGGCTTTTCACCTTCATCCTTCGCAAAGATTATCCCTTAGCTATGCTAAATTTCATGTTTGAGAGAACACACATCCCGTCTCCATGAATATCAGGATGCCCACAGAAAGCAAGAGTAAATACAACTCCTAAGGCACACAGATTATGGAATCCACACAATGGACACACAGGAGTCTTCCTGAGAGCAAAGTACAACTACTGCCACGTGGAGGAAAAAGCACAAAGAGAGCTAGAACTCGAGACATCTCAGAAACACATTTCAAGAAACTCAATGACAATCCAAAGTAGAAATACCACGTTTAAATGTAAGTCAAGGAAGAAAAGATGGCTAGCCTAGGAAACATCTTATTTAACCAGGAACTGAACTTAGTAACTTTTAGGGATCCAAAAACATTCTTATAAGTAGACTTACATATGTAGATTTACATATTCTATTTGGATGACAGTGGTATTTCTCACTAAAAATAAAAAACTGACATTTCTAGCATTTCCTGAAACAGGTACTTGCTGTTTGGCATAAAAGTCGAACTTCTGAGCCAATAGGAGTCCAGATCTCAGATTTTCAGCCCACTGACTGCCCCTCTAGAGCTACCCACACTAAACTACACACAGCTCCATCTTAGGCAGAGCCCCGCGGTGGTTCCAGTGCTGAATTCTTAAGAGAAATATCTTATTTCAAAAGCTAAAAGTCGAAATTTTATGGCGACTTAAAACTCCTGTGTGGGCATATATTTATCTGCCCATTCAAGAACACCAGAAGACCAGGGCTTTCACACTGCTTTTCTTCTCACCCTGCAGAGGATCCTAGGACTAACTCAGCTCCCACAACTAAGAGATCGGCCTCATTCAAGATCCCAGCAGCGAACAGATGGCACACTTGATTAGGACTAACAGGGAAGGATTTAGCTAAAAGAGGCTATTTACAATAAAGGGTCAGGATATGAGGTCCTTCAGCTGTTAGCCTAATCCCAGACTAGGGCAAAGGAGGCATTTTTCTCTGTTCTTATACACTGGAGTAAGAGAGAGTTATGAGTGCTGTGTAGAACAGGGCTGTGTATCAAGTCATGGAAGCAGTAGTCCTCTGCTGAAGGATAAACATAGCCATTAACTTCCAAAGGAGAGAAATAAATAGCAAGCAGTAATAAATAATGCAAATGCTCACACTTGCTTCATCTCTACAGGCCATTTTCTGAGGATTGTTGGGAAAGTTTATACTTGGGATTTTTGTATTTCTGCACATCCTTTAAGTAGAGAGAAAGCTGCCTCTGTTGCTACCTTTCAAGGATGCTGGTGGTATAGCAAACTGTTTTAGAAGGCAGGGGATCTGCCCGAGCCATGCCTATACATGTTGACTCCCAACATTTCATCAGGTTTCCTAATCCAAAGGCCCTCATATTGTAACTATCATTGAAAATTTGCAGTGTCCTGTGAACATCTGAACTCGAGAACAGACCCAAGAAAAGCTCATTTTATTTTAGCTGCTTTTTTTCACTGGGAAACATTTTTTTCTTGTCTCCAAACACAGGTGCTGTACTTTCTGAGGCATTCTTGGTACTGTGATGAGCTAACTCATTTGCCTGTAAGGAAGGTAAATTCTTCTCATAGTTCTTGACAGGACCCCCCGCTGGCAAAAAAATAACTTGAAGTCAAAGAGCAGGAGATCCATTGGTTGGGCTACAGAGGTCACCATAGAGTGAGAACAAGGATACTAGAGAGGAGTACACGTAAAAGGGGGACAAGTGGAGTCTATATCCCATACGTCAAAATGACACTGGACATTGGTGTGTGTTTACAGGCCTGGTTGAATGTATTTGCAACTTTGACCCAAACATGTCCCTACCCAATGATTGTCCCCTGACAACTCAGACATGCAAGATTTTCAGTTTCTACAAACAATACTGCTATCCAGCTGGCTACAAATCTGTTTCGTTCATGATTCCCAATTTCTTAATCTCAACATATTTTTAGCTATCCTTTCTCAAGCCAGTACCATCTCTCTGTGGATGACTCCATCAGCCTTTTACTGTTTGCCACATCCTATCACCTATGAGACTCACTCTGTACTTTTACCACATTGACCTTCCTTGCTTACTCCATACTAACATGCTCCTCCATCAATATCTCCTGTCTTCTCCAACCGGAACACGCTTTCGTGACCCTTTGGTTTGAACAAGCTCTTTCCCTTCTTCTAATCTTTAATAAAACTTTCTTCCTCAGAGCTACCTTCTCTAGCCCATCAAGCTGGAGCTTGTCTTTCTTTCTCCGTAAGAATGGGCACTCTGTGATAGTAAAATACTGCTGTCTCAATTTTTTTTTATTCCTTCAACTTTAATTTTTAATTAAACTTTCCTTTTATTTATTCTTTGTGTCTTTCACATGATACATCTCAGTTCCATTCATTTTCCATCCCTTTGTACCTGCCCTCTGCTCTTGCAACCTCCCCATCACCAAATAAAATAAAATAAAATTTAGGGGAGAAAAAGAAAAGAAATGAAAGTCTCATCATGGAAGCTGTAGTTTTACATAGGGATGCACGCAGGACACCCTTTTATCCATATATCTTTGTGTACAAGTGTTCATTGCAAAGAGTCACTGGTCTGATTCAAGGCCTTTGTCTTCTGCTACACTA
Source organism: Microtus ochrogaster (assembly GCF_000317375.1). NCBI lineage: Eukaryota > Metazoa > Chordata > Mammalia > Rodentia > Cricetidae > Microtus > Microtus ochrogaster. Next base: position 33,203,874 of record NC_022020.1, on the reverse strand, counting down.
TCGGTGCTGAGATGTCACTAAGACTCCTCTTGGATATCCTGTTGTCCTATGTCATGGAGGTGCTACAGCTCTCAGTTCTAAACTTAATGTCTGCCAGAGAATAAGTTACATGAACCACATTAATTTATATAGTGAAATGAAGTACTGCTCTTCCCCTAAGCCAATATAATTTTTAAATGCTTTCTTAAGACTTATCCTGATACCACGGAGAAGTGTAACTGTCATTCCTTATCAAATACACTTTTCTTTAACAAATGAAGACCACTCCAGAGATCCACAACTGATCAAAACGGAGAGAATAAGTTGCCACAGGATGTCCAACCCCAACTGATACACCTACAAGATAACTCTGACATCTAAACTTCAGGGAAATTATGGAAGAGGGGACAGAAAGATTATAAGGGCCAGAGGACCAGGACACCTGCTGTGAAGTAGTGTCTTATGTTTATATAACAATACAGTTATATAAACAAGGCCTGAATAACAACAATATTAGTTGATATGGCAATATATAGGGTAGAAATTCGACATGGCTCTCCTAGATGAAGAACTACAGGTTCCATCAAGAATCACAGGCTCAAACGGCTGTTGTGAGAGGGAGAGTCAGTCTCCTCAGGAAGCGAGCTCCCTGATATGTTATCCGACCCCGGTGGTAATCCCTAAACACAGTCTCCTTAGGAAGCGAGCTCCCTGATATGTTATCTGACCCCGGTGGTAATCCCTAAGCACGTGTACATATGAACAATGATAATGGACTCAGTAGGTAGTATAGACAAACACATATGCACATATATGAAGATAATAGTTAAAGAAGTGGGCATGAATTTCAGAAGAAGTGAAAATTATGGGAGAATTTGAAGCTTTGGGAGGATGGAGGGGTTGAAGTGTTATAAATACATACTTAAGTATGACATTCTCAAAAAAGACTTAAACTTTAAAAATTCCCTTTCAAATATGCAAGTGGTGCAATTCAACATAATGCTGTATTCGATGATCAGTTCTTACTTGTTAATGACTATTTTTGAAAAGATAAGAAAATGACTAAACACTTTCTAGAATGCCACAAACATAGATAAACTATCTTTTTAGAGCGTTCCTGACACTGAAATAATACTTTTCCTAAACCCTGAAATATGACTTAAATATGAATGGCATTTTTTCTAGAGCAATTTGAATCTAAACTATTGTGACAGAAATACAATGGTAACTAGAAAAATTATGACATATTCATGACTATCCTAAAGCATTTATTGTAGTGATTCTCAACCTTCCTGATGATATGACCCTTTAATACATTTCTTCATGTTGTGGTGACCCCCAACTATAAAATTATTTCATGGCTACTTCATAACTGCAATTTTGCTCCTGTTATGAATTTTAATGTAACTATCTGATATATGTAGGATATCAGATATGTGATCCCCAAAGGGGTCAAGACCCACAGGTTGAGAAATGCTGATTTATTTTCAAGCATAATATCTGAGCTTTGACTTTTCAGTTTTGATACATTTTAAATATTTAAGAAAAACGGAATAAACTGAAATTATCATATCCACGAGTAAAACAATATAATATCCTAAGACTTTAAGAAGAGAAACAAATTAATTTCTTCTTTTAATCTATGAAGGTACAATTCACACTGCATGAATTCAAAAACTGGTATTTCTTTTCCTCTTTTAACTGAGAAATTTGGTACGAAAAATAGTAACCCTAGCTCCATGTGGGGTGATATCTCAAGGAAATCTCTCAAGTTTTCAACTTGTGCACCTAGATGGTGCATCAGTGGTTCATATTCCAGACTTCCAGCTCTAAGCTGCTGCGAGTTGGTGACTCTATGAAGAATGTCCTATCACTAGAGGAGTGAAATGCTTTTTTAAGCTTTTATTTAGAGGAGCATGTGTCCCTGTAGCATCAAAAGTCCCTGTATCTTCATTTGTTATAACTAAAACTGTTAGGATAGTTAATAGGATAGCAAGACCAGAGAGGGAGCTACCATACCATACTAACTTTCTCAGCTCTTCAGAGGACTCTGCCCTGTACCACGCTACCAAAGGAGGGAGGCAGCAAGGCAATGCAATGCAGTTGAAATCACATTAAAGTGAGAGAGTCTGTGGACCTGGAGAGTGTTCCTGCCCTGTTGCTATATCATCTCTCTTTAACTCGATTTCTAGAGAAAAAAAAATTTAAAACCCCAAGAATGATAAGATTAACTCCAAGATCATGTTGGCCTCTGTGATCCATGCCACCAACAAGACAGAACCAAACAAGTCCTTTCCTTAACTTTCCCAAAGTCTAACTCACTTTAAAGTTTCTCGGTGGTTTATTGTTTGAAAATATAATGAATATAACTTAATGCACAGAATAAAAGTTTCCATTGACATGAGCCTCATAGTATTTGTTTTCATAGCTGACCTCATGGTCTACCTGACCTGGAACACACAGGCACCTGGCCCTGCTGTCGTGTCAGTTGAACTGTGTGTCATGGGGCAGGATGGATGGGTTTTGTTTTTTAGCTCTGCACAGAGTCCCTGGCAAGGGGGCTGGCGGCCTGATAGAAGATGGCAAGGGTCAGTTCAGGGGTTGAGGGATGTGACGAAGACACTTTGTCTTCCTTTTGTCCTTTAAGTCTTTTATGTTCTCTGCATAAAGAGGACATTCATCCTTATTAACACAAATTCATCCTGACTAGTTTTCTCTTGAAGACGAAAGATTGAAAATAAAGCTTTACTAGCTTAGGAGATACTGAATAATTGTATATAACAATGATGATGAATTTCTACTATTTTTGCATATCAATTTCCATTATTTTAAAGTGATTTTCAAGTTTACTTTATAATGAAATAATTTTAGGCATGGAGAAAAAACTTCTAATTTGAAATGCTCATCAATCCCCATAGATGTATAAAGTGTGAGTTATTCACATAAAATGGTCTTTTATTGGCTTGTTGTATTATTAGCCTATAATTTTAGCCAAATTTAGAATGTAAATTGCTAAGTATGTTTTCATAGATGACACCTACCTACATTAAGAAATGATTCACTGAATCTAGATGTTTTGCTTTTCTAGACATTGCCTGGACCACAATCCGTCTCTGAGCTGAGTGTTCAGGTAAAGCACATGAACTCAGTCTGTAGAAGGTAAGACAATGGCACACACGCCTTGGTAAATCCCAGAGGAGACTGTGCCCACACTGTGAGAAGTTGCTCTGCTCCTTAAATAAATCTCATACTATATGCAAATATAACTCCACTTTTATATCAAAAATTTTAGTCTCAGTATCCCTTTACAATTTTAAAAATCATTGAGGACACCGTGGAACCTTTTGTTTTATAAACTACAGTTATTACTTACCATGTAGGAGTCTGAAACCTTTAAATATGCACTTATTAATTTACTATAGAAAAACATCTTATATAAAGACAAATATCAAACTTGTATGAGAATAATTGCTCTGGGGCTTGGGGGTAGAGCTCTGTGGTAGAAGACCTATCAAACTGGATAAAACACAGGGTTTAATCTCTAGCACTGCAAAAGAAGAAAAATGGAAAAATGGGAGGGGAGATACTTTGCAAAGTTTTAAAAAAATGGTGAGAAAAATGCCAGAATTTCACATGTTGAATAAATCCGATAGCTGGCTAAATAAGAACATAACTTATAATGGTGAGATTGCTCAAGAGGTAAAAGCATTTCCCTAAAGCCTTAAAAACAGAGTGGGATCCCCAGAAGCTATATGATGGAAGGAACAGACTTCCGAAAGTTCCCTCTGACCCCAACATGTATGTTGTGGTGCACATGCAAACACACAATACACATGCTTCAAAGAAAAAAAGCCGGGTGGTGGTGGTGGCGGCACACCCCTTTAATCCCCGCAAGTAAATCTCTGAGTTTGAGGCCAGTCTATAGAGAAAGTTCTAGGATAGCCAGGGATATACAAAGCCAGGGGTGGGCTTTGAGAGTTTATAGCCTTGTTCAGCTCCAGGACGTGTTTGAAAGTATGATCATCCAGCTTCCTCCTCCTGCTATCTGCTGTCATGGTTTACTGCCAGGAAGGACCTTTATCCCTCTGTAACCTCAGCCAAAATGAACTTTTTCTTGTGTTACTTGCTTTGGGCTATGATGTTTTATTGCAGCTACTGAAACATAACTACTACAGAGCAAAAGCATCAGGTTAAGGGCCATGTGACAGTGAAGTCACCTTGTAAAGCAATTCTCATCATGGAATGTTCCACTGTCTTCTCTGAGATTCTGTATGATTTAAGCAATGGTAAATCAGACTAATCCTTGAGCCAAACATATAAACCATACTGCAGTATGCCTAATCTTTCAGATAGAAAGTACATTGTTCATTCCCTTTTCTCTTAGAATTTATGTGATCAATGTTGGAATTGTCAGATGTGATTAAAAATCATATAAACAACTCCTCTAACAAATCAATATTCACCAAAGAAAATCTGAAAAATTTCAGCTTCAAAATCATGCATCTTTTCCACCTTTGGCTTAGTCTCAAAGTTGCCCAAATTCCATGGCAAGAGAATCTATTCTACTGTATACTTAGCAGCTATGAACACCTGCACATCTTAAAGTTTCTCACTCATGTTTAAGAGAACCACAGTTCCAAATGAAGGGTGGTAACATGGACATATCAAGTAAGTAATTGTCAGAGGCCATGGAAGTAACAGCAGGTGACAACTAGTGTTCAGATGTCATCACACCAGAGGAATGATTCTCTGATGGAGGAGGATCCCATTAGGGGAAGGTCTATGGGACCATCAACTCTGGAAACTGTTGCTCCTGTCTGTAATTTCACATTTGATAAAGCAGCTATGGTGTCTCCCAATACCTATATGGTAGTGTGTAATTTCATGTGATGCATATTTGTAAGCCCATGGTTGTATCTCAACTTCAAATGCACATCTATCTGTGGGTGGTCAGGAAGATGACTTTGCATTAAGATGTATAATTTTGACATATAAAAAGTATATTAAGATATGCTTCATGCAGGGGAGTGGTGGCACATGTCTTTAATCCCAGCACTCAGGAGGCAGAGGCGAGTGGATCTCTGTGAGTTTGAGGCCAGCCTGGTCTGCAGAGTGAGCTTCAGGGCAGTCTCCAAAGCTACAGAAAAGCCCTGTCTCAAAAATTAAAAACAAAAACAAAAATAACAACAAAAAGACAAAAAGAGATATGCTTCACAACTGGATATATTGTCTAATGTGCTCATGAGGACTATAAGACATTTAAAAGTCTGTTTTGTTTCTTTTATTCAGACTAACAGAAGGAAATAACATTTTTTTCATATCTAACACAAGTTACATAACATTAGCTCATTTTTATCTCAGAGCAAGTTCAAACTATGCTGAACGTTTCTGGAAATGGAGCATAAATTTAAAACTTTATGGTTATGTTCGAGATCAGAGTTGCAGATGTCTAAGTTGCAGGTGTTAAGGTTATTAATATAAAGCAACCTAAAAAAAAAACATGCCAATTTTTCGCTTGCCAAGTCTGACTGATAAAGACCTATGTTATGCAGCTTGTGTCACTGGGGATAGTTACCCTGGGCTCTCATCACCACCTTACATCAGAAATCTTGAGACCGAGGATCGCCATGGTAAACAGCTCTGTCCGTATCGTTCACTCAGTGAATGCGCTATCACCAATGAGATGTAACTTCTTATATCATTTTTTTTATTATTGCCTCAAGTCTTCTTTAAAAAGGATATTTAAGCTAGGTGAATGTGGAAACAAGAGAGAAATAAAACAGAGATTATAATTAAAATGAACTCTAGACAATTAAAGCAAGGGGATTAGAGCTGCAGAATAATAAAAAACAATGACCCTAAAATCACGTATGTGAGTCTTTACTTTTCAGATAGAGAAAAATCTTAAGTTCAGTTTTGCTCTGCTGTGGACCTTTTCTTCAAACCCTGGTTGTAGCCTTAACAGCAGGATTTTTAGGCTACAAATAACTAATAACATTGTTGGCTAGGTATGGAAGAAAGAGGAGAAAGGGAAAAGAAGGGAAGCAGGATGAGAAAGAACAGCACTTCTAACCTTAGAGCTTTGGATTTCACACTTTCGATTATTTAGCCCATAATCATCACCCAATTACAAATGAGTACATACAATCTAAAAATCTCAAGTAAACCTTTTATGACTTTGCATAAAATTATGCAGAATTGTCAACTGCAGAATCACATAAATCATCCATACAATGAAAATGAACAAAGCATTCCAAACAGCAATCTCTGCGCTGAGGGTTGGAGATGTGATGATAGGAAATAAAATGTTCATTATTAAAATGTTACACAAACAACATTTTAGTTTAAAAGGACACAACTTAAAGAAAAGAGGCATGTGTCCTGCCTCCATAGACCCCAGGTTCTTTGCTAAACTTTGGCACAGACTCTAGTGGCACAGCTATCAAGCCCACCTATGCTCTTGAAGGATATCGGAGAACTAAGTGGTTCACCAAGTAGGACATGGACCAAACCCTTTCTCAAGCCTTCTGATAGCCTTCCTGGAGTGAGTAGAGAAGTATCTCAATACATATGTTTTTATATGGAGGACAAGGGGCTCAGTGAAGTTGAAGCACAGAAAGGAATCAAGACTCATGGTCACAGCATGCTTTATCTCATTTTTCTGCCCACATTGTTTCTCTATTTTTGTTTTGAACCAATAATATGTCATTTTATGGGCTAAATTTTACGAAAAGTCTTGCTATGGAAATTATTAAATTTAAAATCATATACTCTTTCCATTTCAATTTCACAAAGTAAACACCACCCAAGTCTTTGGTCATTTATCTCCACAACCCTAAGTCTTGCTTATCTAATCAGTTCATTGGTGGTAGGCGGGAGAAACAGGGACAAGAAGAAATTCTGCAATAAAAAGTGAGAATCAAGCACCCTTTGACCACTTCTGTACACCAAATTGTTTCTATATTTCTCTCCCTATTTCTTGTCATAAATAATGATACAAGAGCTTCATGGATCAAATATTTTTCTTAACTCTGGGACTAATGACCATTTTTTAAAAGCTTTCTGCTTTCCCATTAGTATAGTTCATGCAGTTTCATTTTATTTCTGTCATCTATGTTAGATGGTTTGTTGAGTGGGTGGTAATTATGACCTTTCCACTCACATCTGAAAAACAAAACTCAGTAGCTGCTTGACGAGCACTTTATATGGAGAAACCTTGCTACTTTTGTATGTGAAAAGCCTCGATATGGATATCTGTACATATTTTCTATTGGGTCTGTCAGAAATCCAGGAAATAATGTCCCACCCTTTGTATTGGGGGATTCCAGTGAAAAAGAATTGCAGTGGAGCAGGATGGGTAGCCATCCAGCTATGACTTCATGCAGTGCCCCTATCTGTTTTTCTCCTCTCATATGTGCCCCGCACAGTCCATCACCTACAGAAAATGCATAAATAAAGATATGTACTTTATTTATGAGTTAGGATAGGGGTACTGTTGAATGGGAGGACACACTGCTGCTGTGAGAGGCTTTCACCAATTCTCTTGCTTCCAGCCAGACCTTCTACTTCTATTTCATTGCCAGAAGCAGCTGGGATACTGATACATGAGCATCCTTAGGATAGTCTACACAAATAAAAGGCTCTTCCTTATGGTTTTTCCATAATAGACTTAATAGCCATCTCTTTCCAGAGCACAGATATTCTTCTTATTTCTAAAGTGTATATTGATGCCTCAACCTCCATCCCTTGACCTCCAAACGCCTTCTGTACACATTCATTCCAGAGCAGGTTCAAAAAGTGACTTGGGAAATAAAAGCACGTGGATCAGAGACACAAGGAGAAGCTGTCTTTAAGATAATCAGGTCCACACTTTTCCCATTATTCTAAGGCAGAGATAATAAGGTACATAAGCATGGACAAGGATAATAAAATACTATTCTACTTTTTCTCATTTCTTTGATCTTGGCTTTCCAGAGTGCTGTGGGAAATGGCCAGTTATGGCTGAAGTGCAAAGGAAAAACATTGCCCAAAAAAGGCACTTTTGGAGAAACTATATAAAAGTCAAGATTTCAATTGTAGAAAGAAAATAGTTTTTTAATCAAAAAGGGTTCTTCCATAGACTGCCTCAAGTGATGATATCCTTCATTGCACAGCTTCTTATTTCCACAAGATCCCATTTGCTGTCTGTTGTTCTTAATGCCTGCACTATTGGGCTCTGTCCAGGAAGTCTATTCTTGTGCCAATGATTCCAAGAGTGTTCCCAGCTTTCTCCTCTATCAGATGCAGGGTTTCAGATCTTATGTTGATACCTTTGTTCCATTTGGGAGTCGAGTTTTGTGCAGGATGAGAAATAAGGATGGAGTTGCAGCACACCGCGCCCCCTTATCTGCGTTCAGTGCACTATTACTACCCAGTTCACGAGCTTCGAGCAAGGGGGCTGGAGGTTAAAATACACAGACACACACAGACAGAGAGACAGCGACACGGGTCATCCTTGAATTCCCCAAGAATGTCCCCTTTATTATGTTCAGGGGCAAATTATATACAGATAGCCACGCCCCAGCCAAACCCACCAGAAACCACTCTCCTGCCATCAGGAACTCCTGAAGGTCTCCTGCTCAGAGCAGCTGTAGGCACTCAGATCAGGGGATTACAAGAAATTCAGGATCTGGGGTCTCACTGCTCCCAACATGTAGTTTCATTCTTCTACGTTCAGTCTTCCTGTTAAACAGAACCATTTGTCGAAGATATTGTATTTTCTCTAAGTATGTACTGTGGGTTCTGTTGTCAAAAGTCAGATGGCTATAGGAGTGTGGGCTTTTGTATGGGCCCTCAACTCAATTTCTTTGATCAATGTTTATGTTTAGGCTACTACCATGCTGTTTCTATTATTATGACTCTGTAGCACTTTTTTATTGCTTAGGATGATTTGGATACCCTTTTGTGTTTCCATACAAAATTATATATATTTGTACAAGAATTTCAACGGAGAGGTGTTAATTTGAAAATTGCTCTTAGTAGGATAACCATTTTTACAATACTAATACTGCCAATTCATGAGCATGAGAGGTATTTCCATCTTTTGATATCTTCCTTGGCTTCTTTTTTCAGTGTCTTAAACTTTTCATTGTAGAAGTCCTTCACATCCTTGGTTAGATGTATTCCATGATATCTTATAAATCTTGTTTCAGCAAATGGCCACATAGCCAAAAATATGTACATGGACGGGATAAGGTGGACTTGATGGAATGGAAACAGGAAAAATCGAATGTGTGGAGTATGGGTGTGGGGATCTGGGCAGAGTCAAGGGAAAAGTTTGATCATGATCTAATTATACTAAATGAAATTCTCAAAGAATCAATAAAAATTCCCTTCCCAAAACATCAAAGACCAAAGATAGATATTTTTTTTTCAGCAAGCTGTGGATTTTCAATTTGTAGGAGAGTGTAATTCTCCTGGAGAGAGAGAAGTTGAGAAAAGAACTCAGGGTGAAACCCACAGAGTCTCCTAGTAGTGTAGGAAATGGGGCTGATAAGCGAATTACATAAACTCAGCAACAAGGGTCCACGCTGGAAATACTCTGGCCATATAGAAACCTTGGTGTATCTTCCTCATGAGTTGTATTCAGAAAGTACCCCGCAAATTTAAATTGTAGAGTTAGGCAAACCAGAGAGGCGTAGGAAGACTGGAAGAGGCAGAAGACTAGGAAGTCAGCTGTGAGATGGGGTCTTTTAGAAATGACAGGAAAGGTACATCCACAAAATCTCAACAATATCTGAATAATGACAACAGCAGTTGGCGTGCCTATGATAAGCTCTTCCACACACACACACACACACACACACACACACACACACAAACACATACACATACACACACACATGCAGGTGAAGAGATTAATGACAGCTACGAGAGAGAGAGAATTGATCTTCTCCAGTGATGAACACCCTAATTGGCTATTCAATACCAAGTAGTCAGCCCTAAAAACACATACATACAAATACCCCTAAATGGACTCAGAAGGCTGTATTTATATATTTATTCCTATGTCTTTGTATATGTATAACAGTAATAATTAAAGAAAAGAGAGACCATGAATTGGAGGCATATATGAGAGTGGCTGGAGGATCCAAAGGGGAAAATGATGTAATATCTTAGTTAAAATTGTCACTTTAGGAATCCTACCTGGGAAACTGTAAATGTTTTCCATTTACTTTTGGACATTAATATTTTCTTTTCAACACTATTAAGCTTCAAGATATTAAGCATGAAGACTCTAAGTACATACATGTGGGAAAACACACATGGGTAAGATCCTAAAGTAGAATAAGGGCTAACAGGGGTAGAGTCAAAGACACAGAAGTAGAAGGAAACAGGACAAGGGGGTTATCAGGGCATGTATGAGCAAAGAATATAATATATATGCTTGAAAATATCACAGTAAAATCCATTATTGTATATTCACTGAAAAAATATAAAAAGAATAGTCTCCTTGGAGATTTAAATATTTTAATATAGAATATAGATCTTAGATTATGATTTTAATATAGATTATAGATGTTAATAATCCTGTCTAGTAGTGAAAGATGAATAAGCAGAGAAATGGGGAAAACTACAGCTATCTTTTAAATGAAGATAAAAAGTCTTGAAAACAAAGATGAAGGATGTGTTTGTTTTACTATGTGTTAGAAATCAAGATAACTAGAGACAACTGCTTTTGTATTCTTAAATAATGGCAAGAACTACTGCATTCAAAGCAAAGTCAGCATGGCATCTACAGGATGAGGTATGACTTAGCAACTGTCAATCTTCCATCCTGTATCAGTGTCAGAAGAAATGGGGCTGGAAAAGAATGAAGATCACCTCTCAATGACAACTAGCAATCCTACTGAAGGACTTGGGGTTTGGTGTGTTTGGATGTTCCAGTTCCTTTAGAAAGGGGGAAATCCCGCAAAGAATTATGCTTATGTAGAATAAAAGAGAAATAGAATTTAGTCAAATTTTCTTGAGTTACTCAAGCTAACAGCCTGGAAGCAGGTTACTGGCAATGATGATTGACTCTGATAAGGAGGAAATCAGGTTGATACCACACTGTGAAGGACCATATTTGAAACCCAGTACACACTGGCTCATGTCTGAGTCAACCACTTTGCCCAATAGAAGTACTTTGCCCAACGGAAATAGCAACAGACTAACAAAAACAAGAGCACTGAAAGTCAGATCCTCTTGGGATGTAAGACTTGGTGGGCAAATAGGTTAAAGGAGAAGGAAGAGAAGGAGCCAACAGTGAGGATGAGGAAGAAGAGGAAAGAAGGCAGGAA